>NW_027286763.1:109411368-109781368 GCF_022747635.1 Hetaerina americana
ATTTGGTTCATTTGACACCATAAAACCTCTCGAGATACAATATTCCAATCAAGGGACACTAGGAACAGTCTCGCGGCAACTTGTCCAGATACTTCATTACGTCTTGTACCCCCGGGGATGCATGACGTCAAAAATTCAAGCGTCCACAAGCGGATGCAACAGATTCCTGCGATTCCCATTCTCTGCGATCTCCTAACACCCAGGGAATCCAACATTAAGTGGCAGGGTTGTATTTCGTACAGAAACCAAAAATAAATGTCGTCACCTATTTTATGCGTGATAAAATGGAACCTATTAAATTTAAAAATACCAATCTTCTACTGCTTACTGTTCATTAAAAACAACTTGTTTTGGCACACCGAGTCCTCTTCGGAATAACAAATACTCGATTCATTCGCCAGCAAGGGCGTAATTGCAAGCCGCGTTGATGGCAATATGCATTGTCAAACTGAAAAACAACACAAAGCGACGCGCTGCTTAAAGTAAAAACAAAGGGCGGCGCAAAAGCACGTGACCCTCTTCTTTTTTCATTGTTCAACTCAAAACTATATGCTCACGCCAAGGTGGCAGTGCGGAAAAAATACGTGCAGGCCAAAACTACGGCACGAAATTAAGGTTAGTTATTTCTACTACTTCAATTATGTTCCAGAATATTAGCTGTTTTTGGCACCAATTGCTAACTTAACCTCTCCCCTCTTTAACGCTGCGTGAAAATCAAGATTTTGGAAGTAATTACGTGTGTACTTTGTCCGGGCTTCTTTCAAGTAGTGTGGGGAAGAAAGTTGAGGCGTCGCAGCAGCTGCGACGGGTTTCCTCTTTTCTCGGACGTAGATCTTTCGGCTGCACGCGAGGGCCTCTCCTCCGAATAAGACAATTCATTTGGAGAATTCTTCAACAAATTGAGTTGCTTCAGGCGTGATGTGGTGGCTGTCGAACATAATGAATAACTGATCGTAGCACTCTTCCACTTGATATAATTTTAATTTTACGACCGGGTTTCGATGCATTACATCAGTTAAAATGAAGTTGTGTGCATACAACTTCAGTTTATCACCTGATGATGATGTAATACATCGAAACCCGGTCGTAAAATAAAAATTTTATTAATTGGAAAAGTGCTCCGATCAGTTATTCAATTCTTCGACACTTCGAAAAATTCAGCACTTCTAATAAATTATTAATAATTAAAACATTTTTCGGCGCACGTTTCAATTATCCCTCGACTGGAATTTCGGACTATCCTATGAATGAGATTCACACGCAACCGAAATGATTTTGTTTACAGAAAACGAGAAAGGGAACGGTGGTAGGATATTTTTCGGCGAAAGCACTATTATTCATGGCAGGGTTAACGATTTGGTGAAGTACGGCGTGATAATTTTCGAAAAGCTGAAGAAGAAATTGCATCGCAGTGGCGCCCCCTTTTCCACATCGCAGGACGGGTCGGAGCACTCCTGAATTCAATCCTCGATTGATCCACTCATTGAAAGGGGATGAAGGATCCGGCTGATCATGAGAATATCCAAGCGGAACGAAAGGTTGATTATACTTCCGTGCTTCCTTTACATTCAATTGCCATTACATGAGGCCGCCTCAAACAATATCCCTCGATTGACGACCCTATGATCCACTAGCCATACGGCGTGATCACCAGCGTGGGTGACGACTGTTTCTTTGAATTCGAAACAGTTTACATCAAAACTCTGTATTGCCCTCACTGCTTAATCTTTCAAAAATCATTTTTGAAATCCGTAAGAATTTGGGTATTACGATAGACTATGAATAGAATTCCAGGTCCATAGGAGAATACCTTTAGAGACAGAGCCCAAGCTGCAATGTCTTATAAACATAAGGTTGGTATAAGGACCCCCGCCATCCCTTTCCACCCGATCGTTCGATATTCGATGTTAGATTTGTGCATTGAATGCAGAGGGAGGAGCAATGCGAATTCAAGAGTGAGTACGATGGTGAACGAAATCGGACGAAGATTGTTCACAGTCAGTTGCGGAACATTCTCTTCCCTCTTAATAATAAATAATAAAACGTCGCTGTTTGGGCGAGATCGAGACTGGCCGATAATCCCTTCCTTCACCTAACCGCTCGTAATTTATACGCATAAATACGCAAAAAAGCATTACAATAAAATGTGAAGAAATTTTGATAGTGATTATAACGATAATACGAAACAATATCAAGAAAATTACAATGCCACATACAAACCACTGGTGTAGTGTGAACAATTGTACACATTTCCTTGAAAAGTCTAAGAAATGTGGACCACTATCCTAAACAATGAAATCCACGGCAGGAAACAAACTCACGCGAGAATGGGGGAGGGGGGAACTGCGAAACCCGCTGAGATATAACTAACGTAACACCCATTGCTTCCCAAATAACCATAAGGTTATTTCCCGAGATCTCCATATAAAAAACAAAGTTCTCTCCAAAATATTAATGAATTTCCTTAGCCTCAGTGTCTGCAATACAATACAATTTTACTAACTCGCATCGTAGAAATACTTCAGCCACTTGGCATCAACTTCCTCACCTTAAGATACACGAGAAATAACAAAAGTGGCCAGATAGTAAAAACCCTTTCTTTCATCTTGGGAAGAGAAAACATGCGAGCAAAGTGATACATTTTTTTAATCACTCTCATGTTGGCTGTGTCGCTAGGGTGCATTTCTCTCATTTTACATCAACTGTCACAACTTCAACAGAGATTTCTCCGATTCTTTCAGAGTTATAAAATATTTCCAAGAGATCTCTAATTTAAAAAAATTATAGAATGTAATAATCCGTAAATTAAAACTACGAATTTTTTGGGCAAATTAGTCAGAAATAATTCGCAAAGACCCCTTGAGTGTCTGTCTCGCAGGCCGACGCCCATCGCGTTTCTCTCCGCCTTCTCCCGCTTCACTGAAAATCCTACCTCCACCAAATTACCCACCCATCCCCAATGGCGCTATTAGTCGTCGGTCGCTGTACTCTGATTCCATTACTATTACCACTACTACCACCACCCTTACTACATGCAGCAACATCGATTCATGAATCATCTACAAATCAATGAGTAATGAAGTCGACACATTGGCAAAGAGTCCATTGCCGCACGAACACGCAGGCTGAGGGCTCGGATAAATCATCGAATAACTCATTGCGTGATATTCGACTCTTACCACGCCGTTAAATAATTCTAGCATGAGCTTCCCGCAAGATAAAATCCATCGAGTTAAATTGGCCATAAAACACGCTTCTTACTTCTTTCGGCTCTTTCCCTGCTTCCGCTTTCCACTTAATACGAAGTGAGAGACAGCCAAACACAAATTAATATTCCATCCTCCAAATCAGCGAGAGTCGAAAGCATCAATCCGCTGCTCGTCACGAGCACGTTTTCAGAAGGCATTCTCGAGACGTGATCACGTCACGCATCGAACAAGTACGGATTGAAGAAGACACAAACATCGGGGAGGAGCCAATGAAAACGCCTCCCTGAAATGAAGGAGGGGTCTCGCCCTCCTAATACGCCTCGCGGCAACGGCTTCAGGTCAACCTTAACGATTGAACCCCCCCCCCCACGATCGGTAAAATCCTTCAACGCTGCTTCACGGGACGAAGATGACCGATATGTACTGCGACCTCTTCCCGTCGCCCTTATCTCGACAACGCACTGGCGGTTCACCCGAGCGTGGTGATAAAATGCCTTTGGTCAAATATGGGGAAGAATTAGGCGCGCTGAATTCATCGCGATTCCACAGTCTGCCGACATTAAGTCGAGCTTCGTGGGGGTAATTCACCGAAAGGCTTGCTCTCCCGCCCACACCGCCGTGGAGAGAGAGAGAGCGCCCGGGACGCGAGTGGAAAGCGCGAGAAAAGAGGCGCCACCCTCAACGCCCCTTCGGCACGCCTCGTCATGCACCGCGGAACTATGCGGAGGGGGCGAAGCACCCCACAAAAAACTGCACAGTGAAAAGTATTCACAGTTCCTCGCCCAACGTGACGGAGGGAATTCATCATTAAACATTTACTAATAAGTGCTACTATTATTTTTGATGACGCAATGAAGCTTATTTGATTGGTTTCGTAATCAAGATGTGACAAAAAATGTCCTTATCGAAACATGGCCGGTTGAAAATTCATTCCGGATGTTTTCAAGATTCATTTTTGTCGCGAAAACTAATGATCGTCCCCATAAATTCGGAAAAGCAGAGTTTCGGTAAAAGTAATGATATCCACCACCGACATAATCCAAATTAAAATCTAAGGAAAAAGAATTTGAAAGTGGAAATGGAACTATTTCTTGATGACTGTGCAATCCTTGACAGCACATTCCTATATTCTAGACGTCGGCCTCAGGCAAAGGGGACTAGACTCAATCTAGAAAATATCAGCTCCAGCTCGTATCCAGCCGCAGATTATTTCCTCCATACCTGAAGACTACTATTTTTTTAAATTAAAATTGTGCAGCCAGTAACAGGAAACAGCAATTGACGTGGACACACCTCACTAAGGAAGACCAAAATGAAAGAACGATGAAGGTTCATGCTGCTTCCGGGGACTATTGTCTCTTAGGGTGGCCTACTGGACAACAGTTTCGCCCACATTCCCGGAGGCATCTTCAGGTCGAAGTGATCTTCGTTGAAATTTGGCCGCTAAATACGAGTACATACACGAGTCGTGGGCTGGCCCTGAGCGCTTTGATTGCAACGAAGACCACTTCGACCTGATGACGCCTCCAGGACTGTGGGCGAAACTGTTGTCCAGCAGGCCAACCTAAGACATATTAATTTCCGGAAGCAGCACGGAACCTTCATCAGATATAACGCCGCGAAAGCCTTAAGATTAATAACAAGAAATGATGTTGTTTCACAACGCAAAATCTTATTTTTCTGTTCTACGCGTGGGAGTGGTTATAAACGGCATCTTGTGTTATTATTATCGAGATAGATCACGACGACACAAGTTATCGAAACCGTGGTCGGTTAATTCTCAAAAGGCACAGAGTTGCTTATTCTATATTTCGTGGACATGAGAGACATTGTCACCAAACGACGCCCGATCTAGCATCTTGCAATTACTACACTACATCATTCCTCGGATCCACACACTCCCAACTCCTTGCATGCAATCCAACGCGCAACTCAAATTCCCTCACCCTCCCTACCATTTCATTGCCGCTCCGTTTCCTCAATCCCCGCCTTCCTTACATTTATTCCCCTTCCTCCGCCGCGAATTTCATTTTCTCTGTCCTTCCCCATTCCTGCATTTCAATAATGACATCGTCTTGAGCTATCAATCCGAGAATCATTCTTCAAACCATTGTCGGGTCGGTCAATCTCTTCATTTCGACATATTTTCTTGGGCCAACGCCTTCCCATTCACTGACTTCTCCTGATTCATGTTCGGCCTTCTTCTGAAATTGCTTCCCTCAAAGGTTCCTCCAATTATGGTATTCGGTTGACCATCGTTCCCTGGGACGTCTCCAATAAATTTCCCTCCTCTTGAAAATGACTCGTCTCTTCACCCACACATTCTTTTTTCATTTCGCCCATTCATTTAATGTTTATCTATCCCGTGTAGTTCCATAGCAAGCCTCCTATCTAATACATTTTAGCCAACCATACATTTTAGCTCGGTCTTTCTTTTTACCTAAAAATTCGCGAATTTGGTACATCAATTATGTATGTTCACCATGTACCCTCACAATGACTCTTCGATTCGATCGGAAAATACTGTTATAGCTTAGTCTGAATGGTTAATTACTCTTTGCTCGTCTGCAAACCTAACTCAACTAATCAGCTTCTCGCCGTCTTTCATCCATGCCCCTACCATTCCAATGTCTCTCCGACCATTTCCTGCAGTTACACGTTAGAAACGTAGATTCACAGTAACACAGAGCTCTGTTTTTGAACCCTTGATCTCCATTGCCCATTCTCGTTTACCATAATGTGTGCGTGCACCCGAGTCTAATATGGGTTTTTAACTTCCTCCTTTGCTTCCGGCCTCCTCCCAACTTCCTTCTGCAAAACGCTCCTTCAACTTTGCCCACCATGCCAAAATGCCTGATACACGAAATGAGAAAAAAACCTCCTGGTAATATTTTACATTCTCATACACTAACTTTCTCATCGTTTCTAAGGTATCCTATCACGCCTGCCGTTCCTCTTTTTCGAAACGAACTAATATTTGCATCAAATGCCCTCTTTCCCATCCTTTTGTTTACGATCCTACCATATCTGTGGATTGCAACATTAAACGTAGTATGTTTTCATAGTCTAAACGTATTGATACTTTCTCTTCTTGGGGATGGAAATTAATATCAATCAAATGCAATCTTAAGATCAAAGTCATCCCTCAAAAATGCTACGAATACACTCGTTTAACGTGCACAACTTCATCCTTGAGTGAATCCTGCAGGTGAGTTATCATTACGTGGGGTGGGGATTTTTCTATTAGATATCTGATATTCCTGGACACACCACAGCTCTTCCTCGTCCATGTGTAAAGCTCACCCACCTTTTCAGCCTCTCGTCAATCTTGCCTCGTGAATTACACATCAGATGGCGCGCGTGCCCACTATTGAACAAAGAGCTCTAAGAGCATTAAGGTATTCTAATCGATATCACATTCCCGTAACATATTAGCTCAGTAATGCACGAGTATTACAGTGCTCATACATTTACCATGAAGTTCTTTTGGTTCTCTTCCACTAGTCTGAATATTTAACGGTTTGACAAATACTTTTCTCGAAGTATCTCTAGGTGCAAGTACGGATTTTCATTTTCAATTCATTGAAACTCTTTCGTGTTCATTTGTAGCGCACCAATTTTTCCAGTCTCTCGTCAATATCGTTCCGTGAATTACCCATTAGATGGCGCACGTGCCCATTAGTGAGTAGATATCCTTATCTCTAATATTAGTTTCGGGATGGCACTGAAATATGCCCGGAAAACAAGTTTGACGAAAATTAGTTTGCAACGAAGGCCGCGCATACAGGTACTATACCTGTATCTCATTTATTTAATGAAATAACTGCTCTCCAACATAACTCGATTTAAATCGTGAGAGACAATTAAATGGAAGGTTGAATAAATGAAAGTACTCCGGGAGTTATTAATTTTACAGAAAAATACGTTATGCGCCACTTGATATGCCGAACATTGTCAAAATATATTTAGCTCTACTACCCGTAATACACATCTCAAATGCCAAATTTAATATTGCAAGATTAAAAGATTTTTGAGTCACTGTGCACATTAAATTCGTATCATGAAGGCACAGGAAAACGAATAACCGATCAATTAACGCACTCAGGGGAGAAAACAAGTACCTAATCCGAAACTAGAAATTTTAAATCACGAAATAAATTTCATACACTACCATAAAAAGATTTTACCTTGTACTAGGCACAGGGAAAATGTAAATATGATAGTTTCTTATCATGCAGTGCACTAAAAACAGGAAGCAATTTTGATTTAACATCGGCTTGGGCGTAATTAGGATTAATAGGTGCTTCTGATTGCTTAGGGCTCGAACTTCTCATTGCTTAGAACAACTTAGGGCTCAATTTCTTCGCAAATCGCTTAGTTTAATTTTTTTCGTACACAATCATTGCGATCGATTTACCTATATAATCCCCGGTTGCAGCTATAAAAATGCTATTTAAATTTCAGTTTATTATTCGCAACAAATCAATCCTCGAAATAATGAATATTGATCGTAACGTACCGACAGTAAATAGAAAAACTTGACCGCAGATTGCAAAATTGACGTTCCTGAGAGCAAATACCGCTCATAGCATGCTTACGGTACCGCAACTGATGAGATGCTTTCAACATTCAACTTCCCAACCCCCCAAGTTCCAGACTTCCTAGGATTGAAAATTAAAAGATATTTTTCGTGTATTGCCAAATGAAAACTTTCATTTTTCCTAACTACGCTTATTTTCATGCTCACTTATATTAAAATATTACATTGCACACTAGTTCGTGCAGTATGATGCGAGTGGGTTAGAACTATATGAACATTTTAAAATGAAAAGCAGGTAGACAAAATATTTGTCTTTCCTCTCTCCGAAAAAACTTGCATTTTAAATAAATATCCTTCGCAATTCAAGCACTTTCTGCATGTTATTCATTACACGGCCAATTTAAACCAGCGCCGATTTGATTAGAATGCACGTATTTGTGGGGGAAATGTTCGTCAACATGGCGGATGACAACACGCTCCATCGCTTGTGTCTGGGTTTCAAAGCACCTTGCCTTTTTCGTAGCGAGTGCGACATTTGAGCAGGGGAGGAGGAGTGCGCGATACGTTCATCTTCGGTCCGGCAGTCCCATGCCCCTGATTCATTCCCGACGGTGCCGCCGATTATACTCCGCGTTCCTGAACAGTTCTCTCGATATCCGATGTTAACTCGAGTGCACAGTATTTATCTAAAATTCTCGATTCGACTCCTTCTTTTGGGTGAATGTTCCCATCCTACACATATCCCCGATTTTCATTTTTATCGCACGTTGTTTTTTCTTTCCGGACACCCATGGTGGTCTCTGCAGGCCCCTGGAATCCCTAAGGGGCACCCAGGATCGTCATCAGGTTTCCCATGAGTCGGGACACCTTCAACCTCGGTTAGGAGGACGTCTGCGTCACCCACCTGACTCCGACCGTTCGGTGATCTCTCCACCGCGAACGAGACTGATGGGACGAGGTCATTTGCACCAACACGGGCAGGTGGGGAATTTTTTTTAGGGGCGGGGAGGGGAGGTGGGGCAGGTAGGATTTCAGGGAGCGGAGATACTCCTTGTCGCCTTTGGCCTGGTGCTCTTCACGAAGATACTTCAAAGGGGTCACCCGGGTCTTTAACGTCCCACTGACGAGGTACTCTGCCCTTTACAGAGGCACCAAAGCATGAACACCGCCTATAAGTTCGATAACCCGGGGATGCGAACCAGGGACTTAGACGAGGGAAGTCAATAATGACAATCCAATCCCCACTTGATCTGGAAGAAGGATTTGATCACACTCTTTTCCTTTTTAACTCCTTGATTAACTTTTTCCATCGGGTGTCCCGATACTAACATTATTTAAATTTGGCTCGACCGATGTGGAAATACAACTCTCCTTTACTTTCAAAGTTTAAGTACTAATCACCACGTCCAGTTAAGGAAAGTTTCTTTAAGGAGAATCATAATTTTTCCTGACGTCTTCGCCAAGGTTTTTATGATGGACTCGCAATACTTGACCAGCCCGAGTTACTAAAAAGGTGTCCCAAAAATGAGTAGAATAAATCTGTGGGGAAAAATGTATTGCAGATCTAAATAAAAATTGCTAAAACTCATGAAAACAGCACCCTTTTGTATCGATACACCGATGTCAGCGCCTCTGCCACACTTCTGGTAAGCTTCCTGTCGTAAGACGTCGACGGGAATGTCGTTCAAGCACCTCGCCGCGGCCTCTTTGACATAATCCTGTGGTCGACAATGGTACTATAAGGGGTTGTACTATTACAATATTACACTTTTCTGCTCTCACATCCTGACACTTGGGGGGTCAATCACATTCGAGCGCGTGTCTCATTTTTAGCACATTAAAGAGTGCAATGTTCAGAAAACCACAGTGCATTGCATTCTCAGAGGAGATTTAGCCATTAAAAAGTTGTGCCAAAATGGTATCCTAAGTGGTGCAGGAAGACTGCTTGTGTGACAACCTTGCCTTGGACCTCTTGGACCACTGTGAAAGTCACCCGAATATTTTATAATAGGTGGTTACTGGTGGCAATGCATCGGCCTATGAGTACGACCAAAGTATAATCCCTTTAAGTACCATTTTGGACCATTGGATTATGCCAAAGAGGCCGTGACGAGGTGCCTGAACGAGATTCCCGCCGACGCCTTCCACGAAGCGTACCAGAAGCGCTGACATCGGTGTATTGATGTTCAAGGGCGCTGTTTTGTAGATTTTAAGCAATACGTACTTTGATCTGCAACATAGTTTTCCCCCGATTAATTCTACCTGTTCGATGGGACAGACCGAGTATATGTGCTTTCAAATGAATGCTCGTTTGTGGCAGGAAACCCGAGGAAGGGAAACTAAGCTATTGGAATACGAAATTCAACGTAAAATACTTATCCATCCGGTTTAAAGGAAATTCACGGGTCAGAATCTTTTTTTCTCTCTCTTTTTATACTCTGCAAGTTGACAGTAACGATTGCCTCGGTTCGAGGCCTTGGTGACACATTCGGAAAGATCGTGGTCACTCACTACATTTGACCTCAGTTCTGAGATTTTTCTTAAGAATAACGCGATTGTATTTATCCGTCAATAGGAATACCAAATGTGGAAGATCTGAAGCGAGAAATATTTGTCGGCAACGAAGCTAACGTGAAATAATTGAATCTCCAAGGCACAGAGAGAGAGAGAGAGAGAAGAGCATGAAAGCATGCCGACTGCGTTTTATGGCATGAGAGAAAGAAGGAGCGTGCGAGAGAGTCCCCCCCCTCTCCCTCTTGGTCTTTTTTCAACGGGCTCCTTAGCTTAACCTTGAGGGGGAAGAGTTGCGTGTTTAGCGAGAGTCTGCGCTCCCGCCCCCCTCCCCCCCAGAGCACTTTCCATATCAAATACCCACGCCGAAAGAATTCCACGCGGCGCTTGTTCTCCGTGGAGCCGCGAAAGCGTCGGGAGGCATGGAAACAGCCCCAACAGCACTCACTCACTCACTCTCGCATAACGCCAACAGATTTATTTTTTCCACCATTTCCCTCGACGCGCAGATTAGTGTAACAACCACTATATCCCCGATTGCGTCCATTGATGAACGAAGAAGATTAGGTCGGATTGGGAGGCCGACTCGAACTCACTCACGGACGATAATCTTACGATAATTTCCTTCAAAATGAAAAACAAAAACGTATAAACACGAAAGAAAAAAAGACAAAATTAAAACACAAACCGCACGCGTCCTTCGCTAGTATTCACACTTTTCCCACGATTAACTTTTCGTCATTCACACTGCTGACGTGGGCGTTGTTTGTTTCCGTCAACGGTCGTCCACTTCTCGATTCCTCATCGGTCGTAGTTTGTCCATACTGGAAGCGGTTAGACCAATGAAAACAATGTGCCCGACTCATAGATTCATTTCCGAATGTCATTTGAAATTTGAATTTGAAAACATTTCAGTTTCACTTTTCCCGAGGTTAAAACGAAATTCAATGCACACGCGCTGCTTCTCCTCTAACAACTTCATTCTCAGAGACACAAGAATTTGTACAACAAGCGTGCGCAAGCTCAGACAAGAACCGCTGTTGTGCGGAGAAAATTCGAGATACGGCCACGAGCAAGGCGGTGTTTCACTTCTCACAGACGCCGCTAGAAGGCGACAACTCACTGATTGTGATCCATCAAGCAGTTCGCGTGTAGAAATACCACTCTCCGTCTTTTTCTGTATGGACCTTGTGCTTGAGCGCTCCAAATGAGAGCATCATTTTTTACGTTAGAAAGTTTCCTGCATCCTTAAAAATGTTTCGATCTTTCGCCGCGCACGTTTATATGCATTTTAATGCGAAAGCGGACAATTCCCCGCTGAAAATTGATTAAGGGATCTAGGTGATGTAATTCACTACGCATCTCATCGGACCGCTGCGAAGTTTTACATTTCGCGCACTTACCATATGACCCACCGAAATCGGTCGGGCCATTTAGGAAGGGAACCAAATTGTCCAACCTCGACGACGGTGGAATTTTGATGTGCTGTGTTTTATTTACAGGGATTGAGAATTATTGTGGTCGTGACGTCGGGTCATTGGCATTGTGGAGAAATAAAAATGACGAGAAAATACTTAATAATCCGTCCCAACTCTCGACGCTGGTCTTGGTGGATGCATACAGGGTTCGTCCGGAAAATAAGTGTACTGAGCTCAGGAAAAAAAATTTATCACACTTTTACATATCTTAAGCTAATATTCCTCAAAATAGGACCCTTGTGAGTCGATACACTTGTTCCAGCGGCGTTCCCATTCCTGGAACGCTCCCGCGAAGGCATCATCGGGAACCTCTCGAAGACTCGTCGTCGACCTCTTCTCTGCCCTCCACGAACATCTTGTGCCACCGAAAGATCATGTTTCTGGACATGGCTGACTCCCCGTAAGCCTGGTTAATCATACCGACAGTTTCGGTAGACGATTTCCCAAGCTTTACCGCAAATTTGATGGAATAACGCTGCTCCAAAAACTTCGGCATCGCGTTCCGTGACGAGGGTCGAGCGTGGAGGTTCGCGTTAACAGAGCTCCTCACTACACCACAGCTCAGAGCCGACTGCCTTTTTCAGCGTCGCTTGCCAACATACCCCCCTCCAATCGCAGCCCGTCAGAGCGGTGCTGGGCGCGCCTGGAGCGGCGGGAAAAAATCAGTACACTTATTTTCCGGACGAACCCTGTACCACACCAACAGAAAGCATGACCACTCCGCCCGCAAAATTGCCAGCCCAATGTCGCAACATGCCGTTGAAACACTCTCACGACGGATCGACATGAAGGGAGGTGGTTATAAATGTGCCTTTGTCATATTCCGCAGATGATTTTTATTGAAGAAGTAAGTCCTCAGCAGTATCGCCAAATCCTGATTATACTCACGAGCAGCAGAGCTTAAAACGCACGTCTTCCATACTACGTATTTTGTGCGAAATTTACAAAGCTAATCTTGTTATCTAAATAATGGACAAATACACAAATTTACACCGGATATAATCAATCCCATTAAGAGACATAGAGGTCGTACGAAGCTTCCCGTACTGCATTTCCGTATTTATGAATTAGTCCGCGATAAGCCCCGGTGAATGTCGGGCTACCATATTCGGCCGGAAAGAGAGGACACGAAAATTAAGTTTTACCAATTTACAAGATCATTTCAATTCATTCCGTGCAATCAACCGATCTCTTCCGCCTTCATTACACTGAGGGATGAGTAATTTTCATCAGTCGAGCTCGGCGATCAACGCTATCTACGATAAAAAGTCGAAATAAACATAAAACAGTTAATTGACCGGATGGGTATCGCTTATTACCTGGTTACTATGCTGGATGAGAAAATGGCATCATTCTAAAGAGTGTTAAGGGATTTGGAATACTAAGCGGCTACGCAAGGCGAAGGAGATTATAATTCAGTATAATCATAAAATGGAATTCAAACATTCCAGTACGTATTCCATTTTACCTGAGTTACTCTCGAATTCACCGTGAAGTGGTATACTACACATGTTTAAGAGGAGATTAATACGACTCTCAGACACATTTTTCTACTTCCGCCATACCTAGAAATATAAATTTCACTTGAGCCAATGCTCAATCTGGTTTTCGCGTATTATTTGAATAAACAGACTAAGAAGAAAAGGAAAAAACACGATCGAAATTATTTTAGTGAAAAGATAAGAGACACCTAAGAATTACAGCTCGGAAGCTCCTTGATCAGGACGAATTTTTCAATTAATTATCTTCCCGTAATAGGGATGTAAGGGGGAGAATTGCGCTGGGCAAAGAGGCTTTCACAAGGAGGGAATGGCTGACAGGGACGTCGATTAAGGATTTTAAGAAAAGATTCGTAAAAACTTTGATATGGAGCGTAGCTATGTACGGCGCGGAAACGTGGTCATTGAAGCAGGAGGATAGACGTAGACTGGAGGCATTTGAACTGTGGGTGTGGAGAAGAATGGAGAAGGTGAAATGGACCGAGAAGAAAACAAACGAGGAAGTACTTGGTATGGTGGGCGAAGAGAGGGATTTGTTGGGAGAAATCCTATGGAGGCAGGAAAAGTGGATGAAGGGGGTGTTGACCGGCAGTGGGATGTTGAAGACTGTGATAGAGGGTAGAATGTTCGGCAAAAGAGGAAAGGGAAGGAACAGGATAGGGATGTTGGACGGGAGGAAGGGAGGAAAAAAGTACTCAAAGCTGAAGAGGGACCTGATGGTTGGTACATTTTGTGTTTTGTTAGGAGTCACAAAATATTTATTTGGTAGTTGCCTCCTTACAAAAACCTACCTTAACCGGTAGATTGCCTTATAATAATCTTCCCGTATACATTTTCTTCATAGTTTAACGAGGACGCTCTTCAAGAATGTTCCGAGAGTTCGCCAAGGATTAAGAAAGAATAATGTCAGGGAAGGGTCGACGAGACTAAATATGAGAATTATCAGAGACTGGCATCAGAAAGGATTGGGAGCACTATCAGAGAGAGAGAGAGATAGAGGGGAGGAGGTGGCCATTTTAACCGCAAAGGGGAGAGGCGGGGGATGGGAAAGAGGGCCCGAGTCCCTCGCGCCGGCGAAGAAGAAGTGGGGAAATGAGAAGACCACCGACACACGGATGTGAAACGAGCCCGTCGCCCGAAATTCTTCCGACGCCCCCCCCCCCCCGGGTCTTCAAGCGACATATCGAAGACGGGAAGACGGGACTTTCTCTTCTACTATCCCATTCAAACGACACTTTTGCAGCGAGTGAAGCCCACGCAGCGCAGGGGTGGCGGATACTCTCTCCCATGTGGTTCACTAAAACGCTTTGGTGTAACCAAGGATGCCCTAAGGTGTCAGCCGGGTTTGAACTCGGGTACCGCAATCCCCACCACTACTGGATCACGGTATGGAATTATTATTTAGTGAAGGTGCCTCTGGGACAGGAACAACTGGTTGAGGTAGGTTTTGAACACACATCACAACGTGCCTTCCTTAACACCACGCAACCTAACATCTTACTCCACAACACGCCCCTCTTCATCTCCGTGCACTTCCTTCCTCCCTTCATCCCGTCCAACATCCCTATCCTGTTCCTTCCCTTTCCTCGTTTGCCCAACATTCTACCCTCTATCAAAGCAGTGCGTATGGAAATGCCTGACTCATGATAACTTGATACAGAGTTGGAATGTCACAGATGCTTTTCCGAATAAGTTTAACCTTTTTTTCGTATTTTTTATGAGAAAAATCTGAAAGGTTCTATCTGAGAGACATTTAGCATTTTGAATCAAGAATGCACTACGAACTCCGCGAAGAGTGTGCGCTTAAGGAGTGACAGGGGTACGAGATGAAAACAATTGACCGTTAAAAAACATAGGTTTTATTCAAATGATTGGAATCAAGCTAAGTGAACCCAATCGGCAGAAACACTGATTGACGGAACGCGTCAAGTTGAATGGGACAATTTGTAAAATTTCAGAGCTTTCAAATCTCAAAGACTTTCAGAACAATGAGCGAAATATGCGTTGACGCCATTATTTTGACTGACTACGCGGAACTCTGGAAAATAAAACCAGAGCAGGCAAATGGGAAGGGGCGATTGCTTAGAGCATCACTCTCATCCCTTCTGATTGAGTGGGCAGATGGCATTCCAAGGGCAGTTGTGCGTTCCCAGCCAATTGGCTTTTCGCGGAATTCACATTAACTTCCACCAGATTAAAGAATTCACGGAAAGACATGCGTCGTATCGATTTCAGAAGAGCGTCATGGAAGAGAGTCGCCATATCAAAACGGCGACATTTAAAAGATACCACGCATAAATTACGCCGTTGGCTGTGTGCGAAAGGAGCCGAGAGGTATGGGAAGGAGCCTCGGAAAGAGAAAAATCATGGAATCGTGAAAATCGATACCTTCACAAAAAACCGCCGGAGGGTATCGAATTTTGTAGAACATCCTCCATTGCCCTCCCAACACTGAAACCTACACTACCCAATGCAACAATTTCAGAGCGTAAAAATCATTCGCCTTGACTGGGATTCGAACCCAGATCCCTCAATATCCGGTCGAGTGCTTTAGCCACTTAAGCTATCGAGGCGTCCCAGCGTCGAATCCCAGTCAAGGCGAATGATTTTTACGCTCTGAAATTGTTGCATTGAAATGCACATTAGCGGATGACTCCGTTAAAAGTTACTGTTGCGGCATCTCCCGCAGTTTCTTTGGAACTACACTACCCAGTTTATTTTTATAAGAAAATGACAGCCAGACAATTCCTCACAAATCACAAAAGTTCCTTTCCCAAAAGAAAATGTGTGACACACACAAACTAGAATACTTTAGGTAACCAAAACTTCATCCAGTTTATTTGCACGTAAACGCCACCTTATCCATACGTTTGCTCTCCCTGATAATACCGATGTAGATACTTGAAACGGAATTCATGCCAGTCGACTGCGACAAATCATCCGGACAATACCTGTTACCTGAAATCGACTCCTTATATAAGCCAGACATAAAAGGAGAATGAGTTTCCAAACAGCCATATACAACAACTGTGGGAAAAAGCCCTCTAATCCTCTACCCTCCTCTCTTCTCCTCGGAGCAAACAACCGTGCTCCTAAAGCACAGTTTTCCATTACACGAAGAAGGGGAAAACTTTTAACAGCCACGATGATGTATGTGACGGTCCATTCGAATAGTAGTTTTTATGGGAGGCGACCGACAGCCAAGGTCATTGGCGCCATTAGGGATGGATGGGAAAGGTGGAAGGGTGGAGAGAGAAACCCGGCGTCGGCATTAGCCTCCTCCTGTCGAATGGCGCCGAGGGGTCCGCAGTTTAACGTCCCATCCGGCGGACGTCGTACCCACTCTAAGTGCTCTCCACACAAAACACCTCAAGTAGGGATCGGGATACCGCTGAAAAATATTTGTTGTCTCCAGGATTTGAACCCGGGTCCTCTCGGTCGGAGGCTTGTACGTTACCCACCGCACCGATCTCCGCGGTCCATTCGAGATGAACAGGATTTGCGAATTACGACGACTTCTTTCAAATTACATCCGTTTCCGGCTTTCTTCCATTACTTTCGGAGATTTAACATATCTTTCCTCGGTTTCCCAAAACAAAAAAGTCACCATTATAATCGATTTTCAAAGAAGCATTATTCCAAAATAATGTCCACACACTAAATTAAAAAAAAAAAATATCGAAACAGAGATATTCGAAGCTAGCTATTTCAGTATTATTAACTGATTACGATCAATTGAAGTTTCAAAATGTTCTCATGCACCCTAAAGGAGTTATTCGCAGAGCTTTGTGCCGATTCACGGCATGTTTACAGAGGACACGGGTCTTATGATACTATTAGGATGATTACGTACAAGGATAAGCTACTCAGTCATTTCACGCCAAATTCTACATAGTTTTAGGAGAATTTTGCACACCCCGCACCTGCAAATGAAAGGCGATAGGATGGGTGTTTTGGAAGGCGTTTATTATTCCATATTCGGGAGCAATGAGTCGAATTCTAAGATATCCTTACGTACTCTTATTATTCAAGTCTAATCGAATGCTGATTGCGATACTCTTTTTTCTATAAATTTCTTCGTCTTTTTTTTCAACTTAGAGAACAAAATGGACTAATTAATCAACGAAAGAAACCGAACAATATCAAGGACTATAAACTGCGAACCTCTTTTCAACTGGTTATGATAGACTTCAAAATGGTTTCGGCATCATTTGAAAGAAAACAAATTCCTTGAAAGAGTTATATTCAGGATTCCGATGGTTGAACGAAATAAAAACTTAGCAGTGTTAGAGGAACGAAATGACCGTTTTCATCGAACAGTCGACATCGGGTGCTATAAATACATTGAGCACAGTCATAAAAATAAAGGGGTCGTATGAGGGGAAGGGGGGGGGCGAGGGTGACGGGCGATTGTGGTCATTTAAGAAGAGGCGATTGGGGAAGGGGGAGGGGGGCGGAAGAAGACAAAGCGATGGCCAGGGAGAGGTCGTCTAAGAGAGAGAGAGAGAGAGAGGACCTGATAATGAGAGGTTCGAAAAACTAGAAAACAGAGGAGTTTTTTGGTTTTTAATAAAATCAGTGTATTAAGGGTTTCGTTTGATCTGACATGACATTTGAGCCGGAGGGGATCCGATCGCCATCATTCATGAGGATAGACACGGCTCTCAGGGTTCACGTGTGCAAGGTGTAGCTGCATGCCCTGTATGAATAAATAGAGAAGAAATGACCTGCCCCCCGATTACCCAGAGGAATTCCCATGGATCCCAGCGATAGTCACTCTCGTTCGATAGGAGGAAAGTCTTCCCGCTTCGATTTCCAAAATCAAATTCGAGCGACTGTGGATGTTTTGAGGACGAAAGGGGGAAAAGGGGGGGGGGGTCCTATTCGGAGGGCTCGGCGATTTATTTCTTACCGAGAAGATCCGTAAAAAAACAAGTAGATCAGGCGAGGCAAATTTCCAACCGGCACCACAGAGGATAAAAAAAACCGATGGCGGAAGTAAATAAAAGCGACGATAAAACCTGATGCAACATCAAATCGCTCAACGGATCGGTAGACGAGCAAAAAAAAACCACCGGCAACAAAACCGCGAGGAGGCGATAAATCCCTCCCTTTTGTCCCGGTGGCTCACAAGGACGGAGGAGGGCCGAGGTAAACAATAATGACTCGGGCGGGGAGAGTGCGTGCGTGGGTGTGTGGTTGAGAGAGGAGGGGGGGGGGGAGAAAGAGGGAGGGAGGGAGGCGCGCGGTGAAGGGAGCGTCGAACCCGCAGACGTCAAAAAGTAAAAATCTCCTTCCCATTTGCCGCTGTAACATCCTTAAACGAAGATGGAGCGCGGCGCACTCGAGGAGAATGTCCAAGGGGATCTCTTTAAGGCTCGAAAAGAGAAAGGGGGAGGGGAGTGAGGTTGCAGTGAGTCGCCGACGCGAGTGGGGGGGGGGGGGGAGGAGAGCGCAACAGCTAAGGAGCGGGTGGAGAGGATGAAGGAGGCCGGGTGGAGGGAGATTGTGAGAGGAGGAGTATGGGAGGCTCGAAGATGGCTGTGGGGGGAGAGTGGAATGCAGGACGGGGGCGCAGAGGAGGATGACCGGTAACGTGCCCTCTCTCTCCGTTACTGAGACGCGCCCTATCGCTGATATGGTCCTCATTGTTACCATGCACCCTTCCCTCCGAGGGATTCGCTCCCCTTGCCACATGGGCAAATGGGGCGGGAACCCCCTTTTCCCCCCTTTGCTGGAGAGAGGCAGACGGAGACGCGGACGGCCTTGCTCCGTCCGGCACGCGTAACGGACACCAATGGTGACACCACGGCGGCTTGGGTGTCAACGAAGGAAGAAAGGAGACGGCTCGGTAAACAGTTGTGATTCAACAGTTAATTGGAGAAGACGCGGCGGGTCCATTTGCTTTCTCTTTGCGAGGGTGAGACACGGGTCGACCATTTGGCGGGACATGGTCACAAAGGATATGGATGGTCAATTGTTTTATTCTTTATTGGGTGAAAAATAATGTTTTTGTGTGTGCATCATGCAGTTTAACTCATGCATACACACTATCTTAGGTGAAATAACATAGAAATTTCTTAATCACCTGGCAGCTTAAAGAAACTCCTAAGCAATAATTGCCATGGAAAATAATTCAACGCGGTACAAGTGGGAAAATTTAATTCACCTCATATTTAATTATGCATTTTTAACTTTTTCCCCGTTCTTTTGATTGTGCTGAATACGGTGGCGGAAAAGGAAACTTATTTAACGGATTAAATTGTGAAAATCTCGGGGAAGACAATAACAGGAAATGAAAACAATGTTCTTTGAAATTGTGATGGCTAAATAGCAATTACTTTCGTAATATGAACTCAAATGGCAATGCATGCACATCCGTCGAAGTGACATACGAGGGTCATCCGGAAAGTAGTACCCGTTCGTGAAATAAAGACACAAAAGTAAATATTAACAAACATAAAAAATTTTATTTGAAAGAGGATACTTTAAACTACTTCTCAACATAATCTCCAAGCAAATTAAGGCATTTGTCATAACGTGTGACAAGTTTCTGTATTCCTGCTGCATAGTCCTTCGCCGCCAGCTCATTGAGATACGCGAGGGACCCATTTTGCACAAATTTTTGCATAATGCAGATGGTGTTTAACAATTTCATGAACAATTGTTCGAGAAACATTGGTAAAATGCTCACAGATGTCATCAATTGTGACGCGCCGATCGTTCCTCACGAATTCGTCAACTGAGCTCACCAGTTGGTCTGTAATGACAGACGGTCTCCCCGAACGCTCATCGTCGTGTGTGTTCCCCCTCCCCATGTTGAAGTTGCGACACCACCGCCGAACAGACGACTCGTCCATTACATTGTCTCCATACACCTCCTTTAATTGGCGATGAATATCACATGGGCGAACGTTTCTTGCATTGAGGAATTTAATCACTGCCCTCACTTCACAACTGGCGGCGTTCTCAATTTTTTTAAACATTGTAAACAATCACAGAAACAACACAGGCAATGCTAGCGTCACGCAACTTGGCTCAGAGAAGGCAGACAAGCCACTGAAGCTATCTGACCTCGTCCAGCGGCTACTCGCGTCGTCAGCACTTCATGCGGCACGAACGGGTACTACTTTCCGGATGACCCTCGTATTATACCATTTAACGATGACGATTGATGAAGTTTTCCATTACGATAGGTTTCCTGAAAATGGCGATTAATTCGCAAAACGAATTCTTTCTCACTAAATTTAGCAGTCTACTGTGGGCGGAATGGGTTCGATCAAGACGAACATTACGTCCTTCTCCCATAATAATTTATCAGATCGCCACTCCCTTCAGATCCTCACCACGTCACACTCGAGACAGGAGTCAGAAAACATTCGGGGTGATTAGGGAAAACGCAATGATCCTTCAAACATCATCTTTCTTAAATTCGTGGCAAACCAACCCATGTTTGGATAAAGCTACCCGCGACAGCCTTACGTTTTGACAAATGCTTTCGCGGACAGCAAAACGTCCAAGTATGAACGCGTCCGTTATGATATTCGTACTGTCTCCGATTTCGGAATATTTCATTGATCCAATGCCACTCGAATATAGTAGAGGGATGACTGCCTTGCAATAAACAATCTTGACCCCATTGAGGCAACACATGACTCGCCACAACAAGACGTAAGTGTACGACTGGGTGATCCTTACTCTCGATTGGATAATAAAAAAGCGGACTTGGGAAAAAACGTTCTCCCGCGACGCCATCGCCTGACGACACTTGCCTTCGGGGAAGCGAGTCTCCGGGTGGGTTCCGAAACCTCTGGAAGGGAGTGAAAGGGAAAAGAGGCATGTTTATCGGTGCTGAGGGGGTTAAAGGCAGAGGTGAGGAGAAGAAGAAGTTGCCGCGGGACGAAAGGAGGAGTTTATGAGGGCTCCGAGGGCAAAGAAGTGGGGGGCAGAGCAGGGGGTGACGGAGGGGGGCGGAAGAGTAGGTAGGCCACATGGCGTCTTGCGAGGTCTCCCTGCGTCAGTCTCGCCCAGCGAATCAATCAATACGCCGCCGCCTCCCGAGGCAGGTCGGCCAACAGTCCGCCCATTACAGGTCAGCGATACCAACGTGGCAAATAGGAGTACAACAACAGGTCTTAAAAGTCTCTTTACTGGACCGCTGGTCCTTGGGGGGCACGCGTTGTGGGAGGCCGTAAGGCCGATCGGAGGATTCGGAATTCTTTTTTTTCGAGGGACTTGAGGAACTTCCTTTCGCTTTCAGTTCGCCGCTGCTTCTCATGAGGATGACGACGCACATGGTCAAACAAACGCCCGCCGCACCAACGGATCCCTCGGCGACACGCGCCGCGCCCGGCGTTCGCTTTTCCTGACTCGCTCACCATCGAGGCTGGTCACTTATTGCCACCGCAGTTCGCCCGCCCACTGAACGAGGGGGGAATCATCAGAAGAATGTGCGGCCGGAGAACCTTCCTGCTGCATTCTCGATTGACACCGTAAACACCACTGCCAACTATCATCGGGAGGAGCCGGATCACCTCGCCCAACTTTTATGAATGTTCACCATTGCAATTACTCTAATGCATAAAACAAAAAATATGAAACTTCATACATCGTAGGGGTATGGAATTTGACAATTAGAGATGGGAGTCACGCCAAAGGTTTAGCAGAACAAGACGGAGGAGCGTGAGCAAATTCAATGAGCGGTAACCCTCCACAAAACGGCGTTCATTATGGCTAAAACTTGTCCTCGGCAACATCAACCCTCTCTCCGTCATTAGGAAACTATCTTTAATTAATCGATCGGAATTGGGGACATTAAGCTAATTGCTAGGCACGCACTGAAACGCGAATTGATCCTTGACCTGCGTGAACATTCGAGTTCACGACGACTGACGTGATATCACGTGATGATGCATAAACGAAGAAATGACACCAGTCACGTAACATCACAAAGTGCATGGGAGTCGAACGACTGCGTGGGTGACCAAAATAACATCCCTCACTCGATATCCTCGTCCTTGAGTCATGTGATGTAATTTCTGCAGCATTAATCATCCCCGGGGCGTCCATTTAATACCTGATATGCCACAGCAAGCTTAAGTGATGAACCGCATGATTTCATCAGAACTTTTGGGGGACACCGCAAAACAAACAATTCCAGATCAAGATATGTTCTGCCCACGATTGCCCCCTTCGGTCCTTACTCGGAATCCGCGACACTTATTCTGCCGCGGAGGTCTCCAAACTCGCGGCGTTTGCGGACCTATTGATTAGCCACCCGGTTTCGAATGGAAACGTCATACTTTGATATAGAACACTTAATCAAACGGCCTATTAATTTATATTTGGGCCGGTTACAACGTAAGCACTCTCATACTTACATGGTAAATTGATTCGGGTACCAGGTCTTCCTGGGAAACCATAACCGGCACAGGGATAGGAACTGGCCCCCCTAGCCTGATGTGTGAATTTTCCCACGCCGTATAGGGCTTGGTACTGGGTGAACTCTGCCGTCACCTACTAAACCGACCTTCGGGTTGATTACTGTGTCTATATATACATATATATATATATATATATATATATATATATATATATGTGTGTATATATATATATATATGTATATATATATGTATATATATATATGTGTATATATATATATATATATATATATGTATATACATATATATATATATATTATATATATATAACAGCTCTGCAAAGGGAAGGGCTTGATAATACGAGCTAGCACCGTATCTAAACACTCGGTCCAAAGACAATTACACTTGTAGGTACAAATGGAATACAACGGCAGATACAAATAGCAAAATTATATTACACGAATATGGATGCAGTTTTAGATATGGCGCCATCAATGCGAACGGTTTCCCCAGGAAGTCGTAAACTCGGATAATATTTCAGAATTCATGAGATGCAACTTAAAATTCAATATGATAATAAAGAGATAGGAGGGTGCGAAAGTGGAATTAAGAACCATTAATTGATACAAAAAAAAGGTCATCAGGAAACGGCTGGCGAATATTTAAGCGAAGATAAAAGGATGATCGAGAAAATATGGAAATTTTTTGATAAAGGAATGCTCAAAAAAAAGGACGACGAGTTTCATATTCTGCTCCATTTATTTAGAAAAATTCTGCAGCGGAAAGAAGATAAGTCGATGAATAAGGAGGAAAAAAATCAGAAATAAATATGGTGGGAGAAAAACGGATACATGGCTTACAAGAATGTTGCACATTATCGAGGCGTTAAAAGGGAATTACCATTTAAAACATTAATTGGTGGGGTCCGAAAAGATTCGAAAATGGCAAAGAGGGAGTTATTTTTGAAAGGTTAAAAAAATGGAGAAAAAAAATATATCTTTAAGACATGGGGTCACGGCTTCTAGATCTACATGGCAATTTTTAGGTGGATCGGGAGAGCGCAGATCCACAGGAGCTTAATATTGAGATGCACGAACGGAAACTATGAAAAATGAAGTCGAACAGAGCAATTTGCAACGATGATCCTCGCTCTTACTTGACGATGCATATCTTTCGGTAATTCTTCCGCATGGGTCCATTTTCTAGGACGACAGTTTCGCCGGCGTTGCAGTTGGCGTCTTCAGATTAAAATACCTGACCTGAAGACGCCGATTGCAACGCCGCCGAAATTGATTTGCATCTTCAAACGCTACACTCCACGGAAGTCTTCACAGTACAATCTTACTTTTGTGTAAAGGACTACAATTTTCGTACCAAAATTACTGTTACCACCAAGTTTCTGCTGTTTCGTTACGAAGATACAGTTTTAACAAAAGAGAAATGAAGACCAGGGCACATTCCTCCTTACGAGCCCACGTGACGCCCAGAAAAGAAAAACGGCAAGACGACTCAGATACAAAAATACGAAAATGAATCCCCTGACCATATAATGTCCCTTTCCGCAAGACAAATAATTTCTTACAAGTGTCATCTTATATGCATTTAGATGGTATTTCTGAAGCTATGACTCGCACATTCTACGTCAATTCTACGTCAACCCTTCCCTCCCCTTCTCCCCATCCTCCCGGATACAGGTCCACTTGCTCATATCAGACGACATTCTGCACCCATCATGCAACTTGGTTATAAACAAACAAGTCTTACATCTAAACCAGCTCAGAAATAAATTAGTGCACTACTGGAAAAGTGCTATTATTTGGTCATTAATATGTTCCGATGCAAGTAAATCACGCCTACAATGATTTAGGATAAAATTCTACGCTACAATGAGTTAGGATAAAATTTTAAATTCCGGTTTCAAACGAGATGTTGCATGAATAAGCAAAACACCATTTTCTTCTCCCCTGTTCACATGTTCTAGTTTTGCAGCGATCGGTACTGAAAATACAAACATAATGAGAACCCTTCTTTTTATCGACATCCACAAATAAATCAGTATATTTATGCATCCCACTAAAACTGTAAGGTTATACGTCACATATTATTTTTCAAACCTGGAGAAAATAGTTTCTTAAATGCAATTTGGATAAGTCTCGCATATTTCCGACCGTAAATAATTACTAATACACAAATATAAACTGCGTTTAATTGTTCGGGGATATTCAGTTAATTAACTTTCGCTAAAAATGGAACTTGCAAGGCTACTACTGCACCCATCCAGGGCGATTCTGCCGCGAGGAGCGGGAAGGGGGAAATTGGTCACTTGGGAGGAAGGAAGCATGACCCTTAGGGACCAAGGCATTGTTCTCGACGGAGAGGGGGGGTCCCCGTGACTCCTCCATGGCTATGCCACTGATTTGGAGGACCCACTGGAAGAGAAGCAGCAACCAAATCTGAAATCTCTTACTTGAAACCGAGGCGAATTAAATCAGGGTCACACCGCACAACATTGGCACAGTTCATCTCGTTCATTTTCTCTCGATCGCATCCCATTCCACATTTGCACTCAACAGCAGCACATGAACCGTAGACGAAAAGTCGCCGAACTACAGATGCCGAAAGTTCAAAATGACCTTGGGTAGCTAATGACGGGCAGATGGGCTAACTTCCCGAGTGTTTTCGCGGAGCTGAAATCAATCATAGAATTTTCCAATTAATACCTCCATTTGTACGACTTCCCAAACTACGTATTCCTCTTCCATTCGAGAGCGAATCGCTCGACTGAGGCAGTTTAGCTTATCTCTACATTTTATGGGCCCCGTCAAAATCAATAAACACCCGTTACAAAAAACCACTCCTCCGTTAAGGAACTCGCTTGCACCGCTCATCAAATAGCCGATACGGAGCAAAGGCCTGCTATAATTTCACTCGCTGTCAAGCACCGTCGCTGAACAAACTCGCCACCCACGGCTTGGGCAAACGAAAAGCGAACTCAAATTCGCGGGAAATTGGCGAATCGGTCGCCAGTCATTTTCACCCATGTGCGGCTTGACAAAATCTCGAGTTGTTGTGCTCCAATGTGTTCCCGCGACGTTTCTCGGCTGCCCCTTGATTTGAATGCGTTCTTGATCTATAAATACACTTCTCTTAAGATGGCGTGGTTGCCTTGAAATCATTCCCCATGGCGGAGTCCTCGAACTGGACAAGAGAAAGCGATTGCCACGGTTGAAAGAAAAAAGTCAGTTCCACACACACACACACAAAAGGTGGTTTAACAAGTAGGTCCATTTGGATCCGAAGATATGTATAAGCATTACTTGCACACTTACCTGAGCAGACCCCTCGATAGGTCGAAAAAATTGACAGTTCTCTTATTTTAAAAGCTAGTCACACTATCTCGAGGGTGTATGTGTAATTCAAAATTTTCATTTCCCAAAATTAAATACCTTTAAAAAAATATTACGTGAATTAAGGAGTGTGACACAAAGCAGTAATAAACAGTTGTCACTATTTAATGCTATAAATCCTACCTTAATTAATTCATTCGCTAAATATGCACATGGAAAATATTAAGGCTGTTCGTCCATGCTGCGTCTACGCATCAACCAATTCCGTTGATATTGATAGGAAATGTACTCTGAATGCTATTTCATCACCACTCTGTAGACTGTGGTATATATATATATATATATATATATATATATATATATATATATATATATATATATATATATATATCGGCGACGCACAAATATATAAATACACAGATGTAGATTTTTAAAACATAGAAACACAAAGACAGGACACTCACATATGTAGTTTTGACGTTTCGACGGCTCGGCCGTCGTCTACCGGTCGGTTTGGTAGGTGATGGGTAGAGTTCACCCAGTACTAAGCCCTATACGGCGTGTGATATTCACACATCAGGGAAGGGGGGGGGGCAGTTCCTTTCCCTGTGCCGGTTATAACTATAAAACGTTCGAGGCTAAGCGGAAAATATCAAAATTGACACTCGTATTGTGAATGCCCTAATTTTGGCTTGGATTTATATTCAAGGTAAAGGGCCGACTAAGAGTAGGAATCGCACAGCCACACTCGAATTCGCCCTTCAGCAAGCAATTCGCGTCCTCACTCCTCCTCTGTGACCACTATCGATCTCCGCTGCGAGCGACGTATACTATAAAATGCGAACGAGCATTAAAATTACAAGAGTCTCAATATTTGCGGGTTCTAAGGTTTGCTTCACGTGTAGACACCTTTCCATTTCGCTAAAAGTAAATGACATGCCTTCTACACACAATTCCATTACATAAGTAAAAACGAGTAACGTCAGAAAAATTTCAGGATATTATCTTTTAATCATTTCCTGGGAATACTTCACAGCGAGATAAGATAAAAAAAGGAAAAACATTAACAATGCGTGTTTAATGAAAACAATGCGCGAACGTGAAGACATTAAATATTTTTGCATTGGCCATAAAACATAAATGTGCGATAATACCATGTTCACCAAATCGCCATTATCGCCCCGGAAAAAAATGACGGTTGGATTAAGAAAAAACTCGCAAAAATATGGAATTCGATAAATCTGTACCATCTGAGTAGCACCTGAAATAAATGAACCGCTGCACAGAGAATCACAAAAAGGGTAAGCCCTAAATATTATACGCATTTTCCCGTCACTTGACAGAAGCCTGTTGGAACAAACCGTATTTAAAAGGCAGCATTATGGCGGACAATAGAGATTGAGAACAGACGTTGGGTGCTTGCAAATATATTTTGACACCGCTCTGACGACGCATTTTGTCGAGTTCTTCACGTGAAGCGTTTTCTTATTCCCAAATGACAATCTTTATTTCAATAATGAAACTACTAAAGTTGATACATTGAGACAAAATAAAAATAGGGTCACCGTTGTATCTCTCACTGAAGTAACCGCCACTGGCAATGATATATTTCACAGCCTATTTCAATTCGGGGCTCATAGGGCTCACAGATCGATAAAGGGTCAAGGAATCACCTTTCACGACGTGAGGGCAGCACGTGACGAGCGGTTAAAATTTCCCAAGGACTCATTAACATGGACGGAGACAGCGGGAAGGAAAATGATATCACACCAACAGAAATCGGTTGAAAATAAAAATAACCCACGAGTCAGCTTCTTTCAGAATTCACTCTCCTTGAATTGGATGGCATGTCTTGGATACGACGGTGGATTTTCGTCATGAAACACACTCAATTCGTGCCTCCTGCTCCGAACGGAGGAGAAAACAAATTCTACTGTCGGAATAGACGGATCTCCAACATTAAAGTAATATAAAGTTCCCGAGATACCTATTCACATGAAATTTCACAGTTAATTTTGCACCTTTCTAGAAATGATAGAACACCTACGGTGAGTAACACTCAGCCTCAGTTTAAGAAACACTCGTCCAGATTAGTGTTCAGATAAGTGAATTCGCCGAAGAATGGCAGTGTTAAACTGCATATGTAGACCACATACTTTCCTCCATACCATTCCGCTAATGTTGGATTATTACACTCCGTGTTACATTTGAGGCTGCACGCATTAATTTTGTTACTACGCCAGAAATAGCAATGGCAACGAGATTCCCCTGCCAAAGAAATACACGTATGACACAAAAGATGTCGATGGGATAATGTAAGTTCAAAATATTAGGGGCAGAGGCGGTGGCGCCACGCTTGTCGTCCCGGGGGAGGGTGTGGTCGCCATATTCCCACCCCCTCCCCCTGCCTCACCTCTATACCCTTGACAAGTACCCTAGCTCTCTCCAGGGAGGCATACCCTGGGTAAAAAAAACAAAACGTTGTACATCTTCCGATTATCTTGGTTTATTTTTCGGCGTGTTGAATTTAATTCTGGATTTCCTTTTAAGTAGAGGACTCGTTATTTTCGAATAATAATTGATATTCCATTTTAAAATGAGTAATTCCCGGTAGGTACAACAAGGAGGTGGTTACTGCGTTATTCATATTCATACAAATTATTCACGCCTTTAAGTGGCATTTTGTCTCGTAGATTAACCACGATGAGCTGGCAAAGATGATGTAGGTGGCCTCTAGATGCGGGATGATCCCTTGACCCCGTCATACGTGCCCCGTCGAAGGGTTAGACGACAGAACAGACTCCATGGTCTCCCTCTCGCCCCAAAATGAAGGCGATCGTCTATCGAGGACCGGAAAGGTTGCCTTTGGATGGAAGCTGGCGGGCATGAACATTTGAAACAAGGAGACAAAACGCGCGAACGTCTTTCGTTTTCGCGCAGCGGATTCCTTCGCAATTGGGTGCATCGCCTATTTATTTTGTGATTCAATTCCGCGAAGTGAGAACTGCAAGGGCATTCCCTTCCCTTTCTCTCTGCTTCTACTTCCTTTGTCCTCATGTTCCTCCTTCCCGTCCCCTTTCCCCATTACCTTTTCAAACACACTCGAAGGGGGCGTGAGGCCTTTGCTATTGCACAATCGAGTTGAGCGCGGCTGAGCCTTGAAGTATAGGAGCTAAGGATTCTCGGCCACTCGACTACCCCACCCACTTCGAAGTATGTATCGAAGAGGTAATTGGAACATTCCCAGGTTCGATTCCCGTCTTAGTCAATGTTATTTTCATTGCAACCATCTTTCTTTGCTAGCTAGAAGTATAGAATCCATTGTCGCTAGTCCCAAAGTGTATAATATTAATGCCAAAATACTTTAAAACGAAGTATATGGCTGCGTAGATTTTCGCGGCGGTGGCTTGAAGAATTCTGCATGTCCGGGTTTTCACCGCGTTGTTGTTTGAAGCCGACAACAGTTTCGCCGAAGTTTCATCCGGCGTCTTCAGGTCGAAGATGAGGGACTCACTCACTCTATTGAGATAGCCAAAAACCCGGCGAATTTCAATAGAGATGAAGGCTACCATCTCCACAACGCGTGGAAGAGAGTCCTCCGAAAAAGGACCAATCAGAGAGCAGCACTTGGACGGGACCACCTATATAAGGACGGCCAAAATCTGAGTCCCTCATCTTCGACCTGAAGACGCCGGATGAAACTTCGGCGAAACTGTTGTCGGCTTCAAACAACAACGCGGTGAAAACCCGGACATGCAGAATTCTACTTTAAAACGATTTGAACAGTTAATTTAATGAGTTGACGATACAGCACGTTGTGGAACTGAACAAATAGTGAACGCTGTAGGCTGCAGCTTTTCTCAAATCACATGTTTTCCATCGGAGACTGAATAAGAATTAGTTTGCTCAGAGGAAATAGACGTCGAATCATCTTGGATGCGCCGGTCACGGCAAAAATATTTACTTTTGCATATACAAGTTTCTGCAACCAAGTTGACACTCAATTTGCCACTCTAATGTCCTAATGGTCGCATAGATTTCTAAGACCAAATAAATAATGATATTTAAATAAGGCAATTAATAGCTCTAAAACACAGTGTGGTCACGGAAAGTATATCAGGTATGAGTAGTGGCATGCCACTATAAGTATAGGAAACAATTAAATAAACACACATTTTGGAATTTTCGCACCACTCGTGCATTCATTCAACAAGGATTTCAATCTCAATAAGTCGAGAATTTCGAGGCGTCTCAATGATTTCTCCTAATTTCCACGTTTCCCAGGACTAATATCCATAAACTATCGAGCTTTTTCCATTTATTCCATATTTTCTAATTAAACAGCAACCTTGCATAAACTCACGATGCCATTCACGTCATAAGGACCGCCCATGTTCCCGAATATGCGGCTAGCATGGATTCCCAGCTGCGATCTCTATTGGTCGCAGCCAATGAATTTCATTTTAATTTTTCCCAAAGTGCATGAAAATAAGAAAACCGAGGACTGAATTCACCTCTCACTTAATCGCATGCGGAATAAGGACAGGGAGGGAAGGGGGCGGTTCCTCCCCTTGTGCCGCATGTAATTTAACAACAGGGATATAACAATAAGCTTAGTTTAAGCTGTGGGCGCCCGGGGGCATCGCAGGGAATCAAACGCGTTCTTTCCCGAGCAGTGGCCTCACGCTCTACCCAACGATATACCACCTTTTCCTTCCTCAATATTTGCCCTCGGGGAAGGTAAAGACGGAGCAGACTGCTGCCATCTTATTAATCTCGAAGGGAGGTCAAGAAGTGTGAGTGTGAAGGCAAGAGCCGAAGGTCATGATCCCAGAGTTAACTCCGGACTCAGTCGGTCATTTATAAACGGCACACTGTGAGAAACACGGCTAAATATAACACACGGCGCACGAAATATTAATAATAATTCATCATTAATTGGTCGAGCAATAACGGTGGATATGGTCAAAAATTAAAAGCACACTATACATAATCAAACACAGAATCGATCGGTCAATCCACAGAGGGATCACTGTAATCTGAGTCATTTAACTTCAATGAAATGCCGATAAATGATAACCAGAGAAGGAGTTTACCCGTACTTTTAAATGTATCTGCATCAAAACTCTTTGCAGAGTTAGGTAATATTTTTAAAACAATTGGCAGCAATACATTTCCAAGTCGAGGGGGAATGCACTCTTGGATAGGCGATAATTACAAGACTCAAGCTCCTTCTGACAATCCTTCGTACTGGAGTTTTTAATGTCTGCCCTCAGGACAAGGTTATTTGAATCAGCTTTCGCATCCAAACAGTTGTCGTCAATGAATCGGCTGCTATCAGGTCTTAGGTGGAAACATGAGGTTTACAGTCTTTTTCTGTATCAGGAAAAAAACGGATTCAATTACACTCGAGTTTCACCACACCTTGAGATCATATAATGTAATACGATGAAAATATCCACAGCGCATGGAATGCAGACATGGAACATATGCATGTAAATGTCGGCAATGTACATGTAGACATGGAATGGGTATCTCTCGGGAATCGGGTTTTGAGCCTCCGCAATGAGTTTGTGTCTCTGGAAACTCTGTTACATATCATTTCCGCATCGGCATCCAAATACAGTAGCTGATGCAAATCCCAGTATTATAACGCGTAACGCAGCACGGCAGATTCGAGACGCGTGGGAGGGTGAGAGGGGGGGGGGGCAATTCGTCCCAACCACGCGTCCAAGGCGGAGGTCGGGAGAGCCATGGCCTTAAAAGGTTCAGTGCGGGAAAGTCCGACCCGAAAGTCGGTTTTCTCACCGCTCAGGTCTTTACTTCGTCCCGCCTTAAACAAGCGCGAAATATTAATGACTCACCGCACCTCGAGAAAGAGCCGAGAAGAGAGCTCATGATGGGGGAGGGAAAGGAGGCGGTCGGCCAATCCCCGGTGACGTCAACGAAAGGGTTTCCCCGCACCGGAATGCGAAAAGTGCTGATTCCGCAAAGTCCCTCCGCCATTCAACCTCTAGGGAATGTAAACGAAAAAATAAGGAGGTCGATCGATACCGGAGATGGGAGATTCGATCCATGGACGCAATTTAAAGAATTTAAGGCACGACCGCTTCTCCGTTGAGCGTCGCGACAAGCAGCGAGTATTCATATCGGCAATTTACGGACCCGAGTTTTTTTCACGAATGGTTCGCCGAGAAATGCCACATCACCGTGTTAACTATTTCACTTCCGATAGGACGTAATTCTTTGACCGGCTCCTTACTAATCGCGTTCGATACTCGTAACTCGCGCTCTTACGTATCGATAGTTGCGGAGTGAACGTTGGATCGGGACATGGTCTTACGTAATTCTTTGACCGGCTCCTTACTAATCGCGTTCGATACTCGTAACTCGCGCTCTTACGTATCGATAGTTGCGGAGTGAACGTTGGATCGGGACATGGTCTTACGTAACGATGTAATGAGAACTGAAGCACGTAAAACATGAGCAATAATCCATTTGCGAATGCGTTCCGTAAATGGAGCGAATCCACCCAATATTTCACTGACAGACGACACGGCAACTGTCAATAACGACAAACAACACGGCTACCGGAAGATTTCCAGGAGGCACGTGAGGACTTTAACGCATCGCTGCTTCTTCCCTTCATCTTGAGCCGACGAGTCCTCCCCCCCATTGCCTCCTCCCTCCCCCTTCTTGCCAAAGCACGCGAATGTGATTGTAATGGCTACCCCGTCCCTCCCTTCTTCCCTCGCGATGGAGGAAGGGAGGGGCCATTAAGCATTTCGTCGATTGGAACAAATCCGACTAAAAGGGTTCGAGCGAAATCCGATACAACGCAATAAAATCCTCCGAGGGAAGCACTTTCGCTCGGAGAACGCCGCCGAATGACTCGGAAAAAAAACTCGCCGGTAACACGAGCGAACAACACGGAACAAACGCAAACTGAAATTTTCATGACCGTAAACACAAGAAATCTGATTTTACGTCCGAGGTGGAATGGCATACGGGCGGAGCAATAGATTTCTCGGATGAGTCAAGTAAAATTTATCGTGCGTCACAATTGAAGCTCGCGCGTAATGAGAAGGAAACGAAATCCACGGGTTATCACACGTATCTACAGAGACAAGTGATCCCCGAAGCTAAGGATTAACAAGAACTACTGTTCCGACACGTGATTCAACCCACCGTCACTTGCGTAACATCAAGGTCACGTAACTTCCAAGAAGTCACTTTTCGGATGTTTCCTCTGATGGATGTATCAACGGCATAAAATTTTGGTCTCGCGCGGTTTTCGCCATTGGATGAGAAGGGTTGGAACACTCAAAAATGATATTCCCGAAGCCTTCTCGGCAGTCTCGAGTGGCATTCGTGAGTTTTGTGCTGGCAAAAATATTAGGTTAAAAATTGAATCTGAACAGTTGTCCGGTTCTAAATTGAATTTTTAGAAAAAGAACGAAGTGCCATCACAAGAAAATGGGACATTATCGGAATTGGAAGCTCTTAACACGAGATTTAACGACGCAAATTTAGTCGGAGCCTTAGGTTTCATGAGGGATTTATATAAATCTGGACCAATATTTAAGTGTACTCTCACATACATGGGTAGTTGCATGTGATGACATTGTAAATGTGCGAGATTTCGCTATTGTTCAGCGACGCGATGGGCGGCAAATGCTACATCCATCTGACTTCGAGGGAATCACTAAAATGTTCGACAGCATATTAACCGAATGAGGTGCACGCAGTCTCAAATTTGAGTTACAAGAATAAGCACTCGTTATTCTCTAATACAAAATCATGCTAATGTAATTTTGCAACGCATGAGATAACGGTTCTAGCCAGGGCGTAATTTGGGATTAATTGGTCACCCGGTTTTTTTAACTTAAGCAAAAGATGATGCAAAACTCATAGATTCCACAACCAAATTATCGGTAGGTGCTATCCTTAAACCGCATTCCACAAACCATAATGACGGTTTAGATGATAAAAATGGGTACATGGGCACAGAAAAATGTCAGAAGTTTTCGCCATTGTTAATTACATACGAAGTTTGGGAACTGTAACATTATTTTAGGATTCATCCGCCGGATCAGACTGAAAGAATGTGAGAATGAACAGATATAAATTTTAAATTGACGCAAAAAAACCCCACGCCGACTAATAAAATAACAATTATTATTACAATATTTGATTTTAAATGTATTTTGTCGCATTGAGCTGCAAAAGTTTTCTTTTTTTCAGTCGGAGAGAGTGTCAATTTTAAGGAAGTAAAATTTTTAAATTTTCTACATGATTTTTCTCAAAACTGACCGAGGAAATTGAGATTTAGGAAACTAGATATAAACTCGATGAATCATCTGTCAACTGAAAATTGATATTGGGTGTTGCACGGAAATTTCCACTCCAACGAAATGAAGAGCATAAAGGGTTTCCTCTTTTCTTTCCTTTCGAACGAAAGACTTAAGACTGTAAAAGAGATTGGCATTGGATAACACACAATCCGTCCGTCCCTAGTACACAATGTATTGGGTGATTGAGAAAAACCAACGGTGAGGTTTTCCATGAAACGTTTTCTATGAAGGGAGGAAATTGTATTTTTATTCGGCTCAAACGCAATTCGTTATCCCCATGCTGCCAGAAGAGTAGGATCGGCGACATCTCGAAGCACGTTGGACGCGGATATCTTCGGCGATACTCGCCAACTCCGTCATCAAGGGAATGACCGCGCCCGATGACATCCCGACCTTCCTCTGGGCTTCGCCGCGGACCCCGCGGAGCGACTCGGCCATGTCCTATCCAACGTCCACTAAGACTATCAGGTGAGTGGTTCCAGAGGTATCCGGGTCCAACATACTAATGCGTCACACCCATTACATCGGTCACTTACCTACTCAGCGAAACTAGTAAATTGCTATGCCGTCCGTCACCTATGGCACTTATTTGAGGACAACGAAAACGATATGTCGCGTGGATTCGCAGCATCTGCAGTATTCAAATGTCATAGTTCACAAGACATTTCAAATTAATGTGGTGACCACGAAAACGCAACATCACGATAAACTTTAAGAGTACTTCATTCGCGATAAATTACTAACCCACAGTTGGTATGACTCGGGCAAGCATTGCACACGCAACGTTAATTACTTTTAATCCCGTATGCACCCTGTCAATCAGTACTCAAACAATCTTCAATTCAACTAAGGATAAAGAGTTCGTACATCTTCCGGAAGCATTTTATATCGAAGATATAGAAGTACATTGAAGACTCGCTCAAAGCCGAAGCAGTAAAAAACCGATAAAAGGGCTTATTACAGCTTTTTTACGTCCAGCATATTACTCTACGGGCAACGATACGGATTGCCTTCATTTATTCAGCATTAGGGCGAATACAGCACATTTTGGCCTTTACATCGGGCAATTATCACAATAATAACGATTGACGCAAATTCACACGCCCAAGCCCTAGGTGGAGGTAAACCAACCCAGGCGGGAATCGAACCCGCTACCTTTGGGCTGGCAGACGAGGATGTTACCCCGCCTCCACCGAGGCCGGCAGGGTAACTGGGCAGGGTTTCTGAGGGTAAAAGAAGTGAGAAATCCTCTAACATAGAAACAATTTTTATTGATTCTTGAATGGCAACCTTTACTCCCAAGATCATATTTTGTCAAAACATGATATGATAAGAAAAATCCAGTCATCGTCATAAAAAGATATTACTAAAATACTACGAATGTACCAGGGCAAAAGGTATTAACTGAAACGTTGTAACAAATGCCCACACTACATACTGTCATTATTATTTGGGATGAAAAGTATTGAAAATTCACTCAGAAATCGTAACACACAATCGTTAAACAACTGTGCCCAGTTGAATAATAACATCGCGGGGCACATTTACTTCCAGCTGGACAAGAGCCGAAACTGAAGGAGAAACAAATGAAGGCGACCAAGGGATCCATGTTAAGGCTGGCTATCCGACACGCCATGCGCTGCACTTGATGTGATGCAAAAACTGGACGACAACGAAAGAAGAGACCAAAGGAGACAGCGCAACCCGATCCCCCACCCCCCATACATGAATCCTCCAGGTTACCAGGGTAACCAACCCCTTCTGTATCCAAATCGCTAGTGACTGACTCTGGTCTTCCTCTCTCTCTCTCTTCAAAAAACAAAAACCAATGGGGATAAGAGAAGGAAGAAGCCTTGCATTGCATCCCAAGGATTCGTAGAAAACACGCCACCCATAAGGAACGTATTTCTTAAGTTTTCAGGACATGCCCACTAAATATGCTGAGAAATTTCCTCCAAATGCGTTAACGCTGCAAGTTATGCATTCAAAATCTGTGTAACATACAGCGACAACTATATTTTCAGAGCTAATTAATATATTCAATCATGAAATCCTGATTTAGTATTTTTAACGCAAGTCCCTGGGTTTTATTACTTTTTTATGACGCAGAATTACTCATTTTAACACTCCACACTTAAATTCTATCGTAATTTAAGGAAAATTCAAATGAAAACGCTATCGTGAATAATATTTTCCATGCACAAAAAATTTCTGTAAAGCTCCACTCCAAGTTTTACAAAATAATCACAATAATTATGAAACGTTTTGAACAAACAGAAAAAGTAATGAGACCTACCCGTGGCTTTATAATTTTGGCCAGGACCCTGGGCTTGGATTCCGATGGTTAATCCGATGTGAGGAGTCCATGGCGTCTGAAAATACTTTTAACGATGACGGTCTCCTCAACTAATCAAATTTAATTGTCACGCCATGTATCATCGAATGACCCAGAAGGAAGGACTTGCTTAAACATCACATACGCTAATCTCGTGTGTTTTGTTGCTATATTTCTTCCCGCACGTGACTTCTCTTTTAAGAATGTAGTGCCCGACACAGTATTGCTAGGCCTACTTTTGTTTGTTTACAAGTGCCTCCCTCAATTCCCTAGTCTTTCTCAATCTCTCTGTCGGGGGAGTGGGGGTGGGTGGGGTGGGGGACCCTTCCGCTGCCTGCCTCCATGCTGCGGTGTGGGTCGCATTCCCTGCTTACTTTTCAGATTCTACTTTTCAAATTATTGGATAGATTTTTACTACATTTGTAGGTGAAGGTGCATGTTGGTAGATGGTAGGTGTATTTGCATGCGTGTAAGTTAAAAAGGTTTTCGCATCAATGTAAACGGCACTGCGGGTGTAGGTTTACATGAATACATTGGCTTCCGACACTACATAATTATCCTTCCTTCACCCTCGCATACTTCCCCTCCCTTCGTTCCGTCCAACATCCGCCCCTATCCTTTTCCTCCCCCTAACTCTTGAGTCCGCTCGATTGCCTTCCCTCTTTCATTCTATTCAGCATTCCATCACCAAACGAAATGAAACGCACTTCCCGAGGATTCCCGAAATAATCTTTTTTATTTAATGCATCTGCAATAATGACCACGACAATAAACAGAAAACCCGTGGAGAAGGTGGGGCCATTGGTTTCCTGACCCCGGCGCTGTCTTTCAGAGGTTTCTAGACACTCATATTTGTACTAATAGGTCAACGCAAAACTTAGTAGAGTAGATAAAATTATAAATTATAAAAAAATAAGAGGTAGAGTCATCTTAAGGTGAACCAACTAATGAAATCTAAGGCATTTCACCTGAAGATGACTTCGTAGTCAAATCCTGGGTTGTGAAAATAAATATTTCTCTGCGAAAATGCAAACTATTTTTTATTCTCAATGATCAAATGTGCTCGATTTACAAGGGCTAAAAAGCTGGTCAAGTGATATCCGATTCTGGTGGAGTGTAACATTGTAACTTTTAATAGCGATAAATAGGAAAAAAATGTCTAAGAGATACCTTTTGAGTAGTACGTTTATTTCCCACAGTGGGTGTTATTCGGTCCAAGAAGTTGATTTTCCCGATTTCGGGACTAACTTTATTCAGGATTCGGGAACGGGAAGGCGAAAACAATTCCCGACAACGGCGGGAAGGAATTCCCACCCGGAACCCCTGTCCTCCCCCAAGTGGTAATGATGACAACACGATACTATTCGGACAAAATGCCTCGCTAAAGGTGAAAGGGAAGGCGAAAGGGAATTTTTATTAGGGTAACCCTTTGCGCTGAGGGATAATCTCCCAGCGGGCGATAAAAAGGACTTTGGGTTCCTGAAATAATAACTAATACTTTTACTATTTGGTCCATCATGGCCGGCTTCATTATTACAAATGAAGAGGTTTCGCGAAGTGGAAAAATTAAATGGCTTGGGCCGATTAAAATTGATACATTTGGTAGTCTTTCAGGGTAATAATATAATAATAATAATAATAAATTAAAGATATAGCGTCACGTTGGAAAGTTCTTCCATATTTTACACACCAATCCGCTTTATTTTTTTCTCTCATTCTAGGTGACTAGAAACCGTGAAACTTTAACGTCACACGTGAGACTTTGATCTTCTGGACAGGACGAAAGGCATAACTAGTTAAAAATGTGCTTACGCACGCCTTAATTTTCAAAAATCAAGATAGACTTTCAATATTACCAAAACAATTCCCAGCGATCGTGTTCTTACGGTATGTGCTTGCGGGCGACAGGTAAAAATACTTTAAGTAAAAATAACACTTGTCATTGCGGCAGCGGAATTTAAGCGGCACGGCCGGCAGGAACGAAAGACAATCAAAATATTACCTCATTACTAAGGCAATCTATGAAATAGATCTGAATCATTTAAGATAGAAAGGGTTATCAAAAATCGGTACCAACGTTTAAACCATACAGTAGGTTTATCTCAAATTAGCGTATCACCGACAGCTGATGAATAAACAAGAGAAACGAGGAAAATTACACAGTAAAATGGAGCATAACTGAACATGTAATCGATGCATTAATGAATGCGAGGGTGAAAACATTGATCATTGTAAATCGATTCGTTTAAAGCGACAATACAGAAAGTTTCACGATATCACCCGGAAAATAAAAGACAGGAGAAGGATGCGCAGCTAGCTAAAGAGATATCATATTAACTCCTCCATAAGATCAAGACTGCCCGAAAAAAATAATACGCACAATAATTTGCATTTGACGTTCCCCAATTCAACACTCCGAATTGAAACTTAGCAAATGGCTTCACGGAGACTTCACTAACCAATTGGATTAGTTTATGTTCCCTAGCTGAGAAACGAAACCAGCTAAAAATTACATTATTTTCCTGGAAGCGTGACCCCGGAACGCAGGCATGTTTCTGATAAGTGGCAATACGAAAGCGATATGCTTTCATAACGTCAATCCCTTTCAAGTTGACACCTTTCCCATAGAGCACTGTCCACGCATAGACGAAGGAATAGCTATTTCAACCCGGGAAACCTTTGACAAATAAAATCAAGGTCTAATTAGCCTCGATGATATTACTGACGGCCTTCCCGCCTCCCTGCACCACCAGAAAGGGGTCCCCCAAAGACGATGCTACTATCGCACGTCACCTCCCCTCCGGCCGCCGCGGATCGGAAGCCGTGAAAGAAGACCACCACTCAATCCCGTCAGCAAACCTTCCCCTAGCATGCGGACCGACCGCCACATTTTTCCACCACCCAGCGCGGCTCAATTACCAATATCGATTATCGATACATAAGAAATATCGACGAGGGATTAATTATAGGGTACACCGAGCAATATCAAGAATATCGATTAATGTCACCCATATCGGGTATATGGATCAATATAGTTCATATTGTTTATCGCACTACAAAGATCATAGCGCATAGTGATAACATCATTCATTCAGTATTATAATACAGGGAAAGCACCTCCATTATAGTCGCGTGGAAGATTGTTTCGACAATGTACGGAAAAAGAGGAGAGATAAAAACTACAGGAAAACTAAGTAAACTGTCAACAAAAATCGCTATTACCATGACAACATAATTATATATATATATATATATATATATATATATATATATATATATATATATATATATATATATATATATATATATATATATATATATATATATGTATATATATATATATACACGAGGGTCATCCGGAAAGTAGTACCCGTTCGTGCCGCATGAAGTGCTGACGACGCGAGTAGCCGCTGGACGAGGTCAGATAGCTTCAGTGGCTTGTCTGCCTTCTCTGAGCCAAGTTGCGTGACGCTAGCATTGCCTGTGTTGTTTCTGTGATTGTTTACAATGTTTAAAAAAATTGAGAACGCCGCCAGTTGTGAAGTGAGGGCAGTGATTAAATTCCTCAATGCAAGAAACGTTCGCCCATGTGATATTCATCGCCAATTAAAGGAGGTGTATGGAGACAATGTAATGGACGAGTCGTCTGTTCGGCGGTGGTGTCGCAACTTCAACATGGGGAGGGGGAACACACACGACGATGAGCGTTCGGGGAGACCGTCTGTCATTACAGACCAACTGGTGAGCTCAGTTGACGAATTCGTGAGGAACGATCGGCGCGTCACAATTGATGACATCTGTGAGCATTTTCCCAATGTTTCTCGAACAATTGTTCATGAAATTGTTAAACACCATCTGCATTATGCAAAAATTTGTGCAAGATGGGTCCCTCGCGTATCTCAATGAGCTGGCGGCGAAGGACTATGCAGCAGGAATACAGAAACTTGTCACACGTTATGACAAATGCCTTAATTTGCTTGGAGATTATGTTGAGAAGTAGTTTAAAGTATCCTCTTTAAAATAAAATTTTTTATGTTTGTTAATATTTACTTTTGTGTCTTTATTTCACGCACGGGTACTACTTTCCGGATGGCCCTCGTATATATGTGTATGTGTATTTGGCCAATGTGGCTCATCTCTTTCTTCTGGCTATGCGTGCCACGAAACGCACTGTTCTTTTCCTGTATGATGTTGTATGAATTCTAACCACTCTCCTTTCCTCTTGTGTATTGTCTATTTTCTCCTTTGGTGGGTGAAACAGCCCCCTGACGCCATCTCTTGGCGAAAGAATCGGGGCGCTTGGCGACATATAAGACCCACGGATCTCAGGGTAAATTACATATCCTCGATAGCTCAAGTGGTTAAGAGCATCCGCCCGGCAAGTGGAAAGATCCGGTGTTCGAGTCCCGGTTGAGGAGATATTTTTACTCTTGTGATCCGTTCGATTCCGCCTTCCCCACCTCTATTGTGTTCGTCCTTTATACGTGTTCCTATCCCTTTTCCTTATATATGTTTCTGTATATATGAGTATTTATTCGCCGTTTGGCGGGATTTCGTGTTTGAATGTGTATTTGGCCAATGTGGCTCATCTCTTTCTTCTGGCTATGCGTGCCACGAAACGCACTGTTCTTTTCCTGTATGATGTTGTATGAATTCTAACCACTCTCCTTTCCTCTTGTGTATTGTCTATTTTCTCCTTTGGTGGGTGAAACAGCCCCCTGACGCCATCTCTTGGCGAAAGAATCGGGGCGCTTGGCGACATATAAGACCCACGGATCTCAGGGTAAATTACATATCCTCGATAGCTCAAGTGGTTAAGAGCATCCGCCCGGCAAGTGGAAAGATCCGGTGTTCGAGTCCCGGTTGAGGAGATATTTTTACTCTTGTGATCCGTTCGATTCCGCCTTCCCCACCTCTATTGTGTTCGTCCTTTATACGTGTTCCTATCCCTTTTCCTTATATATGTTTCTGTATATATGAGTATTTATTCGCCGTTTGGCGGGATTTCGTGTTTGAATGTATATATATATATATATATATATATATATATATATGTATATATATATGTATATATATATATATATATATGTATATATATATATGTATATATATATATGTATTATATATATATGTATGTATATATATATATATATATATATATAACTTAATGGGACCTTACAATATTTCACTTGCCGTCTCAGGAAAGGCTGAACACAGTCGGTGCCTGTTGGCTCCCAGCCTTTGTGGACTGCGGATCGCTCGTTTGCTAAACCTCTACAACGTGATCTCGTTACGCACCATCATTGAATTTCGCGTGAAACTGGTCAAAACAGAGAAAGAGACTCATGGCATGCTCAAGGCGGCTCATGGTGATAACGCCATGATGAGATCGTGTGTTTCTGAGTAGCACAAGTTGTTTCGGGAGGGTAGAAAAGATGTTGAAGGCGCCAAACGTTTAGGACGACCTTCGACCTCAAAAAGTGACGAAACTCTTGCAAGAGTCAAGACTTCGTTGGACAGGGATCGCAGATTAAGTGTGCGCATGGTTTATGATGAACTTGGCATCCCTTGAAGTGATGTGAATCGACTTGTGGCCAAAAACATGGCCATGAGAAAGGTGCGTGCGAAGTTGGTGCCGAGAGTGCTCTGGGACGAGCATGATTAAACTCGCACGCGGATCTGCCAAGAGCTTCTCTACCATGAGAGCGAGGATCCAAATTTGGTAGACAATGCCCCACCAGACTTCTCCCTCTTCCCCCGCCTCAAATCCGGGCTGAAAGAACGTCACCACGGCTCGGTGGAAGCGTTACAACACGCCGTGACGAGGAATCTTAGCAGCATTCCGGGCACCGCCTTCCAGATGGCGTAATAGGCGTGGGAAACCCGCTGGCAGAGCGGTGTGTGGTTGAACAAAGCGTGTTACTTGGACGAATTTTGAGTGAATGCATCGATTCTGGCGATAACTGCTCTTTTACTGGACTCAGCCCTACTACTTTTGAGACAGTTCTGGGACACTCAAACCAGTCACTTCACCCCTTTATCCGCGCCCAGACTAATATGACAGGTAAGAACACAAGTGTGACAGGTCTCTTAGGGGATTTAGGCTGGGAACCACTTGAAATGCGGAGAGAACAAGCTAGGCTTAGACTTTTAGAAAGATTCAGAACAAACGAATTTAACTATGACACTGAAGGAATTATAATGGCCCCACACTACTTAGGTAGATCAGACCATAAAGATAAACTAAGGGAGATAGATTCCAGATCAGATCGGTACAAATACTCATTCTTTCCCCGAACAATCAGAAATCATAATAGTAAGAAACCGAAGTCACTTTAGAAATATTGAAAACATTGAATTTACAAGTCGGAGCAAAGTTAAACACTGCAAAGCTGTTAGGTATACTTTCAGGTGCATGTGTATGTAAGATGTAGATTGAGTGTTTGCATGTGTGTGGGGTGTAAGTGTTCAAGCATGATTGCATGCCATGTTTTTTTATGTGGATGTATTATTTTGTGGTTATTACATGCGATTTTTTTTCTTTTTCTTTTCTAAATTACGGGTGGTGTCCTAACACCCCCCGCCACACGCCCTTGCGGCGGCTTGCGGGGTATTAAGTAGATGTAGATGTAATGGAACATCTCTTCCGAGGAACCTGGAATCGGCTTCACCCAGGAAAAGAAAAACGCTAGTTGACTCAAGTGAGGGGGGACGATTAAGAAGAAGCAAAAAAAAACAAGATAACCTACACACACAACAGTCACGAGCTTGACAGAGCAAGGCATTCACGCACTATTTGGGCTCCCGCGGCATAGCTCTACCACGCGTAACAACGAGGCAAAAACTTCTGCTAGCAAAAACAACGAAAGTTCCTATTCTAAACCGAGGGGGAAGGAAACTTGCCCGGCGTTTGTGGTCACGTGGGGGGGTAGGGCAGCTTAACGAAATTTTGCTGCGATACTAGGAGTTTTATTCTAACGCAGCACTCTTTCCGTATCCCTCCAATGCAGAGATAGTTTGGATGACAGAGAAGATATATCCCTCTCTTAACAATGTTCGCCCCTTAATCACGACCCACTTACCACTATTAAGCAATTGGGGATCATTAACGTGATCTGAAACATCCCCATACTTATCCCCAACGGGTAAATCTGACGTATCATTACATTTTGAAGTAAGTACTACGGCAGAGCGTAAAAAAAGTCTCCTCGAGTGCCTTTCAAGTATATCTTCTTCTCAATGTTAACCTACTTATTCAACTCGCAGCAAAAAAATAGCAGTTTTTTTAAGATAGCTCTCAAATATCAATATCATCATCACATGGAGAATTCTCAGAAAGCGGCGATATTGATAGTCAGTCATAACGATACCAACTGAATAACTTCGAAGAAGTAAAACATATCAATTATTGGGTGATCTATGGAGAGAATGTGACCGTAAATAACGAATGAATGATTGAAAATACAGATGGAATCTATACATTCGCGGCAATACTGGAAATTGATGCATCATTCCATTTCGTGTTCTTCGAATTTCGCCACCCACACCATAATGCATGGCATCAGTTTTGATCTGTTTCCGAATGTAAACACAATGAACTTTTTTCGTTCCATGACTTTTTTGACATTAAGCACGATTTTCATTGAATTCAAAGAGTTAAAATGAGACAACGCGCTTTAATATTTTTCAATCTTACTTGAATAGTGGCGTCCTCTGAAATTTGAATACTTTCAACGGTTTTTAAAGTGCACATTTTCGAGTTCTTCGATATCTGTTTAGGAGGCTAATTTAATTAATTCATGGCGGCTCGACATTAGAGTTTTACATTAATTACTGCGAATAGTTTTAATATTTATATTTAATAATGAGCATTGTAGTGTGATTAAGTTTGAACAGTTTTAAAATGCCAACTAAAAATTCGGAAAAATAGTGGTAATATGTGACACTTTTGCATGTGATTGAATTCTGTCGCCTTTGGATTTTATAGACATTTTTTTTAACAAATCAGCACTTACGTGAGGGTATAATCATTTACCACTCTACTTAATGTATTTTAAAACGACTTATTGAGTGAAATAAGGTCATATCGCCCGTTTAAGAGCTTTGCTTAGCTAAATTCTCCCCTACGTAGAGTACATTCGAAATCACACAAATGATGCAGTGATTTTATAAAGGTAGATTCAGAGCTGAATTAAGTCTAATAATAAGTACTTTCACACAGTGTCCCCATGTTTAGGCTGTTTAACTATTTTCCATAATCATTGAGCTATTTGTTAAATTTCTTCAGCTTGAAAATGTCGCAAATGGAGGATGAATTGTTTTTGTGTTCACGGATTGAAGCCTATAGTTATATGATAATCGAAGTTTTATTACATAGTCTTTTAATAATTTCCTACAGCTGGTTACGTCGAGCAATATGAAAATGGATTCAACATATATCTTACAGGTTAGCGTTAATATTTGAATTACATTAAGGCCAGAAATGCTCTGTTAAAAAATACAAATATGGTGTCAAGTTAATATTGTGACATGATTAAAAACATGAAATGGTATAATCAATAATGGCTCACATGTATTTAGTCCACCAAAAGTACTTCGATTTTTCCAAGATAATAATCAGTTCCTTATACAATAATGACTCTGATTGAAATGGCAACCTGAGGTAAAGTCGATCAAAATCTACATTTAATGCAATTTAAGACTCTTGCCCTGTAAAACTGTGATTGAAGATATTTATATGGATTTTACATTTTTCATGAAGGAAGTTATGCAGTTCCTTTCCCTGTGCTGTTATGGTTTCCCAGGAAGACCTGGTACTCGAAGAATCAAATAGCTTGGGTGGAGCTGCAGGTGCCCAGAATGCCTTGCCCGGGAATCGAACCCGGGACCCTCCGGTCACTAGTCCAACGCTCTACCCACTGGACTACCGCGACCCACATAATAAAGCCGTGAATTCGAATCTCATTAACAACATCCTCATTATTGAAAACTACATAACGATTAACATTTGTTATTCCAACTTGTTTTTATCAATACCAGTCAATCTCCATTTTAAAAAAAGCATTCTAAATTGCCTAAACTTTTAATATTTTTAATGTTTTCTTTGGAAAAAATGAGAGACTATCGAGTCAAGGAAAGTTATCAAAATTTCGTGGGCAGATGGAAACACATTTATCATCCCACATATCGATGTTTGAAAATAAATGAACTCAATTGGGATTTAGAAAACAATTTGTAGAATTGTATCATTAAAAAACATATCGCTGCAAATTCTTTTTCCGCAATCACTGGGCACTTGAAATTCAATATGAACTAAAATGACTAATACTGTTGACAGCTGCTGACGATTTTAACGTAATTTAAGCTCGTATTTCATTATAATAGACAAAGCTTAAATACAGATCCATTAATTAAAAGTTGCAGGAATATTAGCTCTTTCAAGAGACGATATTACTACCTTGATCAAAAATTTCCCGGAATTTATTCAGAAAATTAAAAATACAAGTTTATTCATCTAAATCTATATTGTCCCCTTCAGAAGTAATCCCCATCGACTGCAACACACTTATGCCAGCGCTTGATCCAATCCTCGAAACATTTTTTATATTCGGTTTTCGGTATGTCCATCAGTGCTTCCTGCGATTTTTCCATTACTTCCTCTCGGCTGCTAAAACGCGTTCCCCGTAATGGTTTTTTAACTCGATTGAACAGAAAGAAGTCACAGGGAGCCAAATCAGGTGAATTCGGTGGCTGTTGGATGGTATTTGTTGCATTTTTCGTCAAAAAATTACGAATAATGATAGCACTGTGCGACGGTGCGTTATCATGGTGCAAAATCCACGAGTTTTCTGCCCACATTTCCGGTCTCTTTCGGCGAATTGCTTCACGCAAACGTCTCATAACGCCCAAATAATACTCTTTGTTTACTGTCTGGCCTTCTGGCAAAAATTCATGGTGCACTACACCGTTGTAATCCATGAAAACCGTCAGCATTGCCTTCTTCTTTGACTGAAAACGACGTGGTTTTTTTGGTCTCGGCTCATTTGGTGAACGCCATTCACTTGCCTGATGTCTGGATTGCGTGTCGTACTCATAAACCCACGTCTCGTCTCCAGTAATGATCCTTTTGATGAATGTGGGATCGGATTCAGCCTCGCAAATCATGTCTTTTGCGACGTCAACACGGTCTCTTTTTTGCATGAAATTGAGGTCTTTTGGCACCAACTTTGCTGCTACACGACGGAAACCCAAATCATTAACCACAATGTCTTGGGCGGATCCATAGGCAATGTTCAAGTCCTCCGCTATTTCTCTGATGGTTAATTTGCGGTTATTGACCAACATTTCTTTTACTTTATCAATTTTTTCACCGACTTTCGATGGTCTGCCACTGCGTTCATCATCTTCGATTGACTCACGACCACTTCTGAACCGCTCGTGCCACTGGTAAACGACCGTTTTTTTTAGAGAATCGTTGCCGAAACACTTTTCCAACATTTCCAACGTCCGTGCGCCACTAAATCCGTTTTTTACGCAAAATTTAATACAAGTTCGTTGTTGCAAATTTAAATCCATTTCTGAAATTGTAAAAAATCGCCAACACACACAGAGATAGATGTACTCTTGGCTACGTAACTGTTGCAAATGTCAAGTTATGACACTAAGATTTAAAGGGAATATCAACAACAGATGTACCAATTTAACAAAAAAAATCGGAACGATGGGAGCGCCACACGGTGGTTATTCCGGGAACTTTTTGATCAAGGTAGTATATAGATATATGTACATATCTAAATAATATATTTCATATATATATATATATATATAGATATATATATAGATATATATATATATATATATATATATAGATATATATATATATATATATATATATATATACACACACATGTGGGTCGAGGTAGTCCAGTGGGTAGAGCGTTGGACTGCTGACTAGAGGGGCCCGGATTCGATTCCCGGGCAAGGCACTCTGGGCACCTGCAGCTCCAACCAAGATTAAGTGATTTTTCGGGTACCAGGTCTTCCTGGGAAACCATAACCGGCGTGAATGCGTGAATTTTCACACGCCGTGTATGATGTGTGAATTTTCACACACCGTATAGGGCTTAGTACTGGGTGATCTCTACCGTCACCTACCAAACCGACCTTCGGGTTGATTACTGTGTTTATGGTTTATATGTATACATATATATGCATATTATTATTATTATTAGGTAATCTACCGGTTAAGGTAGGTTTTTGGATGGACAAAGCTACTAAATAAAACATTTTGTGACTCCTAACAAAACACAAAATCCAGCATCCTACTCTATATCAGGTCCCTCTTCATCTCTGAGTACTTTCTGCCTCCCGTCCAACATCCCTATCCTGTTCCTTCCCTTTCCTCGTTTGCCTAAAATTCTCCCCTCTATTACAGTCTTCAACATCCCACTGCCGGCCAATACCCCCTTCATCCACTTTTCCTGCCTCCAAAGGATTTCTCCCAACAAATCCCTCTCTTGGCCCACCATACCAAGTACTTCCTCGTTTGTTTTCTTCTCTGTCCATGTCACCTTCTCCATTCTTCTCCACACCCACATTTCAAAAGCCTTCAGTCTACGTCTATCCTCCTGCTTCAATTACCACGTTTCTTAGTGTCAAGTTATGACACTAAGATTTAAAGGGAATATCAACAACAGATGTACCAATTTAACAAAAAAACAGAACTCAAATCGGAACGATGGGAGCGCCACACGGTGGTTATTCCGGGAACGTTTTGATCAAGGTAGTATATCATGACGTTCACAATTATCCACTGCTTTCACTTTCTGAGCTGTACGTTTTAACGAATACTTGGGTACGAACGAACTTTAAATTTCAACGGTTGGTTGAAAAGCTCGATTTCGGTTGTATATATTGAATATTCTCGTAAAACACTTCGTCACGATTCCCAATCCACACATCGTTTCGGAACTCAACGTTCATTGAAGCTACCGCCTTCAATGGCATCATCGGCAATCATGCATGCACGTATAGTGCGAACTAATTATTCATAATTGTAACTCCTCCTGCCGTACGCCACTGGCAATTATAGACTGACGCATTAAGAAAACAGAAGCATTCCGACATCTTGCGTTTGATTAAGGATGACTCTCCCGTGCCGGGAGGGTCGCTACTAGAATGGATGGCGTCGTGGAGGAAGATAATACCTGAGAACACCGCGGAGGGCGGGCCAGAAGTGACAAGAACCAAAATGGCAAGGGTTAGTCATCCCTTCGTCTTGGAATACGGTCCTAGATCCAACAATGATGCAGACATCGTTCCAGCGACTGCGTCATTCTTGGATTCACGCGGCCACGTTTCTGTGCGAACACTGCCGATAAGGAAGGACAATAAACGTTTTCACGCACGCGGCAATCCGAGAGACAGATGACTATCCACACGCGTCAACACAGATGAACTTAAGTTTTTCTTGATGGGCACTCATAATTATGGGTTTCTAACTAAGCTGCTGCACTCGAGAGTGGTTGAATCTTCGCATTTTCACGCAGCTTGGGAAAGTTTGTTTTGTTCTTGCATAGCAACACGCCGTTGGGATTTAAATCGATACAACAGAACTACTTAACAGAACATACTTCCACTTCGTCGGTGGTGGTACACAAGACAAGAGGGAACCGGTAAAACTTCTTGACACTCCTATTTTCCTAATTCTGGAATACCGTGATTTTTCACGGGTAACCGACCCGTTAACGCAATTCTCTAAAAGAAGAAAGTTTGACATCGCAACGCATTGCCCACAGGCGAGGAAACGCATCAAAAATGAAACTTACGGCGTGGCAGTTGTAAAAGGTAAGCTGTTCACATGAAAAATAAAAAAATCCTATATCTCACTTTACCAACATGTTTTTATACTCCAAGCGCCCAAACCACAACGGTGAAGCAGTGAATGGAATTTGGTGGCAGCCTCGATTTCCGTTCAATCGTCTTGTCACAGTTATTTAGGCGTTTCCCCACACCATAAAAATAAGAAAATAATTGAATTATATTTTAGTCCTCGAGAAAACAAGAAACGTACGATGAATATGACAGGAGCATTGCTCGTCACGCATGCGTTGGTAGAAAGGTGCATCTCTCTTTGAGACACCGCGTAGTGCACGCGTCTTTGGTTATCATGAGCTAAATACTTGAATTACCTCCCCGGACTAAAACCTTGACGTGGTGGAAGGGCTTGTGCGTTCCGATGACCCCTAGAGCTGTGCTGGCGGGAGTAATAAAAATTGCTCCTGGTAGGGCCACCCATGCCAGATAGGTCGAAGGTTAGGAGCCAGACGAAAGGTAGTCCACGCAGCGTCTGTTCCTCAGTGAGGCGGCTGCAATGGCGTCTGACCCCAGTGGGGCGGCCAGTAAGTGATGGTGTCACGTTAAAAACACTATTGAGGAAGGCAACGGGAAACCACCTCAATCATCATTCCCAAGAAAAATATGATGGACTATAGAGATATTTTGAGTCCTGGCAACCACGGGGCTCGGCCCAATCGGCCGTGTGTCGTGCCCGGCAGCGGGGGAGGCAAGGCTTCCGCGGTCGTCATCCCACGAAACCCTTGCAAGGGAAAACCAGCAGCAGCAGGACAGAAGACGCAGGAGAAGAAAACCAAATTAGTTAGAATAGGAACGTGGAATTTTAGGACAATGATGAGGACAGGGAAATTGGAGAATGTTAAGCGAGAGATGGAAAGGGGAAATATAGATATTTTAGGTCTATGCGAGGTGAGATGGAAAGATAGCGGGGATTACTGGAGTGATAAGTATAGAATAATATACAGCGGTGGGGACGAGAGCCAACGAGGGGTTGCCATAGTATTAAATGAAGAGGTAGGAAGAAGCGTAGTCAACATAGAGCAGGTAACGGATAGAATACTACTAGTGGAGATAAAAGCAGAACCGACGAACTTAGTTATTATTCAGGTATACATGCCACCGAGCAACCATAAGGAAGAAGATGTCGATAGGATATACGATCAGTTAGAGGACATAATCGCATGTGTTCCTGCAGGGAAACATTTGATAGTGATGGGGGATTGGAATGCGACGGTAGGCAAAGGAAGAGATGGTGATGAGATCGGGGACTACGGTTTAGGCACGAGGAATGACCGCGGACAGAAAGCAGTTGAGTTCTGCAGGAGACAGGGGTTAGTCATCACCAACACTTGGTTTAGACACCACAAAAGACGCAGGTATACATGGAAAATGCCAGGTGACTCAGGAAGATATCAGCTAGATTATATCCTGGTTAGACACAGGTTTAGGAACAGTGTGATAAATTCCCACAGCTTCCCGGGGGCGGATGCGGACTCTGACCACAATTTAGTTGTTATGAAATGTAGCGTACGTTTCAAAAAGATAAGGCAGGGGCGGAAAGTTAGAAAATGGAATGTAGAAGCATTAAATGGGTTGAAAAGGAAGGAATACAAACAGGCGGTAGAGAAAATCATGGAGGATGGCAAAGGGCTTAGTACTATCGGAGAAAAATGGGAAATGATCAAGAAAGGGTTGTCTAAAGCCGCAAAAGACACTATTGGAACCGTTAACGCTAAAAGGACTAGGAAACCATGGATCACGGATGAGATGATTACAAAGATGGATAAGCGGCGAAAATGGAAGAATATAAATACAGAATTAGGCAAAATGAAGTACAAAGAATTGAACAATAAATTGAGGCGGGCAACAAATAAAGCAAAAGAAGCATGGTGGAAGACGCAGTGCGAGGATATGGAAAGTCTGCAGAGGAAGGGTGAAATCGGTGCGCTGTACAGCAAAGTTTAATCGTTATCGGGAAGTAAGAAAGGAAGAGCTATGCTTACAGTTAGAGATAAGGCGGGTAAGATAATAGTTGACGCAGGGAAGATCCAAGAGAGATGGAAGGAGTATATAGAAGAACTGTATAGTGAAGAACTCAGACCAACAAAGTTAGACATCGAAAAAGAAAAAGACGTAGAGGAAGATAGCTTAGGTCCAGGCATACTAGACAATGAGATAGAAAGGGCATTAAGGGAGATGAAACTAAATAAGGCCGTGGGGGTAGATAACATTCCCGTGGAACTTTTAAAATGCTTAGGAAAGTGTGGGAGGAAGAGGCTATATGGGCTGATCCGTAGTATTTATGATGAGGGAATCTGGCCGGAAGACTTTGTGAGAACAGTTTTAGTTCCTATTCCGAAAAAGGTAAAGGCCACGTCATGTGAGGACTATAGGACAATTAGTTTGATATCCCACGCAGCAAAGGTTGTTCTCAGGATCATAAACAAAAGAATAGAGAGTAGGGCAAATGATTACATAGGATATGATCAGTTTGGGTTTAGGAAGGGGAGAGGTACGCGTGATGCCATTGCAGTAATGAGATTATTAATCGAGAGGAATATATAGAATACAATAAAGACGAATTTGCCTGTTTCGTAGATTTCGAAAAAGCGTTTGATAGAGTGAATTGGGAAAAACTAATGAGTATATTGCAGACAATAGGAATAGATTGGAGGGAAAGGAGGCTAATCCGCAACCTGTACATGTCTCAGACTGCTCAGGTGCGAGTGGGGAACGGGGAGTCCGGTTGGGCAGTGTTAGGAAGAGGTGTAAGGCAGGGTTGCCCATTATCACCGTTGCTGTTCAACCTGTATGCAGAGGAAATGATCAAAGAGGCATGGGAGGAACTGGAGGTAGGAATGAAGGTGGGCGGGTAATTCATAAAATCAGTTAGGTTTGCTGATGACCAAGCTTTAGTTTGTCAGTCAGCCAAGGGGCTGCAAGCATTGCTGAGTGAATTGGAAATTCAGTGCGAGAGGTATGGGATAAGAATCAATATTAATAAAACAAAGGTTATGCGAATTTCTAGAAAGAAAAAGGCTAAGCTTAACATTAAAGTAGGAGGGCAAAAACTAGAGCAGGTAGAACAGTTTACGTATCTCGGCAGTGTTTTGGACCAACACGGTCAAAGTAGTAGGGACGTAAGGAGAAGAATTGCGCTAGGCAAAGAGGCTTTCACAAGGAGGAAGGAGTTAATGACGGGGACGTTGAGTAAGGATGTTAAGAAAAGACTCGTAAAAACTTGGATATGGAGCGTAGCTATGTACGGCGCGGAAACGTCGTCATTGAAGCAGGAGGATAGACGTAGATTGGAGGCTTTTGAAATGTGGGTGTGGAGAAGAATGGAGAAGGTGAAATGGACAGAGAAGAAAACAAATGAGGAAGTACTTGGTATGGTGGGCGAAGAGAGGGATTTGTTGGGAGAAATCCTATGCAGGCAGGAAAAGTGGATGAAGGGGGTGTTGACCGGCAGTGGGATGTTGAAGACTGTGATAGAGGGTAGAATGTTGGGCAAAAGAGGAAAGGGAAGGAACAGGATAGGGATGTTGGACGGGATGAAGGGAGGAAGAAAGTACTCAGAGATGAAGAGGGACCTGATATAGAGTAGGATGATGGATTTTGTGTTTCGTTAGGAGTAATAAAATATTTGTTTGGTAGTTGTGTCCATCCAAAAACCTACCTTAACCGGTAGATTACCTTAAAAAAAATCTTACAAATTATACTGTGGCTAAAAATGAAAAAAAAACTTAATTTTTGATGTGGCTGGCCTGGTGTATGATCACCCTCTGCCACATACCATAGCGGTATCCAGCGGGGTCCCAGATAGAAGTAGAAGCACATACTTTCTCAAATGAGACTCCTAGGAAACTATAGACTATGAATTGGTAGATGTTTTCAAAACGAGAGTATATCAATTCGTGAATCCAAAAATGGTCAATATTTAGAAAAAAATTAGGGGCAAAATCAATTAGGAAAGACAATACGGAATATATACAGTGCACCAAAACCACCACAAATTAAACAATTTTTCTTCAAGTTTTTGCGAGTAATGTTGTATATAAGTGGTTCTCATTTTTGCACAGATTTCAAACCACCGAAATACTGACAAGTTCAGGAGCTACCGTCCAAGCTACTAAATATTCCACGTGAATAGCCTGAAACAATGAACTCCAAAAAATAATTGTCGTTTACCACAGGTTATGGACACCATTGCAGGGCATCACAAACGCTCCGTTGCATCAATGCGACAATCAGACCAATTAGCTTACGAAAACAAATGAAAAACAACATGAAAAGCATAACGCCGGCATTACGTTGTGGAGGTATGGCATTGTCAAACAGTGGTAATGATTTCATACATTCATAACAAAAATAAAATATCCATCATATAGCTGTAAAGAATTGGGAAACTTTCAAGTAAAACCAGGAAATTTGGTTAGAAATTCCCGATTCAAAATATAAATATGTCGAACTTTCACTTAATTTACTCCTTTTTAGTAATTTAACGCACGAACACAAAGTTTACAACAAAATGAAAATGTAAACCAACGAATAAAATTAGTTAAAAATTCGAAGACAAAAATCCGTTGAAATTGATTGCGTATAAATTCCTCATTGATCGGAATTTTCCAAACCCTATTCGGACAAGTACGACCAAAATGTCAGAGATATTTACAATATTTATGTGAAACGGTCAAACGTGCAGCAAAACAATTAATAGAATGATTACAGTATATTACAGAAAGACATAGGACCACCCAACAAGCAATGGTCATACAAATACTCTCCCCACCGATATGTCAAGAGGACCGTCTTTCGCATCAATAATGAATGCCTTAAGCTCCGGATAGGGGCGGCTAGAGGGTTCAGAGGCCGATGACCGCTGCCTTCAACTCCTAGTTAACAATGGAAATGTCTCGGTGATCGAATCGAAACCATTCTCAAGGCCAATGCAGTGCGCGTCGTATCATTCAGGAAGAATGGTCGGAGGAAGATTTATTGATTGCAAGTTCCATCTCAAGAATCGATTAACAATTTACGACGTGGTTTATCTCGTTTTGACATTCGTCAAATAAACATTGATGACAATAAAATTCAATCTCAATTAATTGGAAGAGAGAGAGAGATGCCAGTCAATTTAAATATGCCTCGCTCAGCACAGAGGATCTTCAACTAACTCGACAGAAGAATTTCGAACGTGGAGGGAAGAACACTTACGGACGAAATAAAAATTATTCAGCCTATTGACTGTGCTATGTACTGTGATGGAATACACGACCCGGGAACAAATACGTCAAATCCCTCACCGAGGGGCGTATTTTTATTTACTGCACACGATTTTTTTAATGATTAAAAGGGTCAAATGATGATTTCGCGTAGGACACTAGGAAGTCATGGCGACGGAATCAAACTTAACCAACTAAAGAGAACAAATTTTGATGATTCGCCCCTTCCCAGCTCCAAGCATTGAACTCACACTCGCGACGATGAGAACCCGCCAACAATTTCAGGAATCCATCTGTGGAGGTTACACATACGTATAAGAGGATGTTTCACGGAGTTCAGTCGAGGGGAAAAAAGACGAGGTCGGATTGTTTACTCGGCAAGATAGAGGAGAGCTCTCGATTTCAACGAGAACAGAAACCCATTGTTTGTTCGGTTATTCAGCCTCATACTCATCAACTCGATAAACGCTGATAAGGTAGCAACACCAAGAGAAGTAAAATTGAAAAAATAAATGAAACGCGACAGTCGCACATCAAAGACTGTGTAATTTGACCTTGGTAAGGTTGAAGAAGCTTGAAAGTCTTGGCGAAACCCTTGGAAAGGAAGTCGGGGAAATGCACCCTAACCAAAGCGCAAATGCGTCTAGACGCGTGGCAAGTCCACGGCAATGGAGAGACGAGGACAACAGGGTTTGAGAAAAGTGGGAAGCGATGAAAATAGAGAACTGCGATGCAAATACATGCCTGGATTGTAAATATGCAGCACGTATTACAGCTACAAACGTACTTCAGATTGAAGACGAAGCACGTAAAACTACCTACCGCACGGCGCTCCGAATTGAGACCGAAGGGAAGTGGCTGGGAGGACAAGAGCACGCGGCTTCAACCGAAGGAGGTGGGATGCTAAGGATTTCGGATCTTCCTGGGGATGCGCAGAAGGAGGCGCGAGGAACAGAACTGGCCCTGACACTGGTATCACGTGCGATTTTACAATCACCTCAGGGTTCAGTGCGATCTCTAACCTCATCTGTTAAATCAAATTTCTGGTTGATTACTGCGGTTGGGGATATCTTAAAGTCGTGCCTAAAAAATAAAATCGTGGGCATTTTCAAATGATAATTGACTTTTTTGGGTTCAAATGAGGTCCTCCAAAGGTTACGAGGATTTGAGCTCGGACGCCACGGTCGGGAGCTACACCCACTAGGCTACCACGCGGTCCCACAACACCACTGAGAGTAGTAGTAGTAGTTGTAGATTGTTATGGTAGGCGACCGACAGTCAAAGTCATTAGCGCCATTAGGGATGGATGGGAAAGGATGAAGAGTGGAGAGAAACCAGGCGTCGGCATTGGCCTACTCTTGGCCAGGCCACGCGCAGTTTAAAGTCCCATCCGACGGACGTCGTACTCACTCCAAGTGCTCTCCCTAAAAAGCACCTCAAGTAGGAATCGGGATGCCACAGAAAAATATTTGTGGTCTTCAGGATTTGAACCCGGGGCCTCTCGGTGGGAAGCCAGTAGGATAGCCACCGTCCCGATTCCCCCCCCACACCACTAAGAGCACCCAAGCGAAAACCAAAGGTTTCCCACGCCATTGGTGAGCTCTACTCTCGTCAATCAAACCCAACCTTCGCATTGATTAGGCACTGCACTCTCGAGAATGTATTCTTGGGGAGTGCCCGTATTTCGGATCCAAAATACCTTAAAATGCACGCGACATCACTGACAAGGCGTTAGGTTTCCAATTAAGGGCGAGTGAAAAATATTGAAATACGTAAACTTGGCGTCGGCTAATGAGAAGAACTGTTGAAGAAATCCCACATTTTGCGATTCCCTCCGATGACCAATGTGCTCCCCTTGTAGATGAGCTGCGTGCACTAAGGGACTAGGGTTAGGGATGACAATAAGGTAGCGCACGTCTGTAAAACAATCGCAGGGTCTCTCATCCAACTCCCCCTTCGGTATCGTTCCTAAGTATTATGCTCCTAACTACCTGAAACCTACAGACGTCACTTAGTCCGCCGAGACCGTCTCTGGCAACTTAAGATTAAGGTTACAAATGGAGGGAGAGAGAGAGAGCAGTCCATTCGCTCAATTCCAAGCCATTGGCCACGCGTCAAATAAACTCTCGACGGGGGCGGATAGAGCATCCGCAGCAATCACCTGGACTCGCCGACGCCGCGTGAGAGCACGCACGAATGAAGAGGAGCGTGGGAAATTCCGTGGAATACTCAGCGGAATGCTGTGAAGGGCCACGAAGCAGCTCGGTTTGACCGGCACGCCGCAGTGGAGCAGGACCACCGACGAATCCGAATGACGATGATGGCTTATTTAAATTTTTGGTGGTGCTCAGACGGTTAGGGGATGCTCTTGGTCATTGGGTGAAGCTGCTGCTTTCTCTTCTCCTTTCCCTCGCGTCGTACGCATCCTCACCACACTCGTGCCCAACATGTCGATTCCCTTACTTCCTCTCCCCAATCACACGCCCGCTCACATTCTGCCTCCTCACATCTCCTATGCCCACTTCTTCTCCCTTCCTTTTCAAATTAAGCTCTCCCAACCATTTCTCTTCATTTCCACCCATCTCCTAAAGTGATAAAATGGCAAACTCAACACATCTTTTCCTGAAATCACTCAGGATCATGGTTATCAATTCCCTTCTTCCCAATAAACTCTTCCATCGGTTTACTAATGGTACCAATGCTATTCATTTCAGATTAACATTAATAGATAGTATGTAGAACCCTTGTTAAATACTTACACATAAACTTGATACGAAACATTTGCATATTTGTTGAAGTATGAAATGGATGTAGGCGTTTATTAAGGTACCTTAATAAAATGTATACATCGATACATTTTTCTTTCACTGCATTGTTATGCATGGCATTCTGACAGAAGATTTAGTTATGGGAAAGATATGTGCCAAGATGGTCCCCACGGTAATATCGGAAGACTGCTGCTTGTGTGATAATCTTGCCTTGGACCTCTTCGACCACGAGGAAAGTGACCCGACCTCGAGTGACACTTCTGGCAAACCTTCAGGGTTCGTTTAATTTAGTTCTGCACTTTCAGTTACGTCGTTAAAAAATAAGATGATCACGTAATTTTATGAGACTGACAATGAATTGCGTGACGATAATAATGTAGGAATTTTTTAAGGAACACTATTTGCGTATACACTATACTACTGGATGCGCACCTATAAAAACAAATGGAAACCTTCGGGGCGAAAGGTCATATGGCAATCGCGGTCAACAGCAAAGTTAACCATTGGCATTGGTTTAAGGGTGTTCTTTATCAAGTAACTGAAAAATACATCAGCATCGACTGTTTAATATGCAAATCTTAGCGGTTTGATCCCTTCACCACGCAATAAAATGAGCACATAACGCGATACGCCATTTTTTTCGCAACCGCTGACATTCATCGTCTACGCAATGCATTTTGAGAAACGAGAATCTTGAAATCAAAGTTGACTGCGCAATTTTCCTCGAGTCATTTTTTTTCTATTACTTTTTGTAAGAAAACGACTCCTTCATACCATAAATAATATTACGAAGACATTCAGCGATATGTCAATTTTTGCGAAACAACCAATTTTCCCCCTCACAGCCACAGACTCCACGAATAAGCAGATTTCTTCGTGCACATTTTCCCTTCGAAATGATTTATATCTAATTTATTTGTAAAAAGATCCCTTTATAACGAAATGAAAAGCTTAATAAATTAAACGATGACTCAGACTTTGCGCATCTTTTCGTTTTCATTCCCGAAGCCAATGATTCTACAAAAGGGCAGTATTCCCTCCAATTAATTGCAGGCTTCTTCATTACCGAAATATGTTGGTGCCACTTTCTGGGCCACCATTTATCAGTAGTCAATAACGTATGTCTTGCTGTCCTTTTTCAAATAGACTTGCTTCGACATGGTTTAAAGAAGACCACTAAGGAATACAGTAGAAGTTAAACTCTTGATTGGATGAATTAAAATTGTAATATTGACCATGTGATTTAGAAATTACTTAAACATATTCGTAGAACTACCTTGCACCTTAATAACAATATCAAATTAGAAGAGCGAATGGAAAATCAATAAAAAGTTTCAAATTAATTAGCGACTAAGACAATGAACGGAATCGACGATTCCCTCGGATTACCCTCGTATGCATAAATAAAATAACGAAAATGAGATTTTTTAGGGAGATCGATCCAATGAGGGCGATGGCCGACGAAAAGGCTTATTATGCTGATGTGTCTCTCCCATAATCAAACCTCTTGTCAAGAAAAATCAAATGGAAAACATAGAACGTCCTCATTAGACCTGTGGTAACAAAAGGAGCTGAGGCGTGGGCCCCATCCGAGAATGGTGAAGAAGCACTTCGCAAAATTGAAAGGAAAATAATATGGAGAATTTGTGGTTCGGGTGGAGAAGGACACGGAATACGGATAATCAGAATTAACTGAGAGATAGATAAATGAATTAATAGGAGGGGAGGATATAAGTAAGGTTCTCCAAATCACCGCGGCAGGCAAAGCCGGGCCACGTAGACTGGGAGAACGCAGAATACCCAAAAGAATAAAAACAGAAGTTTTAGGTGTAATATCATAATTGATTAAAAATTGGCAATTTTCCACAAAATATATTACATAAATATATTATAAACATATTATGTGGAAATTGCCAATTTTGAATTTTTTTATCTCAAAATAATGCACAGTAGCACATGAGAATGAAGGGGACAGGATGAGAGGAATGACAGGATGGCTGCAGGATGCTGAAGTCAAGTCCTGAGGGCAATGGGAGCGGCAAGGTGGAGGGAGAGGAAGGTTGGAATGGAGGCACATACGAATAGAGGAATCAGAGGCCCATCCTGAGCTGAGGAATTGCGGGTGAATGCCGAGCGACGAGATCCGCAGTCGCAGAAATATACATCATTGACAAAAGAGATGACGAAGAGAGAAATATCTACTCAGAATGATTGCTGACAAATTCAAAAGATACCCTTATTTCAATAAAACGTCAACGTCTACATCAAAATAAGCGAAATTGATTAAAAACGTGGCGAAATACTCGTCAATGGGTGGATGAGAAGGCAGTATTTTTCACCATCTTCATGTTAAACTCGATGGACCGGTGACTGCATCCTTTCGCTCTTCGGTCTAAAATGCTAGCTCTCTCATAATTTTAACATATTAAACAAAAAATGTTGAATGATCGCCTTCGCCGCTAAATTTATTATACAGGGTGGGGCAGAATGGACACCCTAGTTATAAATAAATCATTGAAGAGCGCGCAGGTGAATTAGCCGAGTGGGAGTAGTGGCGTTGTCAAACGACGCCATTCTCAGTGGTCTGGTGAGCATCCGTGGCTTTTTCGCAGATACGACAGATGTCATCGCCGGAATAACGCAAGATATGCTGAGAAGAGTTTTTGAAAACTTTTTTGAACGATTCAACACGTGCATCGCTCACCAAGGTCGTCTCCTGGATTAAATCATTTTCAAAACCTAATGGAAATAAAATAGTATTGGGTGTAGTTATCAGAAATAAAAACCTTTGTTATTTATCTTGCTTCTTTTTTTTTTAATTCACCCGTCAAATCAGGGAGTCCCCACCCTGTGCTTTCTTCATCAGTTTATAATATCCTTTGCGGCCGCAGAAAAAAAAGCCCGCGAGCGAAGCCTATTTGATGTCAACTCTGGCCGAATCGTATGAATTCATTTCCCAGGGCAACACCTATAAATCGTACGGAATACCAGTTGTCTCGACTGTTAGCTGAATACAATATCCTGATTCTAATTTTTGATTTCGGATACATGCTGGGCACAGATTGTTTTGAAAAAAATGTCGCACACATAAATGAATAAAACAATTTGAATTAAATAGAAAATGATGGTTATATAAGAGATAAGACCGCTCTAGAATTATACAGCACACGTAACTCTGGGGTTGATTCTGAAACAATACACGGAACCTTTAAGAAGGTCTCTAGTCTGCTGCCAAATGGAATAATAGTGAAAGGGACTCGTATTGGGGAAGGAGGTCAAAATAAGGAACTTGAAATTCACACCAGAAGGTCCCTCGGCAGAAATAATTAGTCATATTCGGAAACCTCAGCAGACAATCAGGAATGCATTGCCCAGTTATTTAGATTCCCTCGACCCGAGGGACCGATTTAAACATCAAGCCGCATGATATTTTTCGGAAGTTTGATTGAAAACATGAAAGCAGATTATTTGATAATCTTTTTGAAACGAGGACGCATATCCAAAAACATTTGGTTATTTTTCTCGATTAAATTAAATCATTTGAACCTTTATCAGGAACATATTCGTAGAATATAAAAGCGAGGGGGTTTTTAATCAATCATTCCATCTACGTATATCTGAGAGAGATGGAAAAAAAGAAAGATGCTCGAGGGAGACGTTGGGAATGGGTTCGAAATTCGACTCGACCCGATGACAAATGAAAGATTCGAGAGTCGCCTCACGTCCGAGCAATTGCAGGCCACCGCCGAAACCTTTTGACACGGGGTCTCTTCCAACGACAAGGCGGGAAAAAATCAAAGGATAAAGCGCGCCTCGACCTTGCGCGTGAATGAGTCGGCGACCTAAGTCGAAGCCGCCTCTCGGGTCCAGGAAGAACTTCCTACTCGGAGACGGCGAACAAATTTCGCCGTCGGAGACATAGGTTTCAGCCACGTGTCTGAAAAACACGACAGCACAGATGTACGTACCTCTGATTCGATTTTCCATACGACCGCGTGCCCAAGGAGAGCCGATTAATCCCTCGCCACACAAATAAAATATTTCAATCGATGAGATCGGAAATGCTCAAAGGGCACTCCGCCAATTTGTGCGTCCGGCCGGCTCGAGTTTCAAGCCAAGTTTATTTTTACAACCCACTTCTTTAATTTATTCCTTTGTTTTTCGTGGGTGAACACGGATACATTTGCAGAAATCTAACGCGAACACGTCGTTCACGATTCAGTCATGGCCTATTTTGGAGGATCGAAGATCTATTATGACTAGTGAAGCGGCACTAACTTTTAATGTTCCACGGTATAATTGATGCAACAAATGCAAGATGATGCAGTGCGATGAAAGACATACGAATACCAATAACTTGTGAAATAACACAGTACGCATTCCGAATACTTCCTGCGATTCATTACTAAGAGCAAGTTTTCAAAAAATAATAACGCATCATGAAAATTTTCTGTAAACAAGCTAGACATCTGAAGGTCGTCCGAAGAGCCATTGCCACCTAATTCGGAGGTGGTAATGTCAAGCCGCGAATTTAAAAGATGTGAATGAATGTTGACTATTTTTAAGTCGCTTAGGCTGACAAATACCGACTGCATACAAACTATCGTAGGTTATAAACGTGTACCGAGGTTCAATCGATCCGGTGGCGTCGATGCCATGAACAAACCCAAAACGAAAGTTCTAGCAGCTGAGCTCCGACTTGGATTTCATAGAAATGTTTTTAACTCAAAAGGATACAAACTATTTTCATCGTACGATTCAGAATAGTAAAATTTTAAACGCGGATTATTAAGGCAGACAATGCTGAAAAAAACTCACGCGTCAAACATTTACTACTAGACCTGGTATATTTACCGGTATCACCGAAGAAATAAACCGAATTAAATTTTTTTCTTAATCCATGAGGAGTCTTCTTCTCAACGTTAAAAAAATCAATTCCATGAGATTCATCCAAGTCAGAGCTCAAATTAGCAGGAGAACAAATCAAAAAGCGGTCCATAATGGCGAAGTTGTTCAACTGATTCGAAACGCTCTTTAAAGATAAAAATACTATAAGTATATCCTTGAAATTAAAAACTTTCGTGAGAATGAAACTGTTCCGCTCAAACAATATTATTCTCAGTCGTAAAAGGCCATTTGAATTTCAGTTTAGTAATTCAAAGGAAGCACACTTCAAGGGATTTTTAAAGGAAAAAAGATGGAGATCTCTAGCCTTAATATTTTCAGAGCAACAGAAATTCGAACTTTCTTCCTCATCACGGCTTATTATTAATCGCGACATTTCTTGCTGATTTCCAAGTGCATGTGCAAGGGTCACAATTCTTCCTCCTCAGTCCTTAAAAGATAATTTAATTCCCAGGGTAGAAGAACCCACCCACAATAATGATTAAATGTACGAGGGTCATCCGGAAAGTAGTACCCGTTTGTGCCGCATGAAGTGCTGACGACGCGAGTAGCCGCTGGACGAGGTCAGATAGCTTCAGTGGCTTGTCTGCCTTCTCTGAGCCAAGTTGCGTGACGCTAGCATTGCCTGTGTTGTTTCTGTGATTGTTTACAATGTTTAAAAAAATTGAGAACGCCGCCAGTTGTGAAGTGAGGGCAGTGATTAAATTCCTCAATGCAAGAAACGTTCGCCCATGTGATATTCATCGCCAATTAAAGGAGGTGTATGGAAACAATGTAATGGACAAGTCGTCTGTTCGGCGGTGGTGTCGCAACTTCAACATGGGGAGGGGGAACACACACGACGATGAGCGTTCGGGGAGACCGTCTGTCATTACAGACCAACTGGTGAGCTCAGTTGACGAATTCGTGAGGAACGATCGGCGCGTCACAATTGATGACATCTGTGAGCATTTTCCCAATGTTTCTCGAACAATTGTTCATGAAATTGTTAAACACCATCTGCATTATGCAAAAATTTGTGCAAGATGGGTCCCTCGCGTATCTCAATGAGCTGGCGGCGAAGGACTATGCAGCAGGAATACAGAAACTTGTCACACGTTATGACAAATGCCTTAATTTGCTTGGAGATTATGTTGAGAAGTAGTTTAAAGTATCCTCTTTCAAATAAAATTTTTTATGTTTGTTAATATTTACTTTTGTGTCTTTATTTCACGAACGGGTACTACTTTCCGGATGACCCTCGTAAAAAAAAAAAAAAAAATGAATGGTCACCTCTCACTCCACGTCCGATTTGACATCCGGATTGGATAAAAACAAGAGGTAACTGGCGAAGGGACAGATTAAAGGGCTCCTTCTCCCTCGCAAGGCTCGCGACCACAAGGAAATCGTCGCCTAGCATTAGCATAGCACCATTTCACAGACATCCGTCCCTACTTCTCATTGCTGGGGTCGCAACAACCACTGCCATGCACCGTTGCAGCTGATTTGATGTCACGTGAAATTTAGATCTACTCTGCTCTTCACTTGGGGGATGTTGTAATGCCGAACACATGGTGCGGACCACACGGAAATAGTGTTGCGCACTTATCAGAGTCATAGCCGTTTCGGAGAAATGGATAGTGCGTAAGTTTCTCAGCAGATCATCCAACCGGGAACGGAAGTTCTCTGACGCAATCCACATCACCATCACACTACGATTGCGGACAATATGACGTAACCAGTTCCTGCGGAACATATTACCCGCTCCTTAACTTGCAAAAGTTGGCCTTACACTTAGTTTTTGAATGCATTGCGATATTGAAAAAAGGAAATTTTTGAATTTGTTTGGAAAAACACAGCAAGTGACAAAACACCGTCCGATAAATGTCCTTCAAGAAAGACTACTACCTTGATCAAAAAGTTCCCGGAATAACCACCGTGTGGCGCTCCCATCGTTCCGATTTGAGTTCTGTTTTTTTTGTTAAATTGGTACATCTGTTGTTGATATTCCCTTTAAATCTTAGTGTCATAACTTGACATTTGCAAAAGTTACGTAGCCAAGAGTACATCTATCTCTGTGTGTGTTGGCGATTTTTTACAATTTCAGAAATGGATTTAAATTTGCAACAACGAACTTGTATTAAATTTTGCGTAAAAAACGGATTTAGTGGCGCACGGACGTTGGAAATGTTGGAAAAGTGTTTCGGCAACGATTCTCTAAAAAAAACGGTCGTTTACCAGTGGCACGAGCGGTTCAGAAGTGGTCGTGAGTCAATCGAAGATGATGAACGCAGTGGCAGACCATCGACATCGAAAGTCGCTGAAAAAATTGATAAAGTAAAAGAAATGTTGGTCAATAACCGCAAATTAACCATCAGAGAAATAGCGGAGGACTTGAACATTGCCTATGGATCCGCCCAAGACATTGTGGTTAATGATTTGGGTTTCCGTCGTGTAGCAGCAAAGTTGGTGCCAAAAGACCTCAATTTCATGCAAAAAAGAGACCGTGTTGACGTCGCAAAAGACATGATTTGCGAGGCTGAATCCGATCCCACATTCATCAAAAGGATCATTACTGGAGACGAGACGTGGGTTTATGAGTACGACACGCAATCCAGACATCAGGCAAGTGAATGGCGTTCACCAAATGAGCCGAGACCAAAAAAACCACGTCGTTTTCAGTCAAAGAAGAAGGCAATGCTGACGGTTTTCATGGATTACAACGGTGTAGTGCACCATGAATTTTTGCCAGAAGGCCAGACAGTAAACAAAGAGTATTATTTGGGCGTTATGAGACGTTTGCGTGAAGCAATTCGCCGAAAGAGACCAGAAATGTGGGCAGAAAACTCGTGGATTTTGCACCATGATAACGCACCGTCGCACAGTGCTATCATTATTCGTAATTTTTTGACGAAAAATGCAACAAATACCATCCAACAGCCACCGAATTCACCTGATTTGGCTCCCTGTGACTTCTTTCTGTTCAATCGAGTTAAAAAACCATTACGGGGAACGCGTTTTAGCAGCCGAGAGGAAGTAATGGAAAAATCGCAGGAAGCACTGATGGACATACCGAAAACCGAATATAAAAAATGTTTCGAGGATTGGATCAAGCGCTGGCATAAGTGTGTTGCAGTCGATGGGGATTACTTTGAAGGGGAAAATATAGATTTAGATGAATAAACTTGTATTTTTAATTTTCTGAATAAATTCCGGGAAATTTTTGATCAAGGTAGTATATCATTTAACAACTAATATCAAATGTAACAGATTCCCTTGCATATCTTGCAATCTGAATTTTAAAATTCGGAAAATTCTCCCTGCGGGAGAAGCAGAGTATTGATCGATCCTCTTACAAGAATATTTACTCTTCCATGCAAAATGGACATCATGTTTGCTGAATTCGATGGTTTGCGGCTCTACTTTGTGAAACTTCATTATCACTGAATAAATGAACTTGGTATTTTTCCACGCAAAAACCTTAATTACAATACTGCCGGTTTCGATCCGTTGGCGACATCATCAGAAGTAATCCACCTCCCCTCCCCGCCACACATTCCCTTCCATGGTCCAGCTTCACTCCTGGTCAGAGTTGATACACATAAATGTCCTGGCGACGCATGCTTTTATACCTGACGATGTCGCCTATGCGTCGAAACCGGCAGTACTATTAATTTTTAATGGGAAAAAATGCCAAGTTTATTTATTAAGTAATTATGTTTGCTTTTGAACAGTATTTCATAGAGAATATCTATGTGAAATGAAATGAAATAATTGACTTTGTAATTCCACAGACTTTATTTAAAAACACGACCCAGGTTTTGACGTTGAACGTCATCATCATCACCTCATGATGACGCTTGATATCGAAACCTGGGTCGTGTTTTTAAATAAAGTGTGTGGAATTACAAAGTCAATTATTTCATTTATATCATGCTCATTCCATAAAGTTACGTCGGAGACGACAAAAAAATAATATCTATGTCCTTTGAATAAATTGGTGGGGTTACGCAAGAACAATTTGATTCCATTGATACAGCGCGAAGATCAGAAATAACTTAACCACACAGCTTTCCCATTATCGACGGGAACAAACAGTATAAGGCCCTCAAGATCACTTCGCACCTCCTTCGCAATTCCAGCAAATACGCATTGCCGCAATAATTAACGCCACGCTCGGAGTAAAACACAAATCCGCAGAACTCTTGTCAGCTGGAGAAGGAGTTCCTCAGATCGGGGAAACTCGCGGCGGTCGGATCCTCAAATGCCATCCTTCCATAGACCAAAATTCGTTAAACGGAAGATGTATTTATAAACACAAAGCTTAAAACGGCTGAAATTCAAAATTAACCCTCAAATCGGTCATCTGAGATGTACAATAGAGACGAAATCAAACATGTCTGCACTCCAATCGGTTTGGTCGCGAATGAGGGCGAACAATAAGAATCATTAAACTTCTCATTAATCAGTCATCCATGTACGTCTGATTTCAACGCCGCTGCGTTTCTCTTTTGATTTCTCCTCATCGCTTGAAACATTCGAAATGTCGGCATCGGTTCTACGAGGTCATGGCACACAGGAAAGATGGAAGCAAACATTACAACATCTTTTTCAACGAATTGTTTTCCGTTAAAAGAATTCGACGAATGTCAAACTCTTCAATTTTTTTCCGCCTTCGCAGAAACAAGATGACAAAACGCACGGTGTGACCGCAAAATGCTCTCAGTGACGCAGTCGCGAAGAAAGGGATGACCAGACGTGATTAACAAGAGGCAGTGAATCATGTTCGGAGCCAGTCACGCGCTTCCTCCCGAATCGGGTCATTCCGGAGCAGATGCACGGTTTCAACCACAACAGGAGGTCGCAACCTCATGAAACGCGGGCACGGATGATTCCCATCATGAATCCTCCTCTCGATTATGAACTGTATGGCAAACATTAACACTCCCTCGTCCAACTATCCGAGGCGCACTAATTAATTTGGAATATAAAAAATCGCTGATAATACGGGACCAATGATATAAGTTTGATGATTAACCAATTTCCCACAGAATTCATAGCACACCACGAGTTTCAACATACATTCATCATCTTCCGGTAAAAAAAAAATAAAATTTTCTCCGGAACAATTCCATGCACATATAAGGCAAATTGCGAGTGAGGAGACGGGTGAGAACTCTGCACAAGGAGGAAGGGAATGTGGGGAGAGGGGGGTGTGCGGAGAGGAAGGGTGGAAGAGGTGTAACTCATTCTCACGTTGGCGGACGATGACCAAAATTGGCGAGGCATGGAAGGTCAGGGCTGAAGAGAGTTGAATGACTGACAAATGTCAACACGTTCAGAAATGCATATTCTCTTAAGTGTAAATAACAATTCTTATTTTTATGCTTTATTCTTTTCTGTACTTCAGTGCATGAGTTTTAATAACTTTCAGCAAATTATTAGGAATAATAATGTTTCACAGACATTTTTCATAAATTCGGCACCGCTATCTTGCGCTGCAAAATTGCTCACTCTTTTGCAGCCCGTCTTCTTCCTTTTGACTGAAAATGACGCAGTACGGACGTGGTCTGGTGCGAAGGCTCCGTGGTCTGATGCCCTGCCATTAAGGATGATGGTTCTTCTGACCCTACCCCTGAATGTTAATTCAAACACAAAAACTTCTTCCAATTTGACCTATTCACATAACCCCACACGTGTCACAGGTAAGCCAATACGTATACCCCATTTTCTATATTGAGTCCACTATGTATTTCGTGTGGCTGAGAAATATTGACAGCGTAGCGGGGAAGGTTATTTTGAATATATTTCGGGGGCAAAAGTAAGCCATTTTGTAAGAAATCTTCCCAAAGAACAGTAAAAACATTTGGATGTGCTTGTAAGAGCTGTGTAAATTCGGTGTAAATTTACAACTGGCTTTAATCACTATCACATATTTCCACAAACTAGATTTGGCCTCAATTCCTTATAGTTCGGGAACGATAAAAATCTCAACCGTTGCATCAAATTAACTGGGTGTCCACCTTTTGACTTCCAACACCACGCAAGAGAAATATGTTTCCAAAATGAAGGTTTGTATTAGGATGGACGGGGGGGGGATCGAGATGTTTCGGTGGCTATCGTACTGGCTTCCCACCCAGGGGGCCCGGGTTCTAATCGGTAGATATTGGTTCAGTTGTATCAAGATCCCTTGGCGCCTTTCGCAAAGAGTAGGTTAATGCCGACGCTGGGTTTCTCTCCACCCTTCATCCTTTCCTGTCCATCCCTAATGGCGCGGATGACCTCAGATGTCGGTCGTCTCCCATTAAAATAACTACTACTACTACTTGGATGGATGGGGTTGAGGTTGCGGTGATGGTCTTGTTCAGAGCTCTACATTCCAGGCAGATTTATTCAGCAAAGAACGTGGGAGGAGTGCGAGAAGTCAGGGAATGCGGCAAACCGTCGCCGAATATCATTTAAATTTCACATCCTCATTTCAGCTCACTTTATTATTGACCACGATCGATTCTCCGTCGGTTATCGGATTAACCAAATGGAGCCGGCCATAAACTCATTTCAATTGCCGAAATACGTCACCAATCGAAAAGAGCTCATTAGCGAGCATATAATGACATTAAATATGTACGTAACGAACATCAGTGTACCCCGAATGATTATCAACAAACGCAACTTAATTATGTGACCGTAAACAAGGGACTCGTCGACGGCACATCACCTGGGTGATGGGTCGCAAATCGGCGTGGCCTACGACTGACTGCTAAGCATCATGGCCTTGCTTTTCCTAATGAGAGTGATGTGGGTCTCCATAAGTACGACGCCAATCGCATCCGAGAGTTTTAAATGCAATAAATGAGTTCCAAAAATAAAGGTTCACTTTACGATCTTCATTTTTCGCGGCGTAGAAAAGCAGACTTGCGCGCATTCACAATGAAATAACCACTTAATTTTTAAACGTGAATTGTTGTTTGGTAACTTATGATTATATATAGCAGAAATTCCCGCGTGAATTCAATGGGGCAAATTATAACGAACAGAGTTAATTGCCATGATTATAAATTAATAATGCAGATGCATTTATGATCTCTTCTGCGAAAAATAAAACACAGAATCTCATTCCGTGGAAAACAACATTTTTAATTTTTCATTGTCAAATATCCAGTCATAAAAATCGAATTTTTTTGTAATTTATCCCCAACTTGATATATTTATATCTCGTTTAATACAATATTGGCTTCACTTTATGGTTTTCCACGAATTAACACTGCCTAACTCAAATATGCCCAACTTCCCTGGATTAATTATTGTTTATCTCTGAAAGCTGACATTGTTTTTACTTCGTAACTCCGCCGTGCGCCAATATCAGGCGTCCTATATCCCTTTTCGCAGGCAAACATACATTTTAAAATATTTTGTACACGCACGCATTTCGCTAGCACCTATTATTTTGGAAGCACACTGCTATTCCAAAAGAACTCAGAGCAATGTAATGAAACCCTCAAATATTCCAGTCAGTTTTACTCATTGGCACCGAAGATTTCAGTCAGTCTCTCATGCCCTAACGAATTAATCAGACATCTAGCGGTGCCTTGAAAATTCGCAATACCTAATACTTTTGAGGATATACAAGACAGTCGAATCATTCCTGAAGCGTCGTGGCAAATGTTACGCATCCATCTACACCAATTCTGAAAAAGGAATGGAAATCATCAAAAACCCAAGCTTTAACGAAATGGTTTTCGAAATATGAGCCGGATAAGAGCATGTGTCAACAGACTTGATCGTTTCTCTATCAGCTGCATTTTCATCCTAGGCTTGCAACTACATCACTTCATCCCTTCAAGTTTGAATGAAAATTTTTGTACACAGAACACTTTCGTTTGTCCCATTGAACGCATTGAAAAATATGTTGCTATTGCACATATTGATAAATGATTCTGGGTTAGCAACTGGGATAAGCATTTAAAAAGTTTAATACGCTTATGCGTAGAATAAGAATGTCCCCAATCAATACCTGTGGCCACTTTCAAAGAAGTTAGTGCATTAATTTGACCCAAGAAAAGGTTTTTCACATTTATACAGAATATTAGTAAGGATTATTGTGCTACAAACATAAATTTTGTGTTTGCACAATATAGTGTGCGTGTGTGTGTGTACAATTATGAACACAACGCAAATACACATGTGCACACGGATAGCGTTTTTCTATTTCTCATCATTTGGAGAAGTAAGAGAAGGCTTCGCTCTTCTCCAAGTCAGAGGAGACTTGGCTCGCAAATTTCCAAGTCCTCTCCATTGAAATCTTCACCCTGCGCTGCGAATCTCATGAATTTGCTTCGCCGACAAAACAAACGCAATAACTAATCACCATCCGCGCGCATGCGCTGCCAGCCGCTCATTTGGTGCGCCCCCCCCCCAATCCTTTCTTTTTGAAACGTCATCATGAACAGGGAAGAGCAGCACTCGGGGATATTAAAGAAACGACAAATTAAACGCACGGGCGAATCACCGCAAAACACATGGCAAACGAAAGAATGGTCCGGCCAGGAAGATTCCCCTTCATTTTCGTAATTATTCTGTTCTCTCAGAATAACAACGGGACGATACAACCCGGTCCATTTTATTAAAATTGCTTCCTCTTCTAGGAGTCCAATTAGAAAATTAAGCTTTAAATTTATAGAATGTAAACTGACAGATAACTCCGCCTCCATTAGTATACGTTTAACTTGCACGGCCACGTAATCCCCGATACGTAACTCGCTCGGTTGTGACATTTTTTCAAACTTATATTCGGAATTTTTAATCCCTTCTTCAAGATTGAATCTGATATTTTTAACTACGACCTCTTTGGTGCATTCATGAATACTTTCCTAGGCATGGTTACTGCACGGAAGACTGCTGCTTCACTCGAACTTTGCACAAGCGGACAAAAATTAACCTGCCCAGAACCCTGCATTATCATCTTCCTTGAATTCGTCCTCTTCAACGATTAATTAAGAGCCAGACGGAAGATCTATATGGATTATTCTCCAGAATTAGGTTGTTTTCGGGCCAACAATTTCCCTGGCTTCATTTCGTCTCACTTTACTACGACTTCTGCGAACCACAATATACATACTAGGCGCGCGCATTCATTGAGTAGGAAGCACAACGATCACTCATGTATGTACGTGTGTGTGTGTATACAGGGTTCGTCCGGAAAATAAGTGTACTGAGCTCAGGAAAAAAATTTATCACACTTTACATATCTTAAGCTAATATTCCTCAAAATAGGACTCTTGTGAGTCGATACACTTGTTCCAGCGGCGTTCCCATTCCTGGAACGCTCCCGCGAAGGCATCATCGGGAACCTCTCGAAGACTCGTCGTCGACCTCTTCTCTGCCCTCCACGAACATCTTGTGCCACCGAAAGATCATGTTTCTGGACATGGCTGACTCCCCATAAGCCTGGTTAATCATACCGACAGTTTCGGTAGACGATTTCCCAAGCTTTACCGCAAATTTGATGGAATAACGCTGCTCCAAAAACTTCGGCATCGCGTTCCGTGACGTGGGTCGAGCGTGGAGGTTCGCGTTAACAGAGCTCCTCACTACACCACAGCTCAGAGCCGACTGCCTTTTTCAGCGTCGCTTGCCAACATACCCCCCTCCAATCGCAGCCCGTCAGAGCGGTGCTGGGCGCGCCTGGAGCGGCGGGAAAAAATCAGTACACTTATTTTCCGGACGAACCCTGTATATGTATATTTGTTAACAAAGGGACGTTTGAAAACTGTGACTCGGAAAACATTCGTGAATTATGACAGCGTAAACTGTTCTTAAAATTTTTCCATATTTTTTCAAAAATATTCTTACTTTTCCATTACGCATAATATCCGTCGATATACATAGCCTATAATGTAAACAATCAAAATAGCAAAAATCGTAAATTTAAAAAAAAACAAAAACAACAATTGAAACCAAACACAACAACTGAAATGAAAAACAATTCAGCACAAAAAGCACAAAAAAGTGCGAACTAACCACGTGATCAATACTTCCCCGTAGGGATACTTTCAGGGATTTCCTGCCAAAACGAACACATCAGGGCTGTTGTCTACCCGATTTGGCAAATCAAAAATTAAATCTTATCTGGGTGAGATAAATAATGCGAATTCAACCGTGAGTCTTAATTTCAAGTTTAATTAATTTAATGAAATGAGTTTTAATAACTTGTTCCATCAAGTGCGCCGGCATCATCGTCAACTTAACCGAATTTACGGGTTGACTGCTGGGAATAGACTGAATTCACGGAGCCGACAAATTGATATAGTAAGAGTACCGAACTCGCAAGGTTGGCAAAAGCCCTGATTGGACACGCACACACAACTCGCTCCTCCACAGGATCCACCGCCACACCACCTCGAGTCGTTTCGCCACTTATCGCTTGGCAAAACGACCTCTCGAACACCCTCGACGAGAACTTGGCCGTCAAAAGCCCTCCGCTGGCCTCCCAACTCTTCGTCCTCTCTGCTCGATTCGCGGACGCTGTCGCCTTAAAAGTGTTCCCGCCCGACCTAATCGAAACACGATCCTGCCCACCTGTGCGGCGCAGGTGGTCCACTACCATTCCGAGGGGATGGCATTGCGCGGGAAGCTTTCACCCGATCCCCTTTGGCAGTGGCGATGTTTGTGCAGAACGATAAATCATTCCGCCCCCGGGAAGTGGTTTGAGGCTGCAAAAACGGATAGGATCAACGGGACAAACAGCGAGCCACCTGCTAAGAGGCGCGCGAGGGCCGAGGGCGGCTTTGGGCCGGGGATTACTTCGCCGTGCCGCGAGGGATGGAAGGGATTGCGGTGACCGCAACTCGCAGGCCGGCGAGCGGCTTTCCGGGGTGCCGCCCCTGGACTCCGGGCGGGGCCCAGCACGCGATGGTGAAATACGTATCCTCGCTCCTTTCCCTCCGCGAACGCAGGACTAACGCCAAAAGGGATGCCACGCTGAATTGGCCATGTTTCGAAACGGAAAATTAATCTTTCAAACAGATCGAACCAGATATGCGAACAATCAGAGAAATATTAACTACGAGTGCAACATTTAGAGAGGTACAATATTTGATATCTGCGGTTGTTAAGCTTGTTAATGACCACCATGGATTCGATATACATCGACGCAGCACCTCAGATGCCAACTTGATTTCGATTTGACATTCGAATTGTCGAAGGATCAATTGTTTTGCACGACGACGAGCACTTCGACATCTATCATTCGTGCTGTTTGGAGAGAAATATGGCCACCTCAACTCCCTGGGAAAATAACCGACGACATATGACGCGTTGCCGGTTATTCCACTAATAAGACCGTCCTAATTAAGCCTCTTCGTCCCCTAGTCATTCGTGAACGGGTAGTGCTTTCCAATTAATTAGCTTGAGTGCCCTTCACTGGTCCTCGACTCGAATCACGAAATGTTTCGCGTGACGACCGCTCAATCCACGAAGTGCGATTTCATTCGAAAATACTAGAAACATTTCCAGACGACGGACTTCACGGGGAAGCCAAGATTAATGGGGACATCCAAAAATCCGCAGCGTTAAACATTAATGTAGATAATCCTCTACGGAAGTAAGTGGAAATTTCAAAATGGAAAATATGCCGACATCAACTAGCAGACGCTAAAAGGATTGGAGCAAGGTAGTCGATACCAAAGCTGCCTCGCACACGAAAGTTACTGATTAAGCAAACACATAATCCGAGGGAATGGGTTTTTACTAATTAAGAATAATTATGCCAGTTAATCAAATTTTTTAGGGAATAAAAATGGATAAAACAAGAATAAAAATAATCACAAAAATTCCTATACGACAAAAGGTACGGTACGATTGCAAATTAACGAAAAAACAACGATTTAAAGTGAAGCAGGAATAACGATTTTTTTTCAGACAACAGCCACATAAGCACAAACGGGACATTTTTAAGCTTTGACTTAGTACTCTCCTATTAATACATAGTTTCTTTGCACGTGTGGAAACAAATTTTACAAGAAATGTCCTTCAAAGATGAAAATAATCAGCTCATATACCACGATTAATTCTTTGACACTGACTTAAATACCGAGCCTGCAAAGAAAATGCAACGAAATGTAAGCATAAATGCTGAGAGGAGGTCTATTTTATCGTCTGCTCGAAACTTACGAAGTAAAGAAAACATTACTGATTAGCGATAAAGAGCTAGATTTGTAAAACAATTGATGAAAAACTTGGTTGTGCAGCTAAGATTATTAGAGGAGTTACGCTGGAGATCAACAGAACGAAGATACCGGGGATCGATATGGTTTCGGTGGTTATCGTACTGGCTTCCCACCCAGCGGGACCGGGATCAAATCCCGGCGGTGCTGAATCTTTTTCAGAGGTATCTCGATCCCTACTTGAGGTACTTTGTGGAGGGCACTTTGAGTGAGCACGCCGTCCGTCGGATGGGACGTTAAACTGCGGACCCCTTGATGCCTTCCGTAAAGAGTAGGCTAATACCGACGCCGGGTTTCTCTCCACCCTTCATCCGTTCCTGTCCATCCCTAATGGCGTAAATGACCTCAGCTGTCGGTCGCCTACCCTCAAAACTACTACTACGAATATACCATTACCGACTTTATCTACGTATTAGGAAAATAAGAGCTAAGGCTCACGCGATGATGCCAAAATGGCATTATCAACCCCAACGTATTATTGGAGGGGAGATAATTCACAAACAGTGAAGGGATAAAAAGTAGAACTAACAGGTTTCACGTTTTCGTACCATTATCTCGTGAACGATAACGGACAGGAAAAACGGCCATCGAAGCCACCCAGGAAATAACTTGAGGGCTAGGTAGACCAACCATTTCATGGATTCTAATCGATCTAGCTGCTAAAGCATTGCAACCGCTTCTATCAGCTACACACGCATTCCTTTGTTGAAATTGTGATAGTTTGGTACAAGTTATTCATAACAATTATTTACATCGTTTTAATTACGTATCTTATCTAAACGCACCAGGCCTTGTAGTAATATGTAACGCAAATTCGCCCCGCTACACCCCCTGAGTGCTGGCTTGTAGGGTACAGTGAACACGTGCTGATCAGAGACTCATGCGCACGAGTAGATGCTCAGCCTTTTCACTTTTGCCAAAGTGAGCGACGTTACGAATGATTTGCGCCAACTGTAAATTTTGTCAATAACCGCCAACCAAAAATAACAGTTTCTGGTTTAACATTGTGGAATTCCTCCATGATAGATAGATAGATAGATAGATAGATAGTGGTCTTTATTTGGGCGAAATTGGCAACAGCATGATGAGGGTTAAAAAAGGAACTTTGCCCTTCCACGTGAAGATTTAATTTAAGATTTTAAGGGGTTAAGTTAAGTATTGGTGCAGCAACCTATTAATGGTCTAAGGGGAGGGGGAGGGTATGTATTCGAAGGTTATTGGCTCAAATTTGTCGAATTTTATATTCATTTAATAATCATTGAATGAAGAACACAATGTAACACTCCTGCACTCAACTTACCCCCTCTCCCTCACTCCCCCTACTTCATCCCCTCTTGGAGCCAGGCTACATTAGTCGAAAAATATTTCACGTACGTCAACTGATGACGATGCGCAGCATCGAAACCATGGTCGTTCGAAGTATTAATTCTTCACGTGGAAGGGCAAAGTTTCTTTTTTTGCCCTGATAATAACCGAGAAAGCAATTACACAAATTATCCAACAAATAACCATCGCCGAGTATTGGAGACGACTTCTTGGATATCAGTCAAGGTAACATACTTGTATGTTTCGTCTAATGCAGCATTCACATAAGCCATAATATTACGTGAATTGGCACTCGTAACGCTCACATCTGAAATTAGCAAATACCTTTTTTTGCGGATCCACACCAAAACGATTCCTGATCAACTGTTACACACGCCGTCGCCTATCAAGTTTCGGAGATAGATATGAGGTATTACATACAAATACAAATATTTTAGTAATTCAGACATCGAGAAGGCCACAGGGATGGCATATTAGTCTTCGACAGAAATAGGGACCCAGACTTTATCACAACTAGCAAACGCCCCCTCCTCATAGAAACCTGGCATTCCGCGGCTAGTGCAAACGTTATCCGCCAGATGGAAACGGTTGAGATATCTCATCAATGACGGACTGTACGTACCAATCCAACAACGCTTCCAAACCGGGCTCGAAGAAGGCACACGACAAAAACTCAAAAAACAATGAACAATTTGACCCGATGAAACTCGATAAAGGAAGAGAATCCAAAATTTCAAGGCAGTATCCGAATCGATTCATTAATACGAGGCTTGAATCAGAAACTTAGGAGAGCTCATCTGAAATACACAATTTGATCGATCTGATTTATTTGCAGCTAAAAAAAATAAATTACTTCCAGCCAAATTATCATTCAATCAGTTTAAAATGGCGAAACGAACTTCTGGCCAAGTAATTATAGTCTTTCGTTCCGTTCCCAAACGTGTCAAATACAGGGTAAGAGTTTGGTGATCAACACGGCATTAAATATGGTCGACGGAATGCAATGTATACAATTCGTGAAAATGTGGCCGAGAGAACAAATTGTTTTTCGAAATGGATTCAGAACCATTAGTGCGTTCCATATTAATCTTTCAAAGATGGACAAATATCTCGAGAGCTGATACAAATTTCCGATATACCATCAAATGAACAGGCTCTTTAACATGAATAATTTAAAGAATGGAGATTCAAAATCCCGCTAATCGGGTAACGCTGGTTATTGTCTATTGACTGAGGGTTGCCATGAAACAGTGCGTGAATGGATGGAAGGAAGAGGAAAACGTCTAAGACAACGGGTGGATCAAAGGAAGAACTGAGCTCGCCACTACAGAGCTAAATTAACGAGGAGGATTAAAGGAACAACGTGACAGCGTTGGGACAATCAATCACTTCAAAAACGTCAGTGAGGGTGATGTCAGCCAGCAGTGGGCAGTGGTAATAGGCCACTGCCGGCGCTATCTCTTCACGTGCCAACAGCGCGAACCGCGTGTGAACATTTCTCGTCACGAACAATCATCGAAGGCGTACTCGATGACAACTTCCCTAAACACGTCGAGTAGTATATTCACGCGTGGATTCTACGAGGGGCATCTTTCACGGATGGTCGTCACGCACTCGTGACGATGAAAGGCAAGATTGACCAAAACATTAAAAGTATATAATTATTTTCAGGGATTTTTTTCTGATTGTCCATGCTTATTATTTTAGATGTCTTTACGAGTCCCCAATCGCAAGGAAGTTACTGTTAACGTCAAAAAAAACCTACCTAAATTACTGCTATTTACTATTAGTATTTTCATGAAATAGTAAATTTTTTTATGGCCACTGGAACGAATATTCCATTTTGGGCTGTGAAAAAGAGCGCAATTCAATTCGCGAGAGCAGGAAACTAACCATCCTCACTTTTGCCCGAAAAGTGACTCATACTCATGAATCGACAAAATAAAGCACGACTTGACAACAAGTAATGTGATACGCATCTTTTAATGCATTCCTTTGTCAATTATAATTCCAAAATTCGAGATTTTTGACGATTCAAACAGAGATATTCTTTCCAGAGCAGCAATTTGACGAGGAAATGGAATGGAATATTCCTCCTCCAAGGGCATGTAAACGCTGAGTTCTTTATGTGAGTGTGTTCGCACTTTCATAGGTCACATAATCGATGAGGTTGGCGATCACGTTTTTTTTTAGTGATGAGTGAGGGGGGGGGGAGGAGGAGGAGGAGGAGTCGCGGGGCTGAGGCCGGATGTCGAGGAGGAAGTGGCGTGGGTGAAGTTGGCGCGGAGATGGACGGAAGTCGAAGACCGGCATAGTAAGCGGCTAAAAAAGCACCCATCAGCTGGGAAGACGCCATTCCGACAACGACCACCTTACGGCAACACGGCCGAACGTTAAAAACGGTGCGACGCAACGCAGGTAGCACACGCATGGCAATGCCAAGCCGGCGATTCAAGAAGAAAACGCGAGATTCATACTCGTATTTACACCACCTCATCATACGCGAAATCTCAGTTATTTAAGAGACCCTTGCATAAATCACAGCACATTTCATCAAAACATAAGTCTTCCACAAAAATGTTCTAAATTATAATACACTACATCGCAACCTGAAAAATGTCACAGTGTACTTTTCCCACAGATGATCCAGCATGTGAACATCAGGTTGCAAATAGCTGCACCTGACAAATTCACCCCTCGCAATTTGAAATAGGCAGCCAGGCAGATTGTGCAGCCCTATCGCACTAATCACACAAGTGTCGCCCTCTGGCTTTCTGGTTCAATCAACCACCAAAGCTATCAACCCGAAGTTGGGTTTGATAGGCGAGGGTAGAGTCCAACTAAGTCAACTAAGCCCAAACGGCGTGAGAAATTCACACACTGGGGTGCGAGGGTAGTCCTTTCTCTCATGTTGTCTTAATATTTAGTCACAAATGTTTTTAAAAAATGGCCAACAAGTTTCTTAGAAGCGCTTTCAAAGGTAAAGTTACGTAGGAAATCAAACGAGTCGACCTAATACGTATATATATCACCGGCAAACGATTCATTCAGCGGTTTGAATTATTTCTTTTACAGTTTAAAACCGAACAATTTCGTAATTTTCTTTACCATGGTAACTAGAGCAGCATCATCTTGATTACACCCTCTTCTCCCTACCCATAAAAAAGAAGGATGCGAAACACCCCTTGAAACTCGGAAGTTCCAAACTTGGCGTGGCCTCAATCGACCTTAGACTTCCCACCAAACGTAAAACAATCAGAAGCGATATGTGAGGGAACGATGCAGTTTTTAATCGTGGAATTCAACAGGAAAATGATTTTTTAAGAATGGGTAGAATATTTCGCCTTAATTTAAGGAATTTTTGAAACTGCATAAACATTGAATCAAAATGGACCAACAACAAGAGTCTTCGAAAACATTTTATTCCTTATTATCAGCCTTGCAACAGCGATAAAATAGCTGCGCAATAAATTGATTCACATCTTGAAATATGCAACCTTTCCCCATCACTAAAGTTTCCGACCTAACAAAGATACAAAACTTTTTTCTGAAATTGTCTGAGGTCGGAAACTTTTCAGACCACCCTCGTACCTACCCTTTCGTGGTGAGGAAAAACAAAAAAATGTCAGAAAACTTGCCCTCTTTCACGGATTTATTTCGTTTACTCCATCCTTCCACACTTCTTTCGCCCGTCACATTGGCGCGCAGTTTCATTCCTGCTCTTCTGTTCTTCTTTTTTTAGCGTTTCCTCGTCAGCATGAAGTGCCCGCTAGTCCATCCCTTTCCTCTCCAACCGTTTTACCCAATCCTCCCCCGCATATCTGCTTGAGATTCGACTGTCATCTTTTTTCTCCCAACGGCGCCAAATCACCAGGAGCATTATTTCTGTCGCGCACGTCTGTTAACTGGTGAACCCTATTCTCATCCATCCGTAGCCTACTCACTTCTCACAATAGCTTCCCAATTTTTACCACACACAGTCCAGGGGCAACCCACACCATTTATTTGCAATTTATGCTTACCCTAAGTGGGAGTGGGTACGGTTTTACACGCGGCTGATCCAACTGCCTTACAGAAATTCAATTTTTTATACACTCAACATTCGGCCAACAACCTCTACATTGATCCCATGTTTCGCAAACATTCAGCCATGGTACACATAAGCATTTATTTGTTCCCCGCTAACACCGGCTATGAAATCATTATCGCCATTATTCCCGTTGAGCGCGATTACTTACGTTGTGGAATCATTTCCCATAATGCCACTCCCTCCGTGACCTCAGAGCCATCTATCTCGGGCTTTCTGTAGACCTCGTGAGCTCTCAGGCTGCGGGAAATCCCCCGAATTTGAACCTCGCACCACAGAATAAAATGTATTAGACCGACTATCGCCCCCGAGAAAGGAGACACAATAAACTATTCCATCCAATTCTGATCTATTATATTTCTGCGAAAGAGCGATTGCAACGGATGCCGCAACATAACTTCTTTTTTTTAAAGAGGTTTTTCTTTATAAAAAAGGAAGTTATGTTGCCGCATCCTGTACTAGAATCATCATCGAAGGTAATAACACGTGATGCCGTATATTAACTGGACTAACCGAGTTTTCTGACACAACCATGGGTTGGGTGTCCGGTCACGATCAAAGTTTTAGAAGATGATAAATGTAATTTCAATTCCTGCATCGCAACTTCCAAAATTGTTCTCTTTACATCACAATTTACAATTCATGTAAATTTTGGGAAACGGCGCTTTGCGTGGACTACGGTATACCATGAAATACTAATTAGCTTCACAAAATAATTACATACATTGAAACGAGAGTACTGCCTCAAAACAGAGAGCTAGGCGAAAGGTTAAAAGTTACTGCCACGGCATCTCCCGTAGTTGCTTTGGAATTTGTCAAGGTATAAACAACAAAGTGTTAAAAGTTTGCTTTAACCTCGTGGACTGTGGCTCATCGCGCACGGCCACGAATGCCCGTGACATCTTATGCACAGCATTTCATCACAATATCTTTTACCTTTAAAGCCCCCAAAATTTCAGAATTTAAGACGACGCCTCGATAGCTTAACTGGCTAAAGCACTCGGCCGGACATCGAGGAATCCGGGTTCGAATTCCGGTCAAAGCGAGTGACTCTTACACTCTGAAATTAAGTTGCCGCAAACTGCAACTTGCTATCGATGGATGCACCATGCCATTAGCCGTCCAAATTACTGCAACCACGGGTATTGTTAGAGGCGACGCATCTGTCCGTATCTTTTGCATAGATACAAGTGAAGTATTTGGTTATTATCGTTAGGTAGGACGAGGTTGCTGTTTCGCCGTAATCTATCCACGCAAGAGAGACGCTGCGGGGTCTTTCAGCTATCATTCCCCCGAGTAGAGCCGAAACCGCGATTCCTTATCGGGAGGGTGATTGCATGGCACAGCAATCTGTGGCACTCTTTCTCGGGCGTGCCATGATTGAGATAATCGTGAAAAACTCCAGTAGTTGAAAGGGATCTCTAGATAACCGGAAGAGTCGGTTGCAGAGGCTCAACATTTTTAAATGTCACTCAAAACAAGTACATTTGGAGCGTACACTAATGTTAACCGTATTTGATTGAAACTTAAATGTGATCCCATTGCCTTCTCGGCGTCATTTCTCGAAGGGGTTGTTTCGTTGATGAACTAATTGAAGCGTTAACATCGGAGCTACTCTATGCCGCCTAATTTTCCTGGGAATTTGTGAAGATTCGCCGCGCTCTATTGGCCCGACGCACCGGGACTGGATCCAGCGGGCCTTGTCTTTCGTGTAGACTCGCGCCAGAAGGCACGCGACCCTGCGGCCGGGAGAGATGGGAGGTATGGGAAAGCGCGAGGGCGGAAATGAAAGGGATTTCCGGGTGTGGCGGCGGGAGCGAGATGGGCATGGTCAAGGGGAATGAGAAGTGTGCGAGATGAAAAGTAAAAAAAAAGATCCGCCGACCTCGCAAGGGGTGTGGCAACGTCCTTGCTTACCATTCTGGAGGTCGTGAGTTCGAATCGTGGAGCAGTAGGATTTATTTTCTCTTCGACGGGGATGGATGCTACCCAAGTCTTCGCTGCTTTTTTTTTATCCCTTTCAATTCAATTCGTCACCTTTTAATTTGTGTGGATCACCCGTGGGCAAAATGATCATCATTAATCATTTTAGAATAGTTTCCTACATGGGAACGATTTTCCTTTCCCTCCTTTGTTTACGCAGAGTTCATTTCCTTTCAAATCTCAAGACATAGAAAGGTTTCGAAATATTCTCGTTTTTTATTACATCAGGCCGGTAACTTTTTAATTGTGGAAAATACATAAAAATTCGAGATAATTAAAATGAAATTAAACTTAGGCAATCATTCAAGTAGTTCCCTGGCACCCTGTCCCATCAAGGTCTCGGTGGCTCAATGTGGTAGACCCGGGGGCTGGATGCATGGGCTTAATTCTATTGCGTGGATGGGGGGGACAACCTTGAGAGAGATTACTCGGTCGGGCGTGCTGTTTGCGATTTTCCAGTTTGAGCACGGCGCAACTCGTTTGTCGGTCGACCTTAGTGTTTCCCTGTGGGCACAGACCTCGCCGACCAACTACTCACAGAGGGAAACAAGTTCGAATCTCTTGTTCTTCATGGATGTTTTGCTGTCGTGCATATCAGTTTTCCTTGTTAGTTTACAATGCGGCATGAGAAGAGCTACGAAGAAAGAACTACGATTGCGTGTACACATATACACACATTCACATACATATATACACATTCAAAACACGAAATCCCACCTGACGGGGAACAAATATTCATTCACATAGAAACAGATACAAGGAAAAGGGATAGGAACACACATAGAGGACGAACACCGGAGAGGTGGGGAAGGCGGAATCAAGCAGATCACAAGCGCAAAAATATTTTCTTGACCGGGACTTGCCGGGCCGATGCTCTAACCACTTGAGCTATCGAGCAAACGTAATTTACACAATAATCTACGGGGGGTATATGCAACCAAGAGCCCCGATTCTTTGGCCAAGAGATGGCGTTAGGGAGCTGTTTCACCCACCAAAGGAGAAAATAGACAAGAGACACAAAGAAAAGGATAGTAGGATAGCAATCATGCAACATCATATGCATACATAACATTACACAGACACACACATGTACGTGTGTGTATCTGCGTATAATACATATGCGGGTCGCGGTAGACCAGGGGTTGTACATTGGACAACTGACCAGAGGACCCGGGTTCGATTTATGGGCATGCCCCTCTGGGCACCACTAGGAACCATTTCTTGTGTAAACGCGACATCAAATGCGAACTCAGTAAACAAAGAGCGTTTGTAAGAGTTTCACTTTGAATTCATTGGTGAAATAAATTAGTGATTCGCCCATTCTGGAATTAGCATTAGAAACGATTTTTAAATTTGGGACTCATAGATGTTAAAATCTAAACAGAGCGAAATGTTTACATGGATCCATTTCCATCATTTTCAGCTCGCTCTTTCGGGGACGTCGTTGGCAAATGGGACAAAACAGACGGCCCACGGCCTTATTGTCTCCCCCGCCCCATTCTTTTACGCGACCAGTCCATCATATCTCTCACTAAGACACTTTTTTTATCGCCCGTATTTTTTCCCTCTTCGGATAAAAAAAACTGAACTTTTGCTATGGAGCGAAGTATTTGTTCTGTTCTTGTTGGTGTTATAACCGCTTCCACGAAGAAATAAATTATTCGAGGGTCCATTTCTCATAATGGGAATACATGGAAGTTTATAGTTACCAATGAGAACACGTATTTTTTCGGTTCATGCAGACACAGAAAAAAATATTGATCGGACGAAATCAATCCTATTCACTGCGAAAATATCAATATTTTACGAAATTCTTGGCCAACTAAGGTGTGTAAGGTCCGATCGAAACGGAACAAGTTTGGTAGATATTGAATAATTAATTGGAAGAAATGAGGATGTTGTGGAAGTGAAAATGAATGGGCAAACGGCGTTTAATACTCAGGAACTATAGCTTAAAATAAGTTAAATACTTAAAAATATGAAAAGTAAAGGCAAAACTCCGGTCAACTTTCACATTAAATTTGATTCAAACGAAACATGTCGAGACTTCCACACCACACCGCCATAATGTAGTCCCTTGATATCCAGGGCGCCATTTAATCCGTGAAATTTTATTGAATATTCTTTTCATTGGATTTCTCATTTTTAAAGCCGAAAATGTAACCTTCATTCGAAGTATAAATTAATTGTTTAATTTTAATTTAATTGATGCAATTTCATAAATGAGATTTCTCACGTTAATTCTCTTCGGGGCATGTAGAACAATCTGGTTTTGTGTGAGGTTGTGGGTACAATATATTGAAGGATGGATAGTGGTGTTAAACATGTAACGTGAATTGGTCTAGTTCAGAGAAATAATACTTACACTTTATGTAACTAAATATATTTGAAGTGCGCTTGGCGAGTGTTTATTATCACTTCCATCGTGGAACGATTCAAACAACGTACGATAGATGAAACCATTACTCGTCATTAAGGGGTGGTCAAGAGGGTAGAGAGTTCTGCGCCACGGGCTGGAGGACCCGGGTTCGATTGCGGGTGACGTCTCTGGGCGTCCTCAGCTTCACCCAATATAACGCGTTTTTTTCTACAAGATCTTCGTGAAAAAGAATCTTCCTCGGCTGCACTGGCAAAAGAAACTAGCCCCCCCACTACCCTGTTTGCCGGTGAATTTCACCCGCAGTTTGGCTTATTACTAGGCGAGCTCCACCCTCACTTATTAAACCAACCTTCGGGTAGATTGCTCTGGTTTTGTCGGTGCTTCTCAAGTATTATTATCGAGAAAACCGGTTACTTAAGAACCAAACCGAACCACAGTAATCAACTGTTTCAGTACTCATTTAATTCTAAGCCAAGAGCCGAATGACTTTCACACTTTCAGCAGGGTAATAAGGGGGGATAGGGGGCAATTCCTTTCCCTGTGCCGCCCCTGGTTTCGCGGAAAGATCTGGTAGCGAACGAAAAACATAGTTCGGGTGAAGCCGAGGGTGCACAGAGACATCACTCGGAATCGAGCATGAGCACTCCGACCAGTAGCCCAGCCTCTGGACTACCACGCCCCTAAGTACTTCGATACGCTCAATGGCTCATTGACTCAAGAAAATGGAATTTCACGCATCTTCCTAAGATGACGCCACACGTTTTAAATGCCCCAGGTACTTTCGCGAGAGAAGATCCTACACTGTTTGCAAGTGCACTTCCACTCGGAAGTTGAACTCGCTCCTCAACCGCTCAAGCGAGCTTGAGTGCAACCTCGTCGACTTCAATGTCTGCGTTCGCCGGCACTGCCGCCCGGGCCGTACTCTCCGACATCACTTCAGCATTCCGCTAGGATTGCCCCGTCAATGCAGAGCACAGCGGGTGTTTTTTTCGCGGATCACGAGTTGATCGGAAAGGATAACGACTACCAGTCAATCTCCGGGAAGCCGCTTGCATCACGTGATGGTTTTCCATGGGTGATCGTTGGCCCAACTTCTTAAATCCACCCACGTGTCCTCCCTCCCCCCCGCGCCCTCATGGAGACCGACAGAAGGGCGTCACTAAAGCAAACCTTTCCCGACAGCCGTCAGCAAAGGTTTGCCATACAGTTGTCTAGCCACTAATTGGTGCGACGCCGTTCTCTGATCAGTTGTGACCGAAACTAGTTTGACTTAGCATCTGTTCACGCTTCTTGTTTGTAACTCTTACCCGTTCGTTTAATAAATTTCTCCTGGGTTTGTTTCTCCGGCGTTCGCCCTTTTCCACACAAGAGGTGACTTAAATTATTGCCGATAAGAGGATACCCTTCTTATCAGCGCTTTCCGAAGCCTTTCACCGAACCCCATGCCGTTGAAGAGTTAAACCCGCCGAGCTATCACACGGCTCTTCGCATTCCTTTGTTTTCTGCTTTCTTCATCGCTTTTGTGGTTCTCTACCTTTGGCGCAACGGCAGTAGTCTAAATGATTTTGCTGAAATTTAGACTTATTTTATTCTCCCTTTGATATGCTGTTAATCACGAGTTTTAAGATGACATCTATTAATTACGATGAAACAAATTAGATTTTTAAATTTTATTCTTTAAATTTGCCTCCATTAAATTTTAAGGTGAACAGTGCAACACGAATGTATGTATTTATGCTTGATTATATAATCATGTATTATCCATTTCGTCATTAATAAATATATTGCCATCTTTGTTAGACTTTTTCACTTAACTCATCTGTCCGAAAATACGACTCTCGTTCGACGTTGGCCAGCAATACGGCCATAAATAGCGCTAATTGCATGGTCCTAACTGAACTGAGCTCCCGCAATGATGGATGCGTTGATATGTAATCTTGACTTGCGGCCTCAATGTTATCGGATGCCATCCTTCTCAAGTGAATTCTTGGAACTCTTGAAAGAAATTTCTAAGCTCATCATTCAGAGGCGAGATTCAAGAACTGCTTTCCTAACGTACTTGCTGAAAGATTAATAATTCTTTCGAACTGATCCTCCTTATCGGAGAGCCATTGTGGTTTAATATGCAGATTCCAACACGCGATGCCCTAGACTAATTTGATTACCTAGGAGATGAGCAGGCGGTTAAGGATGTATCCTAGCGGTATTCTGCGAACAGACGAAATTCCGCCATCTAAAACCCTCCGAGTAAAAAAGCAGGGATTGCTCAAGGATTGATTTAAAATATTAAAATTTCATGACGCGCAATCAAATCCCTTCTTCCCAATCAGCTCCTATTGTAATGCGCGTATTGCGGCGACCCCGTTTAAGTTACTGTCGCGGCATCTCCCGCAGTTTCTTTGCTTCAGGTTTGCTTCAATGCTTTATTAGATATATTTTTAGCAGCAGTCTACCGGGTTAGGTTAGGTTTTTAGATTAGTTTATTTAGTGCCCTACGAGCCACCACTAGGATGTGTGGCAGGGGGTGACTACACGCAAAACTACCCTAGATCCAAAACACCTTTCCCTCCTAGTGCGGTCGGACAAACGTTATTTTATTCCGATCACTTGTCATTCGTGGAAGAAAATGACTTCTTAAATCCATCGGTTCTACCTTAAATCTCTCAAATTTTATGGACATGATAACTCTCCTACCGTAGTACATTGAAGGTAACGATACACTTCCAACATTCCTGCTAACGAGACGTCCTTCTAAGTTATGCAAGAGCTTCAATCTATAATTTAACCTTCGCTCCGAGAGTGATTACCAGGCTAGCAGCTCTAATATTCTGGTTACGCTACTAAGTTTATCAAATTCGGCTTCTCTACGCTCCACGCGATCCAATTCGCCGATCAATCCAACTTCGTGAGGATCCCATATATTTGCAGCATATTCTAAATGAGGCCTAACCAGCGACAGATAACATTTTTCTTTGACCTTATTATCACATTTCCCCAGGAGAGGTCGTGAGTGAGGGCAGCGTCCACGTATTTAACAGAGTCTACACCTTACTATTCCCGTGCTCCCATTGCAGCAGGCGTTCGGGACGCACTTTTATAAGTTTAATTCTGACGGCCAAGAGTAGCACCAGCGTTGTAATGATACCACTGAACTTCCGCTCTAACCAACTTGACAAAAAATAACCCTACCCCACATAAAATAGCTCAGCCCTTAGCTCCGCACACTTCCACCTCCATCAATTCCACCCACGAAGTTTACTCTCCTCTTCCTCGTTCACCCAGCATTCTCCATCTATCACCGGTCATGCGTTTTAGGTGCTTCTGAATTTATCGGCTGACTGCTGTGGAACTGGCGGAGGGATAACGGTTTTCTTCCTGTGTCGGTGTTATTCAAATTCTTAAATGTGCATGCGTTTGAAACCCCAAAATTAATGAATAATTTAAGGCAGCATATCCTCGCGAATCACACCAATTGAAAAGTAGGCTGACGTGCTCATATCCGGTGACAGACAAGACAAGATTTTAACGACCGATCGTCTGACACCCCCAGGACAGAGTTTTCTCCCTTCCATTGTTCCCTCGCGTCACCCGATTCCGCGCGACAAAACAGCATCATTTCGCACACTTTGCAGTCCTGCTCCCCCCCCCCCCAGAGGGATGCGTGCTCAGCTGACAATGGGGAATGGGAAGAATTTATCTGCGGCGGAATGGGGAACGCGGCAAGCTATAAATTATGTTAAGGATGGTGGAATTCAAGAGGAGAGCGCAGTGGAAGAGAGAGAGGGGGGAGCGGGATGAGTAGGAGGGAAGGAGGGGGGGAGAGAGATAGGGAGGTAAGAGGGAACGAACGGGGAGGGAGTTTGAGGAAGAGGGGACTTCCGAAAGAAAGAGGAATGAGTGAGAGCCGGCGGCATCAGAGGTGCTGGGTCAGCCTGAGGAAGCTCCCTGATAAAAGGGCTGCTCTGTGGCCCAGCCTACCCCGAGGATGAAACTCCTGCTCGAGCTTGGGAGGTCGAGTTACCGCGATCACTGGGGGAGGGGGAGGGCGGAGCGGAGGGGGAATGGAATAGCGGCGAGTGGTCAGGGGAGAGGTTATGGGGGGGAGGAGGGGCGGAGAGATGAATGGCGGCGGCGGAGCGAGGGACGATGGCCCGGGCCAAGTAACGACGCTGCGGTCCTCGGAAAGATCCCCCCCCCCCAGAATCGCCTCGTTTCCCCGACAACAGAAAAGAAGAGCGCCACTGGCTCCACCCCCGCGGTACACGCGCGGGTGTCGTCTCACACGCCCGCGCTCTCGCAATCGCACGCGGGGCGGCGAGAGAGGAGATTCAAGAGGGTGGGAATTGGAGGCTCGTTAAGGGATTAGACGGACATTTGCGTTCATTCCCAAGCGCGCCTATTCAAGGAAGGGGACCGAGGCGGTCGTTCGCGAAACGTTAATTTCCGTGTTTCCGGGAAATATTACGTGGGAATCGATAATGGGAAAACAAGCTCGAGTCCCCTCGCTCCATTCGCCCATGTTGACCCGACATCTCAAAAGACTGACGGAAAGATCGTCTTCGAAGATGTTCACTTCGTCTATGATTAAATTTCTATCACTACGTAATTGTTCTTCGTGAATTATTCGCCGAAATAGCTTTCGCTTGAGGTTGAATTCGCAATCTTTTTGAGACTCGTTCCCCCTCTCTTAGTAGTGCGATGGAATGAAGATAATTCAAATCCAAATGTGGACGTTAACGCACATTAAATTTTCAAATAAGCTGCAAAGAAAACGCATTCCGCGGGAATTCGCGGAATGAAAAAATCTGCTAATTTGATTTAGCGAATGAAACACCGCGGCGAGTTGATGAGAGGAGACGCCCATTCATCCTCGAGGGGGCGGTGACATGGAGAACTGCTTTGAGTAATAGATGGAAACCGGATGTTGCCCGCGATTACCCGAGATGCCGAGTAAATTTCAATTCAATTCCAAATTCCTACCTGTATTATCCGGTGATCGCGCCATGCCTAGGGGTCTTCAAATATTACCCCTCGATTCGGCAAACATGGCCGTGTTTGATCACTCATCCTCCCGAGGTCGAAAGACTCATAACCATGCGAGGCCTTGTCAATTCACCTTCGCCCTTCCTCGTTGCCTAACCAATGGTAAATAATGCGACTGCCATACCCACATGTTTCTCCTCATTCCACACACGGTTAAGTGCAACCGCAAAATCATTTGCAACGGCATGGAATCAATAAGATTTTTTGGCAAATAAGAATAATTCGTAAAATTTTGCAATTATTTTCCTAGAATTGTTCTTGCACATTCGAAAAGCTCTGTGTCAATTCGTTACTTCACGTCAGAGGAAGCTTGTGTGAGAAAGAGCTCAGTAAAATAGGCGAGGCAAGAGACTCGAGTCGTCCTCGGGGATCTGAGCGAGCAATGTGATGGGCACGTGAGGGAAGTCGGGCTCTCCGCTGGAGCGCGGGTCGCTCATGGTCCTCAATTGCACAGTAAATGATGGGTTCTTGCTCGTCGGACATTTCCTTCTCAATTCCACCATCACTTTCCGAGAATTTCGACCCAGCCCAGGCAACTCAAAACGAGACGGCTGCTCCACCCATCGACGTCGTTTGAAATCGCAAAGTGAGGGGCCGGGGATGTGACGCAGGTATGCGGGATTAAAGACACCCTACATCTAATGCATTTATTTGGCCATCTGTTTGGCCTATATTGATCCAATCGAGCTCATTCGACGGACATTTGCCCACATTGGAAGTTGGGCGAATGGAATGCATTCAACCCCGGGATTAAACTCACCCTTATTTGTATTTGTATTTTGCCGGCTTCGGTGGCGGCATTCCAAGGGTCGCGGGTTAGATTCCCGCCTGGGTCGGTTTTCCTCCACCTAGAGCTTGAGTGTTTGTAATCGTCCACATTGTTTACACTTTTGATAGTCCGATGCAAAGGCCTAAAAGCGCTTTTTTCGAACTATGGCTAAATAAATAAATGTTTTCAAACTGGCATCAGAGCTACTTTCCTCAAATGATTCCCCATCCAGTTCTGCACGCATCTTAAAGACACTTTACGATTAATGAAAATAATGTTCAACAACCCAGACACGACTTTAGCGAAACCATCTCCATTCCACGAAATAAGTCTTTTTTCGGCCGTAACTAATACTATGGCCTCGTTGCATAAATGGTTGAGGAAAAAAGAACACCATCCTTCAATAAAAGAAAACCAATTCCAACATCAACACTTTTAACGAAACTGAAACTAAAATTAAATTTCCTTAAAAATTTTAAGCATTTAAGGATCTCCCAAACTTTCTCCAAACTTTACCCAGGGCAATATTTTAATGACTCGCGATGACGGCATTGAGGGGTCACCAACTTCGAGCCTGTTTTGGGAGATTATTTCATTTCAGTCTCGGTCTAAGATATCAGTCTCCATTCCATAAACGCCACCGTTAATCAAAGCTCTGCAACAATTTTCCGGGATCTGAAGTGCTCTGTTCTACATGGAACATTATTGCTCATCAAACAATGACCTCAAAATATATTATCTGGGCCCGGTATACAAGGGAAACGCAGGGGACGGATGAGGCAACACACATTTGATAATTAAATTAACGCACCCGGTAATTCCAAAATAAATAAACAAAATATACATACCGATGAGTATATGACTATGACAGTCAGTTGCGCCGGGACATAGCCTTTCTCGACCGGAAGCCGTAAAAATGGGCCAATCAAAGGAGAAATAAATTACGCGTGGCTGCAAGTTCATGCATAAGCTACTGTGCGTCAATGAAGTCTGCGATATTACAGTGCAAGGGTTATCATGCAATAAAAACGCCCAAGGCCATGACAAAATCCGGGTGGTCTCGATTCACTATTTCCCGAGGTGAGCACACGCCGATTCATTGCTTCCATTCACGGAGCGGCCATCTCCATCATCTTTGCTTCCTTTGCTCCCATTCTGCAGTGAGTGTGTTGCAGATTTCGAATTATGACGTTCTTCTCCATTAGTTCTGATGCTATGAAAGATTGCGTGTCTCGATCATCACCCTTGCGGTCGTAAATTAATATTAAACGACCCGACTCCACTCGAGAGAAGTTCCTTAGCGCAGCATCCGAGAGATGCGGGAATTTCCATTGCGTAAAAAATGCCCACTTGAAACCATTTTTGCGTTGAAATGGCTCTGGCGTATCCTAGTGCGTCCCGCAAACGCCGCAGCTAGTGCGCCCCCTCGTCGAGTAAGGAACGAAATCAACCACATTGGGATTTAGGGATGTTGAAAATGCTTCGACGAGTCTGATATAAACGTTAGATAAACCAGAGCCGCACGACCTTTCCGTGCAGCGGGCCATATAAGAACTTCCAAAAGTTCAAGGGGCCAAAGTTCAAGCGAGATTTTCAATGGAAAAATTAGTTCATTTGCGAATGATTAGCCAAACAATACATAATTAAATTTTACTGCCTCTGCCTTATTCCATTTAATAGAGCATTGAAAGCAGTTCAACTTTCAATAACATTCGACCCCTAAGCATACGATCTTATTAATTGCGTTGAAATTTCCGGCATTGGCCTGGTATTTCCTGAATTGACTAGGCCGACTGGCAACAGATTAGAAGCCCTGTTGGACTGAATATGGATAGAACCACACGCACACAATAATAAAAACAACAAAAATAATAGATTACTACAATCAAAGCAGCATGGCGCGCGCGAATTCTTCTCTAACTGCAATGGGTGGTGCATTGCCGCCAGTCACTACTCGGTGTACCCCTCTGACGGTCTTGAAGGTAACATCCAGGAGTAAAAGGGATCAGTGGGGGAACTTTGGGGCAGGCGTGTGTCACGCGAGTGGCAGGCGGTCCAGGTGCACTGGGGGAGGGGAAGATTCCATTTTAAGGGATACCTGTATGTAAGTGTGTTTTGCAAGGCGAAACATTTTAATGACGACATCACGGGCACCTTGCGCAGTGTTCGCCAAGGGATATTGTTCGCTCACCACGACGACACTGTGATGAACGCGAAATATTAAGGAAAGGGGTTGCATTTTCACAATCCGCCTCGAAACATGTCAACACTTTCGTACATTAGACGGATTGTATGTTAATTCCATGAAAAATAAATTGGAAAATTTTTATTTCAAATAGTTCAATTGAGTCATCTTACACGAGTCATTACCAGATAAATGACCAATAATTACCTGATAAATAGCCAAATAGAAACATTAGATAAAGTTCGAGGAAATTTCACCACATTTGGGAAAGACATGTTCACGAGAAAAAGGAAGCGCGCTGCAATTACTGAAGAGATCAGGGTAGGCCACCCTTTAGAAAATATGAGAGCCAGTGACACAGTGAGTAAGACATCTGGAAAAATATCGGATATTACTTTCCACTGCGGGGGAGTCATTAGGTCCCTATAGCGCACTTTTTTCCTCGCAAATTGCACGACCAGAACTAATTCAAGGGCAAACACACAATGCAATAAAACCTAGGCAAGAACCCTCCTCGAAGCTACCTACTTATGATATTAATTAACAATATAAGAAAAGACAAGTCTAATTTATTTTTTTTGCTCTCGTTCGCATAGTTTGCATAAAAACTAGTTGAGGTCATTCATAACTTGGGATTTGTTTATTAGACAGCGAGTAAGTATTTTTATTTCTTAGCTTGACCACGCCTTTTAACCTAAGTGTGGCCAATATTTCAAGATATTTAATCAATGTAAACATTTTAGAATATCCGTCAGCATTTTGAAATCCTTAAGGCGCTCTAGGAACGCTAAAATCTTTTATCTCGAGTATGAGAATTAAATGCAAAAGTCATGGACGGTGAAAAATCAGGAATTTCTAGAAATTCTTGGTTATGGGCGAAATGTAAGGCAGAGCGCCCAGTTATCACACAAAAATTATCGATTGGCGATGGGGCCTCAATATTATTAATTGAGCGATAATTTGATGCTACGACCTTGCGGCTTCTCAGCAAACCCTCATTCTGGTCGGACAAACCGGGTCGGCGTCGAATGAAAATATCGTTATAGATCGATAATCAAATAACATTGACGTGAAATATTTCCTCGGGGTTTTTCTGGCGCACACTTCAATATTGATAGGAGAGCTTCTCTCAAACGATGCCAGTGCGTCCGTCGGACCGAAAGAAAACTGAAACCATTCCACAGAAATGACGAAAAGAATGCAATAAGCATATATACAGAGGATTTCACATGTTTTGAACTTATGAAATGAGGAGACCTTGACTAAAAATATGGCGAACATCGAATACTAACATCTGACAAATAATTTATGATCGAGTGCGAACCATCTCCTCGAACCACGAAGCCAATGATCTCAATATATCTGAAATGTGATCACGATAGTGGTCTAAATATTAGAGAGAAACTGACAGGGGGAGTAATCAGGGGGATGATTTCATGGGGGGTGGGGGTGTTCCATCAGGGTGATTTCACGATAACATTTGGGAATTCAGCCATAGGTTAGTGCATGCCGTCAAATAAATCCATCCACTGTTCAACTACAAATGGCAAGAGTTTATCAGTTTTCTGAAATGGACGGACATCGACGTATTCCAGTAACAATATTTCACGCTCATCGTTAGGAATTCATCTTTTAAGACAGAGAACCTAAATCTGGGGGGATGGGATTGCATGGGAATAAAATATTCTGGTGGTACACTTACAATGTTAACGACAAGACAGGAATGGCATATAACAATTCATGAATAGGATATGGCAATTCAAAGAGACCAGAAAATATATATGAAGCCAATCACAAATGACGCGGTATTTTGTGCAAGCAGCCTCGTGCGCTTTCTTTACAAGGGAACCAATGAAAATATAATCATTCCATTGATAATGCACGCTCGGGGTGGCCTAGAGGTAATAGCGCTCGACGGAAGGGTCTTCGGCTCAAATGGGGGTGTGGCAATTCTCCACAACGACCAAACAGGAGTTGTGCGAACAACAAAAGAGGATTGACTTTTCCCACATCTCGAATCGGATAACCCTCCATGGAAGTAGTATGCCTACTGCTGATAAACAACCACATTTTTTGGCACATTCTTATGAGAGGTGACCTACATGATGAGCGCTATTGGCGTGCGGGTGTATAAGGAGGCTTCAGCCAAACCTAAAATTATGCGTTATACGACAAACAAGAGTAGGAGGCTGATGGAATTTTTTTGGGTGGAAATTATACCAAAATTCACGATAACTCGTGTCGATCGAATAATTCTTACATTATATCATGATAGGAATGCCGCGGTTGATGAAACCTTTCCGACCCTACGGAGCATGTATTACACAAACGAATGCTTTCGCATCCTCGTGTGTGGGGAAAAAATAAACGTGGAATGTGAAACACTATGTCAACTGAAGATCGAACTGTGCCTGGTCCTCGTCAAGAAGCAGGGGATTTGTCACTAATGACATATTTTCGAGTTAATGCGGTGACTTGTTGAATAAAAATCCGCATGTTTTGCTCGATGAAGAGGAAAAATTCACTTGAAGGAGCACATGCGCTCAAGTGTCACTCTTCGAGGCACTCTCGGGCTATTTCCCCCCTCCCCTCCCCAACGCCGCCACCCACCTCCCTTCGCCGCTCCTCCCTCTCGTGAGCGCAGCTGCCAGATCTCACCAGGCTACGAGATATACGGCGAGGCTCACGGCCGAGATGGCACAATGTAAGTGCCCTACCCATCACTGCATTTCTTCTCAAAAAAAAACATTGCGAGCATTCACAGGCACAAATGTCGGCTATGACAACAAGAGGCGCAGAAGACTGCGATAAACGGCAGGGAACTTCATCGTTACCGGGACCGCAGTTTAAAAAAAACGTATACTTTCTCGCAGTGTTAATATTTAGTAACGTGTTGGGTAAGGGTGATACCCCGTTATTACGACGACTCGCAGTCAGGAATTTCGGAAACATCATTCTAATCAACAGATTGGTTCATAATGTGTTTTTTTGGTTTTATAATATCTCTAGACTACATTTAAGATGCGTCACCATTTTACTTCACTATCAATGAACCTAGGGCAAAGCAAGACAATCTGCAGTGTCTAGATGCACCGACGGAAAGCAATGAGTAGATTCCTAACCTCGAGCTGCCGGTTATTTGGTCTACTCGGCTAATACATACTGCCAACAAGTCGGCAAAAAGATAGGTTTAAATTCCCTGAGCACTAAACGAATCCGATAAAAAAAACACGTTTGCACCAATACACAGAAATAAGGTCAAACTGTGGAGGTAGAGTATAATAGTTGAGTATGCACAATAACCAGAAGGATATTGGCGCGAGCGTTCGAGATGCAGGAATAACTCGAAATTACTTTCTCGATATGGTAAATTTAAACTAATGCTTATTGGAGACCATTAATTCTCGCCAGCGAGAAATTCTTGCGCCCCTGGGTTCCTGCTCACATTCTCTGAAAAAATTTGGGAACATCGGCGCCAGGCTAGCACGAGAAGGCTTGGCAACAGGGCGATTCTCGAGAAAGGCATAGAGTTCAATAACTACCTTTAAAAGGACCGCATAGATACATATTTTATGTCCCGGGTAAAAACACACCTATCAGCATATTACCCTCTTAATTGAAATAATTATCTGAGAAGTAATGGAATGGTCACATAACACATTATTTTATCAACCTAATTATTCTCCATATCATACATTTAAGGGCATTGTTAGTCAAGTAGGCAGGCCGATATCTCTCATTCTGTTTGAGTAACTTAAAATGTTGTTATAAATATCTTTAGTCTTTCCCACAGTTCTTCCTCCTTTTGCCGCCCATGAAAATCCAGAACGAGTACTTGAACGGGAAAATTGGAACAAAATCCAAGCATAACATTTTATTAAGAGAGCTTTTAATGGCTTATTTCTCCGGTCGCAAAAGAATGACCATTGACTGATATTGAATATATATTGATATCCAAGAAGGGATTGCAAATTTACGAGCTGAATGATATACCTCCCAGGGAAGCGAAATTATGTCCGACTGCACATTGCATTGATAAAATGGAATATGAAATCATACAAACGAGAAAGCGCAGCATTAACTGAATTTTAACACCATTCGTGGATCAAGGAACATCATTAACTTGTCAATAAATAGCCGAAGTCAATTTTTAATAATCGACAGTTTAAATGAACACTTTTGTCACGGTAACCAACCCATAGGTTACTGAGATGACGTTACGTACACAATCACTTTGAAACAGGAGTATTTATGAAGCAACTTCCAAAAAATGTAAACGCAATAAAATATTGACAGGAACAATTTCTCACAATTTAAGAATATCAGTATGACCTTCAACATCGCAGGAATTCGATTAACCCATTAATTGAAATATAGGTCCAAAATCAAAACCTACAATATGTATGCACAAAATTTCTCTTACAAAATACTAGTCACAAATGCTTTGACAATACTCAATTGATCCAGGAGATCGACTCCCAAAATAATGGGCTTCTAGGGTTTTATTACAGTGTAATGACATGCCTATGACAATTTAAATATACAACGATACTTGGAAACGTTTGAAATCACACGAAATTATTACTCTCACATAAAACTGCAAGAAAAAATACAGATAATGAATCATAACTATGGACTACAGTAATTTAAAATGAAAAAATAAGGATCATTCCAAGGGCACCAAGAGTATTCCCTTCTGCATACTTAACTACTATCAGACTTTAAATTCTTCTTGATATTTAAATTGACATGCATACTTTATAATACCGGTATGTTCATATGAGGATTTTTTTTCGTAGGCTAAAAAATGAATCCGACCTAAATAATCCGGGGACAATGTGAAGGATAAAGTACTGGCAGAAATCATACAAAATAATTACCATAAATAGTGCCAGGAAGGGATCAACTTATTCATGTGTCTAAATTATTATGCACAAGTGTACAGCATGTGGGACGAATCCAGTCAAGCTAGCAAAATACATAAAGAGCGTGAACTACAGGGAATATTAACAAGCATTTGAAATCATAGAAAGTCTTATATTCTTTATACTGTTACATCTATAGCAGTATAGACAAACAATATTTACCGGATAAATTTCCTTGTACCACTTGGGGGAGAAAACAAAACAGTGAAAATGACATAACTCTGTACAGAGCAAAATTAAGAAATATCAGAATTAATTAAATATGACTGAAGTAATTTAATGAATGCAGATCATATTGGCAATATTATTATCAAATATGAAGGTTAATTATGCTTTAGAATCAATAAATTGTTTATATATAGGAGTATTTATCAATTACTTTCATGGAAAGCATTCCATTTATTTCACTGCATTCAAATATTTAAAACCATTTATGACAAAACTAAAAGTAAATTCTATCCCGAGATGTTTTTTATAATAACTAATACAAATATATTTACACCATTTACACCAAATTAAAACGTAACAATTGGTCAATGCATAGCCTTCGGTCTGACCCACTCATCAACACAGAAAACAAGCACCCTGTACAACTCCTACTATCTGATACAAGGCAGTGAAACCTCCCATCTTATGCATCATTTAATAACTCCTTAAAAACGTTTTAAAAGATAAGAAAGAACAATTTCTTCACTGGCAGCCATGTCATTACTATACGTCCTTATGTATCTTACCTGTTGTTGAGCCTTTGTGTATCCGAGTAGGAGTACACCGAACACAGTAAGATATATCCTAAGATTCATCACCACTTCCTTATAATAGTTCAAAAGTTGGAAATCACCAACACTGGTAAAAGCACAATGTACGTATCTTCCACTTTTTTGGCACAACCTCTCACTCCTTCGGCAGCACTTAGATCAATGAAAACTCAGTGTCAGTCAACCGAAGTAGTTCCATGGCATGGCACTGGCCGTACTGCATATCCCTACGCTCTGCGTCACATCCGGTATCTTTTAAGCAGACGTATTTTAGTGTAAATGTAAATAAGAGTTTGCATCGCTCTTACAGGGTTTTCAGTGCTTCATTGTGTGTTATATTTTATTCCGGTGTAACGAGTTACTTATTTTCTTTTGTTTCTTAAAAATCATGTGACGTGATACTATATGTACCTTAATTATGTGAGGAGCTAACAAGCATATTTCTGAACTTCATTAGCTTCAGTTTTCCCTGGTGCGGTAAGAAAATGTGGCACAGCTGTTTTCGCCGGATTAGTAGCCAATGTGGACTAGATTACTAGATTTAGACTTGTTAATTTAAAGACGAAGTAATTGTGGATCAACTTTTTTACGTTCTTGCATCATGATCGTCACCGGATTCCCTATCTGTTGCTTGATGTCGTGTTTTGAGAATTAATGCACATTTATTGTGAATCTGAATAACTACAGTAATTTCGGGCATTTGAGCCAGTCTCTTCAGGTTTCGAGATAGGTACGGTGCGCTCTACCTGAAGATCTTTCTTTCCATCTGGTGGTTCGCTTACTACTTTTTCACGAAAGACCTTTGTGTGACTCAGAAGTCTACTTATGTATTTTTAAAGGATTTTATCAGTTTGGCAGACATTTGTAATATTTTTTGTGGGTACGGAGATGTAAAAAATGTTATAAATGGTTTCCTATGGGGGTACATATATATTCATGGCAATGAGACGTTTCTGTTCAAATGTAGTCTAGTCCGGGGTGGACCAATGGAAGTTTTGAGTTTTTGGCGGTAATTACAGTGTTGTCATAATAATCGTCTCATTACTTGGATCTTTTTCTTTCCAGTAGCAAACACCACGCGACTTAAGATTTCTTGCCGTGTTTACCCGTAGTTACCGATCACGCAAAACAGCGCTGGGACACCTAAAATTGATTCTTAATCAAAAGCCGATATACCCATTGAAACACAATGGTGGCTGTGATAACGACTAGAGTTAATGACCATATTTAGTTTTTAAAAAATTAAAAATATTTGTTCTTCAAACCCTACGGTTTGCTTGATAAAATTATGATTATCATGTGAGAATTTTTTTTCGCCGTGAAATTTTCAAGCCACAAATAAGGCATGATTAAAACCAAAGAATGTATTTATAAATTAACCGCCTGATTCACATGCACCCATAAACATATATTTTTTCATGCATTCTCTCCACCTCTAATTATCTCCAGAGTCTGTTAGGTAGTTATTTTTCATCTCCAAGAGCTGGCATCGTTCGTTTTTCCTTTGTAAGCCTTTCATAACTATTGTACGATTTTCTATAAGGGCTTCACATGAATGAAATCTCTCCTGTCTATGCATATCTCTTTTAATGTAATTTCAATTGCCCAATTAGTTTAATACTTCGTTTCAGCCATTTAGTTGTGTAATTCTCAGCTCTCCTTGCCTTAGCTTTTCTGCAATCCAGATTAAGAGTAGTAGCCGGAAGTGAGTATTATGACCAATAAATGAATTGGTAAACAGCATTTAATGGAGTCAAAGTTTACTGAAAATCGAGTGGTAGAGAATTTAGGCACATTACAGTATTCCAAACAATACCAGTTAAATTCTAAGATTCGGCACCTTGCTCAGGCAAAGTAATCCAAAGTTGGTTGTATTTAGAACTGAATGCAGTAATTTGTATTAGGTAACAAAGATTTTACGTAATAAAATAAAAAATGTTTTTTAATTTTAATAGTGGAAGTCCAGTGGTTAGAGAGCTGGGCTACTGACAAGAGAGCCTGGGGTCTAATTCCAGGCGATACCTTGGGGCATCCTCAGCTATAGCCAAACTATGCAATTTTTTGGATACCACATCATCCTAGGAAACCACACGTGGCAGAGAGAAAGGAACTGGCCCCCTCATGCCCAGATTGGGCTTAGTACTAGGCGAACTGTTGCCTATCAGAAACCACCCTTTGGGTTCATTACTGTGGTGGTTTAAATTTGAAATGCTCAATACCACAGATGTAGTCACAGAGTGTGACTTGGTTCCTTTGTTACCTACACACACGTTTAACCTTAATGCTGTTCCCTGGCATGGCATCCAAAGGTAAAGAAAAATGATTTTTAGATATTTAATCCCTTTCACTCATTCTGAGACTAATAATGTTCCTTGTTTTGAGTAGAATAAAGCATAGGAAACATCTAGTGGGGAGAGGGGGGAAATTTTCATATGCGACCAAAAATATTTTTTATTTTTCATTCAAATATAGTAAAAATATTTGTGAAATTTGAAACTAATAGCCATACAGTTTTCAGTTTGAAATACAGCATAATTATTCAAAATAAGTTTCAAGCATTTAAGTAATATTCATTTTAAGTTAAACTGAATCCAAAATTGTTCCCAAAGAAGGGAGGAGAAGGAATGGAACCGTTGGATCTGTCCTTGGTTTAAACTCTTTTGACAATATTCACCTACCTCAGTTTATCCTTTCTCTCGAATCAATTTCTCTTCTCCGTTTGGTGATTGAACTCTCGGGTATTAGTGCTGGATGTTTTCAGTGCCTTAAGATGTAACTTTAGATTCTGGTCTTGTTGCTGCACATCCCACTTAAATGAGGGAGGAAGGTTCTTCCACTGGTCGCCTCAGAAGTGCAACTCAGAGCCAAGTGTGAAATATGACAACTCTTTCTCCAGTTCCATTACACTTCTCACCCAACAAACTCTCCTTGGGAAAGAAAATATTCATACACAATAGAAATATTGATTCACTAGGAAAAATAATGAAACCGAATGAAATAAGTTAAATTTTTTTAACAAATTCTTCAAAAATACTTTTCAATCACTTCCCCATTCGCATGAAACTATTCAGGATTTTTTTCAATATTGGCTCGAAGGGGTCAAAAGCAAATAGATTGCGAAGGCTGTAATGCTCTATGATTTCCACTGCATTCATTTTGTTCAGGGGATGATGGTTCCACGTGGATTCCAGGAGACATCTTTTTTATAAATGCACCTGCTGTGAAGCTGATGAATTTGCACTCACCTGAGCACTAGAGATATAGTGAAAGGATGATGGAAAAGTAGCCTTCACGTCACTCTATTATTGTCGTCTACGTATTCTAGATATAGAAAAGAAGATATTAATTCTTCCTTGAATCCATCAAAGAAATAAAAATAATAGTTTTAATTATGCATTATACAGAAGCACACACGTTAATAAGAAATTAAAGTCATTGTAAAATGAAGTTCAACAATTTTCCTTTAAAAGTATATTGGAAATGGCATTGCATTGCAAAGTAAAATCTAATTTAAACGGTGGGAGTACGGAGATATATAGTACTGAGGGCATTAGTTGCAATGAGGAGTTCACAGGCCTGTACAGGTTACTTTGCACCTCCAAACTTTCAAATTATTTTTCATCAGGCTTCGGTAAAAAGAGTAATCCCATTTTTCAGTCTCCGCAACGCATTCTTAAAACAGTCTTTTGTGCATCACAAGGCTTCCACAGAATGTGTTGAACAAAAAACACGGTAACTTTTATTTATAACATGTATTGACATTCAAAATGTACATTGGAATGAGACAAACTACAGTTGATTTTATGTTCTACTTATACAAAAGAAATGTGGCATGGAGTAGGCTGTAAGTCTATAAATTAATAATAAATCCAAATATTCCACAAGTTTAATTTCTTCCTAATCTCCAACACTCCTCCTCTGATAAAGCAAATTTGTCATTCCATGTGATAAAAGGTTTTTAATTGAGGTTTTATTACACCACAAATTTTCAAGAGCTAGACTATACAGAAGAAAGTACTGGGCACATATGTTCTACTCTAATTTTAGCATTTGCTAGAATAAGTGAAAATATCTTGAACATAAGTAAAAACCTAATTTAACTGGTGGAAGATTGGGCTATGTAGTACCAAGGGCAACAAAATGGGTTACAAAGGAGCAGTGTTGGGAAACATCTATCATAAATGGAATGATCAAGTGAGGATCAATATAGGTCTGCACTTCTTTTCCCAAAGATGACCATGGTGAAGACAGGAGGACATTGCCATCATATTTATACATGTATAATAAAATTTTAAGTACATTTTTAATAATTATTCTTTTGTATTAGGTATCAAGTAGATATTAATGAAAAAAATTTGCTACCTACTTCCTCAAATTGATCTTAATATGGTTTTGGAGCACGAGATCAACAGATTAAAATGTAAATAAATATCAATTGCTAAAAAAATAAATTTACAGCTCTAATTAACAAATGAAGTAAGCACGAGGACACCAAAATGTAGGACACTTCCATACTCTTACTTGTAAACTGAGTAAGGTGGTGTGTCTCCTATTTATTAGGAATGCTCACAGCAACGTTTGCGATTTTTCCATGACATTTTGGCTTGCTATCATTTTTTGCATTGCATTCATATTTTTTACGGTAAGGCTGACTTAGCATCCAGTTGAATTCAATAGATATCATAAGTGCATACATCAATTAAGGACAAGGAGAATTTTAAACATATTTACAGATAATCTTGCATGACATATCAATGCTATACATTTACCGCTGCAAATGAACTTTCACGTAACGATCATAACAAATAACAAGGAAACTGGACAGAATTAATTACACAACAAAAACAACACAGGCACAATAAATTATTCACAAGTTTCATAATAAAAAATTCATAAAATATTTTTATAGCCGGATTAGAGCATAAAAAGTTTAAAAGTAAAACAAATGACACTGTAAGTACATATCAACCAAATTCCCCAATTAATTAGGATAGGTTGAATTTTTGGTGCAATTAATGGAATGCAGGCATTCAAATATTGATAGAAATATATATACAATAGGATTTTTAATAAAACCACAAATAAAATACTTAAAATAACATTTTGTGAAGATTTAAACAAATACATTCAGGCAAATGAACAATACAACATGGCAAGTGACCCAATGTTTTCAATGATTACAGGGATAAAAGGCACCCTGCACCATTATCACAACCAATCAAATCTTCCCTCACATGGTGGTCACCATTCATCAACTTTCTTCTGCACACACACACACACGTACACACACACACACTGTCAACACTGGATTATGTACAAATCAATTATGGATTATGAAAATTATAGGAAATATACCCACAAAACTGTGAGAAAGTACACAAATGTACTAGAATGACAATGAAAGAAACAATGAAGATCAAGGTTGAAATGTATGGCTTCATTAAAAACACCTATGGAATGATTTCAAAAAGAAACTGAAAGAAAACTGGAAGTGTTTCCAAAGGGCTGAATAAGAAAAATGATCGTTGGAAAAATGGCCATAAAATGCACTTCCTGAGGACAGTAAGGATAGGCAGCATATTAATAATAAACTCACCATTACAGACCACCAGCTAGGGCTTAATCAGTCACAGAGAAAGCAAGTCAAGCCATCATATTTACACACGAAAACCTTTGTTTCCACTGAGGGAAGGGCAAAGGTCACACAAAATATGATCTTTAGAAGGAGAGAAGGATGACAAAGCACAAGAGGATTAATCTGTCAAGATGTAAAACTAATGTGGATTTGGATGTAACATAGAGGCTCTCTCTCTGACGATAGTGCTACAGTTGATTGATCTCATGTTAGTTCCACTTGCGTACATTGAAGACACATTAAATGTGACATTTCTGGAATATTTTCATTGTTTAAGTCCCCAAATGGTGGATTCATTTGATATTTTCAAATTTCTATGTTAAGGAAAATATCAATTACTAATCTAAGCCCTACACAAATGATGATTGTGGATTTCATAGAACGAAGAAATAATTCTGAAAAAAAAAATCCAAACAAGCCGAAACATTCTTGAATCATTCAATAAGATATATCACTCGACATTTCTACCTCAGAATGTTTCCCATCTGGAAAAAAAAATTTTTGGACTATACACTACGGATGGACTATGTTTGCATGATGCTTTTAAAACCCTTTTATTTTGAATTTATAATTTTTTAAATATATAATATTTATATCTTTTTATTATGATTTCTTGGACAGTGATAAATGAATTGGACACAGTTCACTCTTCAAACTCTTGTGCCACAAAGCCACAATTATCCAGAGAGCAAGGCTCCTGGCATTGTGTTTCTGCAATGCCACAAGGAGCAATCACAAATACTGCAACTATTCTAAAATTTTCAAGCTGCACTTAACTGTCCGATCATGGCAAATATAAGGACTCCAAAATGGACCATGAGCAAATAATTGTGGTATAAAGTGATGAGCAGAGGTGGTGTTTCAAGTGAGGCAGGACTATTTGTGGCAAGAAGAAAAAAAAATCTTTCAATCATGATCGTAAAAATATGTAAACCCAGCATCTGACCACAAACCCCACTCCACACCACTAGCTCAGGAGGGAATTGGAGCGTTGGAGCAATGAATCAAAGAAACCCAGACGAGAAGGTGGTTGGGCACAAAGCACACCGAGGACTCCATTCAGTTTTGGGACGTGGGGACGGAGAGAGAGGTGACTCACCCAAGAGTCAAAAACGGGACAAAGGTGACTCAGCTTGCGAGATCCCCAATTCAACAAGGATGGATGAAGCGATCAAAGAGGTGGAAGATGCAAGACGACCAGGGTATGCCATCTGATGGGCACACGTGACACACAATATGATGGCAATATTTACTCTTTTACTTTTTTTTTGTTTGTTGCTGTTTCAACCCTCACGTGCACTTCAGTGAAGAAGAACAAGACGACTAGCAAGGGAGTGGAATGAGATGGACAAATCTTTCTTTCTTTTTTCCTTTATTTTTCCCCATTCTCTTCTTCATTCTCTCTCTGGTCCACCTTCCTTCCTTCCTCCCTTCATTTAGGAATTGCCCTTGCATCCACATGTCACTCCAAGAGATTCTTCTCCCAAGTCCCATCTTCAATTTCTTCACCACTCCCCTACTTTCCCCGGCTTGCTCTTCCACTGGCGAGGCTAAGGCCTTCCCCACGGCTTCGAGATCGATGTATGGTTGATAAACCCTCACCTAAAAGAAAGGAGACTGTTTGAGGGCGACATGCATTCTATGCCAAGATATGGCTGACACAGCCGAGGCAAACACTGCAGGAAGTATCGATCAGTGCATGTCTCTTCCATTAAATAAACAGAGGGTGAGTCACGGATGTTCAAAAATACAGAGCGGTATTTAAAAGCATTTATTGCTTCCCTGTGATCACTTTGGTCCATACCAGGTCATGTCACAGGAACAAGAGAGCATTGAAGCAGGCAGCCTTACTACTCGTGGCAACTTATTTGCATTAAGAAGATGGAGGCATTACACGTACAGAAAACTCATCATTGTCTTTGCAAGAATGTGAAGTGGGATCTAAATCCTCAATTTCACATTAACGGCACCCAAAAGCAACGGGAGATTTTCCACAAAAATGCTCCACAAATAAGAATGTGTAGCCTAATATTCAAGTGGTAAACAAGTCACCCATGCCACAAATAGGTATTTTCCTAAAATTAACATTTTAATATAACAGGGTGGCCTCTCAATACATTACTTCAAATTCCTGGTTAATATTTATATTCAGACATAATTTTCCATCTTCCAAAATTAAGACAAAATATATGCACACGTTACAAATTCTATTTGGATCTTGATAGTCCTCATTTAATGGAAATATCTGGGTTGAAAAAATACATTTACATCCTGAAAGTCAAACCTTATAGAAGAGAACTGAATCAAATAAAATGTATGCAATTTTTTTCAATTAGAGGCATACTACCTTGATCAAAAATTTCCCGGAATTTATTCAGAAAATTAAAAATACAAGTTTATTCATCTAAATCTATATTGTCCCCTTCAAAGTAATACCCATCGACTGCAACACACTTATGCCAGCGCTTGATCCAATCCTCGAAACATTTTTTATATTCGGTTTTCGGTATGTCCATCAGTGCTTCCTGCGATTTTTCCATTACTTCCTCTCGGCTGCTAAAACGCGTTCCCCGTAATGGTTTTTTAACTCGATTGAACAGAAAGAAGTCACAGGGAGCCAAATCAGGTGAATTCGGTGGCTGTTGGATGGTATTTGTTGCATTTTTCGTCAAAAAATTACGAATAATGATAGCACTGTGCGACGGTGCGTTATCATGGTGCAAAATCCACGAGTTTTCTGCCCACATTTCTGGTCTCTTTTGGCGAATTGCTTCACGCAAACGTCTCATAACGCCCAAATAATACTCTTTGTTTACTGTCTGGCCTTCTGGCAAAAATTCATGATGCACTACACCGTTGTAATCCATGAAAACCGTCAGCATTGCCTTCTTTTTTGACTGAAAACGACGTGGTTTTTTTGGTCTCGGCTCATTTGGTGAACGCCATTCACTTGCCTGATGTCTGGATTGCGTGTCGTACTCATAAACCCACGTCTCGTCTCCAGTAATGATCCTTTTGATGAATGTGGGATCGGATTCAGCCTCGCAAATCATGTCTTTTGCGATGTCAAAACGGTCTCTTTTTTGCATGAAATTGAGGTCTTTTGGCACCAACTTTGCTGCTACACGACGGAAACCCAAATCATTAACCACAATGTCTTGGGCGGATCCATAGGCAATGTTCAAGTCCTCCGCTATTTCTCTGATGGTTAATTTGCGGTTATTGACCAACATTTCTTTTACTTTATCAATTTTTTCACCGACTTTCGATGTCGATGGTCTGCCACTGCGTTCATCATCTTCGATTGACTCACGACCACTTCTGAACCGCTTGTGCCACTGGTAAACGACCGTTTTTTTTAGAGAATCGTTGCCGAAACACTTTTCCAACATTTCCAACGTCTGTGCGCCACTAAATCCGTTTTTTACGCAAAATTTAATACAAGTTCGTTGTTGCAAATTTAAATCCATTTCTGAAATTGTAAAAAATCGCCAACACACACAGAGATAGATGTACTCTTGGCTCCGTAACTTTTGCAAATGTCAAGTTATGACACTAAGATTTAAAGGGAATATCAACAACAGATGTACCAATTTAACAAAAAAAACAGAACTCAAATCGGAACGATGGGAGCGCCACACGGTGGTTATTCCGGGAAATTTTTGATCAAGGTAGTATTTTGTTCCCGTACATACCATTGCCACAAGTGAAAAATACTTTAACGCTGCCTTAAAAGTTTCATCATGTTCCCATGAAAAACAATTTTTGAAAAATCTTTGTCGGGAAATTAAACAGTGTAAAGAGTGTTGCTTTTCTCGTACATTCATCCTTCCTTGAGGTCATTAAAATATATCAGCTACATGAACCAAAGGCTGTTTAATCTGGAAGTTCGGTCAAAAGACAATGAAAGCATGAGATGGGAGAAATGAATACCTTAAATACAATAGAATGCTCTAGAATCGATGATCGCACAAACAATGTTATAACATGTTATGACTAAGAGTCATTGATGCCTTATGATACCCTGAAATTGCAGAACTCACTCGAGAGTTAAAATGTGTGCATCAGGGAAAACTTCATAAGGGCAAAATTAACACATTAGGAAAAACAAACATAAAAAAAAACAACAGGCAAATGACAAGGAAATGATTTCACAGAACAGAATATAAGTTGTTTTAATTCAACTCCTAAGTGATTAAATAGAGGAGTGCACTCGAATTTTAATTTTTTAACTTTTAATTTAAAGTGACATTTTTTGATAATTAACAGTTTTAAAAATTCATCCCAAATTCATGGTTTTCAAATTTGAATCACCATCCGATATCATACAAAATGACATTGAACTTGCATTACAACACAGTTATGCATTCATACATCCATACCCACCCACATATGTTGCCCACACTGAACTACACTTGCACTTTGCAAATTATTCACGCAAATTATAACCCTTTACACATATTGCTTGGGTTTTGTTCAATGGGAATGCTTATCATATTTACATCACATAAAACTTGAATAATTCAAGTGAAAACATTGTTATCATGATATCTCTGCTTTTTAAACATGCAGTTAAAAATTAATTTTTTACAATTTTTTATTAGTGTTTATTTAGTTACTTTCTGATTTGATTGAGACAAAATATTGCCCATTCCGAGATATAGAAATTATAAAATGATATTGTGACTATTAAACATGAATAAATTAATCTGTTGCTCTTTGACACTAGGGTAATCATGAAAACTATTCCTCCATTACTATTGTTTTTTTTTTAGTTGAAGAGTCTATAAAAAGCATAAAATCCAATTGATTTTTCTGACTCTTTGAAATCAACACTATTTATGATATCAAGCATTACTCCTCCTTGATGCATGCAAGGATATAATGAAATAAGTTAAATGATATTTACAGTAAAAATTATTTACCTCTGCTGAGGCTACGCTTCATGCTTGCAGAAGAGATGGAATTGGAGGATGAGGCACGCTGTGCAGTGGTCATTGCCGTGGCTGTATGACCTACTTCGGAATGTTGCTTCCCACCAGAAATATTATTGCCCACCCTCATGGCACGTCCTCTCCTGTCTTGAATCAGCTTATCCACACGAACAAATATGCCACACTTTGGGCGGCAAGAAAAATATCGCACTCCCTGGACTGAACCATCATTTTTTCCTGTGGGTGCCACAATGACTTATGTTATACTAGAAATTTGGATTTTTTTAAAGATAACTATCCGTAGATGTAACTGATACTTTTACCTCCAAATCATTTTGAAGGCAGGACATTATAGCTATTATAAAATGAAGTCATTTAGATATTCTGTTTATGTGACATTAAGATTTTAATACACTCAGAATAAATATTTGAATAATACTATTTATTCTAAGAACACATTTTTTCAGTATGGTAATCAATAAAAAAATTTGGTCCCTCAAATTATATAACTAGACATCTCAAGCGTCTGCTACTACTTTGTACAATATGCACCTTTAAAATGTTTTGGACCAACCAAAGAATTATTCTAATAAAATTGGAATGTTTATTGAATTGGTGTACATATTAAAAGCAGCACAACGATAGAATAACATTTTTGTCGGGATATATATATATGCCAGTTTCACCTTCAATGAATGTGGCATTGGCTAATAGAGTAGGTGTCAATATATCATTATATTGTTTCACATGCAGATGCAAGTTCTCTTTGGATAAATACATATTTGTTACCAAGGAGCCCTGGTGATGAATCTACGTAGTATGCCAGAAAAGTCGAAACAAAAATTCTCATTTCAGTCCACACCTGATCACTTGTCATGGGGAGACTAAGCAACAGGTATTACCCAAAGGACGAGAGTCAAAAGCTTTCCCTGTATAAGTCCACTCTTGTGACAATATTTTGCACATCACATTAGTACATATACAAAAATATAATATTTTGTACTTTTACACATTTACACTTTGTGCCATGGTCTCATATATGCTTCTTGCTTCCGTGCCTTATGCCAGATTCATGTGCATTCAAATGCACAACTATGCCACCCCATTAATTAGGAGCTTAAGAAACTTGTAGGAAGCAAAATCAGTCATATTGCCATGTAAATGACAATCTTAAAGAGAACCCAAAAAAACTCGCTCATCAAACAAATACGGTACCAACACAAGTTCCCTGAAAGGTTATGAAACTAAGATCCCTGAATAATATAAAGCTCTAAAAATCTCATTAATTAAATAAATACTCGTAAATATGATATTTCAGTTGATAAACCTAGATAAATACTAATACATGCTTCTGTAAAATAATGGTTATTATGGAAAAATAAATTTCATGAAAAAGGAAGTCTTTCTCATAATCCATGAAAATTCTAGTGTATTACCCTTTGTGAATCTGAACACAATTGATATCTCTTTACTCTGCTTCTAGTTACACTTCATAATGTTCTAAGCATCCTAAGGATCCCTGTTAGAATAATTATAATAGTTTTACCAAATTGGTCTATCAATTAATAAGGTAAGTTCTGAATAACTTTTGAATTCTCACTAATGTTAGAACTCTTGGCCATAAAAGCACAATATCAATTAAGAAAATAAATAATTAATGAATAACAATACAGCTGTTTTTCATTTAGCACAGGGGATACATGCTCAAGAGAATGCAGATTTGGGTAAAATCAGAAAATTTTAACAACAGGGGATAGGATACATTCCATGTGCCACAAGAACCCATAGAAGTTCAATGGACACTGTACTTACCCCATTTAAAAAGCTTTGAACAAGCATACAAGTAATTATATGTAATATTATTTTTGTCTTCAAAAGCAAAATATACTTAATGTACCTTTTAATGTGATAAATATTTTCTCATGTAAACTTAAAATTCCCTCTTGCAAGTAAGTTCCAATTTTCTATCTGGGATTAATTTACTGATTCAGCCGTTAAAGTAATACCAAGGAATATTTGCTAAACATTTAGAGCTCTGAAACCATTGGGAATTGGAACTGAATATATAAGACCATTCATCAACCTAGTTTTTCAAGACTGAAAAAGTTACACCTGGGAACAAATGATAGCCAGGGTTCAAGGCATATTATTTAACCACTTTGAATCAATCTTAAGTATTTCCATTTTTTTCCAGTTCACAAACGCGTGATTTTTTTTTTGCAGAAGTAGCTATGCCAGGCGCAGCTAAATTAAATATATTTCATTACTTTAAAATGATGATTTCAGCTGTTGCAGTTGTGGATCTAAATTTAAGCGCAATATCACTCTGTTGCAGTCCGTTTCAAAAGCACTCCACTCTAAATTTATCCTTGAGATGTATACTGTTCGCTGCTAATGATTTTGAGGGCTTTCCTATTTCATGAACTCCATATACTCTCATTTCTTCCACAGTTTCACTCATCATTTGCAAATTTGATTAAGAATGGGCAACAGAAGAAAACCTAGAGCCATGTTAAGGAAAATTACGACTACTTATTGCGGATAATGCAGATACTTTGTGTTCAATAACTGCTATTGGTTCACAAATAAACACTTAAGAAATACAAACATCAACAATTGCGAGCAGCCACATTCACTTACATGTGTGATGTGCTAAGTGATAGCAGAGCTAATTGTACCACGAGTATATAGCTATTTCATGGCAAGAAAAAATGAAGTCTAACGGGAGACAATTTTTCACAGCAATGAAATTGTGTTTATCAAATTTGCACTAAGCAAAGAAAGACGGCAATTACATAAATCTCGGCATAATTAAAGGCTAATTTAAGGGAGTAATACCAAATAACGTAAGCACACAAAAGAAAAGAACAAGGGTTGATTAAAATGCTCAGCGGCACAACCCTCCCCAGAGGAGGTGAGAGGGGGTGAGGGAAGGAAGGATTTGATTGAACCCAGATGCAAAAACAGTTCCTGTTATGGCATGAATGAGTGAAAATTTGAATTGATTTTAACTGCAGGAATGTTAACTGTACTAATACTGCAGTAACATAGAATTAAAATGTTTATAACCTGAAACTATCTCCAGATTACCTCTTGAACGTGCACAATGAATATATGATCTGATTACCACAACATCCCAATCACAGCATGCACCCACCCACATTTAAAAAAAATATGAAAATCCATATAATTTATTCTTAGTATCTAATTCAGTTTTCCTGCCTACACACTCCCGGTATCCTGATGTTGCATCCAGGCAGAGGCAACCTCCCTCTCTACTAGTTCATTCATATTTATACGCATACTAAGTATGCCGGAGACTGGATCTTAAAAATTAGGGCACAGGGACATTCTACCTTTGATCAATCCGACTGTTTTCCAACTTAGCACACAAAATACCTGCACATCATTCTTCAACAACAGACATTGCAGCATATTTTTTTATCATCTGTTCTCCATCTGATTTCTTTCAAATTGTGCAACTGGCATGTTAAATTTTTTTGCAAAAATTGGGGCCGCTTAGAAGAGAAATGTTATCCATGTAAAGCATCAGGCTATGCTGCTTTTTGATAGCCATTGGGATAACCAAGTTCCCTTTTTTAGAAAATGCTCCCACTTTTGCTCTTCCACTGAATTTGGGATTGCGTTTGGTTGCAGAACTTCAGATGAATTTGGACACATAACATAGTAAGCACCATTTCTTTTTTTTTGTTACAATTCCTCTGGTAATATAATCCTCTACTTTCTCTGCCCCTGCTTCGATTTGACAACCAGAAATTGAGACTCTTCTCTAGTGCCACCATCAAATCTACATGGAACGCCAACATTTGCTTGAATTCATCCTGTCATCACAAAGGTTACATTGAGTGATAATCTGCCAACAAGAATAAGATATGAAAGAAGAAAATAGATATGAAAACTACAAGCGATTAAGTTATGCCTATGGTTTTAGTCAGAACCAATGTGCAAGGGAATATGATGAGCTTGTATTTATAAATTATATGATCATAAATTAAATTCTGTCAACATTTCTAACTTAATAAATTCAAACAAGGGACTAACTGGCTAAAAATGCACACAAACATATGCAATATTTATCCTATGAAAACACTCCGCACACATGCATTATACGCGTCATACTATTTAGGAATTTCTGTAAAAATATGCATGCATTCAATATATGCCGGCCCCGGTGGTAGCAGGGTAATGCCCTCGCCTTCCAATCCAGAGGTTGCCGGTTCGATTCCTGCCTAGGTGATTTTTCCTCCAACTAGGGCTTGGGTGTATGTAATTGTAATACTGTTATATCATTGTTTTAAGTCCGATATAAAGGCCGAAGGGCTGTTTTTGGACTAATGCATAATAAATAAATAAATAAATATGAATAAATGGAATTAAGCCAATAAGAGGTAAAATTTGTAAACATTAGCTGATCAAAGCTAGCTTGATACAATTCTTTATATAACAGGTAAATCAATCACTCATGTGTTATAAATACAACAGAGATATGTATGTATAAATCAGAAATTAAGTCATACTACGTCAAGTCCCTAAAAAGCTACAAACCTGTAGGTGCATCTAGCTGGACCCCTATCCACAGGCCACCAGCAAAGTGGGTGGGTCCAATGTAAGCTACAACACCAGAGCTGTTATATGGCCGGATTAGGACACTCTCTCCCAGCACAACCCATTCTGGCGGCGGTGAAGTGAGTGTTGTGGTTAATGACGTTAAATCTGGACGGGACTCAAAGGATGTGGTCCACTGTTCCTCATGATTACTCCCCTCAACTGATTCCCCTATGAAAGGAGTCACACACACACACACAAAAGATTTTATTTCTTTTCTATTCTCAGTAATGATATCTTAATTTGGTGTAATGAGCTATGGAAAAGTTATCTGCAAGTATGCTACATTAAGAAAAGACTGTTTAATCAAAGAACTTATAATATGGAATGAAAAATAACAGAAACTACCTACAAGAGTTAAATTAAAATATATATTTAGAGTGAGTCAGAAAATCTAATCCTTTCGTAGGCAGTAGAAAACAAACCTACAACTTTTCGTGCTGCTGTGAGTCAAAATTAAACCTAAAAAGTCACAAATAATACTGAACAACTTTGCTCCATGCAATAGCTACCGGGAATACTTACAGTGGAGTAGGTAGAAATGAAAATGTCTGATTTTCATTTGTTTTCGACCATAGTTTCCTGACAGGAACAATTAATGCATATGTCATAATCATTTTAAAAATTCAAAAAATCTTTTAACTGCGTTATGTTAAACAATTCTCAAATAATTGCTCCACTTTCCTACTTTGAACTACCAAGGTTGTGAATAAATGGTATTTGGAAGCAATTTTGAGCACAGTTGTAAATAAGAAATCTCACTGCCACACAATACTGCTCAGTTGGCATTAGAATGACAGAATTATACCTTGAAGGTAAACAGCGCTTTGATTAGCGGATGTGTTCCTAGACCTCCACGTGAAGTGGAAACACATCAAGGGGTAAAATTTCTTCCAAAACATGACTACTGGACTGACACTCCTGAGTTGAGCACACTACTCCCAGAGTTTTAAAAGCAATGTTTAAATCAACAAAGTAAATCGCACACAGGATATAGAAAAACTTCATCATGCATTAACCACATGTAATTTTAAAATGCCTATGCAAAAGAGCGCACACAATTTTATCCTGGAATACAGGCACCCTACGTAACTTACAAGTAAATTAATTTAATGTTTGCGTGATCCAGTGTGTCAACCTGCTGTAGATAAACCACCTCTTATTGCACCTTTGTGTAACATTGAATTTTCATTTATTTGCATATTTTAACCACACCTCAATTCTGCCAGTGAAATTTTTGTGAAAGAAATATAATCTCATAGGAGACTGAATAGCAGTTAAGGAATAGTTAAACTACCCATCGATGATTTCCATACATCAGGATACTGAACAAAATATTTCAGGTTCTGAAACAAGAAAAATAATGATGTGATAACTGCAAGAGGGACGTGACTTTTGCTTTCAAGGATTTCTTCACGTACATCAGCAAAAGCTATTATTACAGGCTTGGTGCCATTGTCAATTTTTATTCATCCAAAGGATAAAATATGCATTAGACCAGGCCTGTGTTGTTATGCATGTTAGGTGTTAGATTCTGAAGGATGGCGATTAAAAATTGCACCACACTCATGAACCGACTCACCTAGGGAAGACAGGGAAGAATTTGAGGGAGAGGAGGAATGAAGACTTCCTTCTGTAACATCTTGACCGTTAAGGGCCGACTTATTCGCAACCATCTGCAAAGCACGGCTGCTTTCCCACACGGTAGGTCGTGCCTGAGGAAATGATGCCCTGTGGCTGCAAAGCATGGCTTCCCTCTGTTTGTCTGATTCTGCACCATCACGGAATTTCTTGGGTCGTTTGACCACCTATGACAAAGCAAATTTTGAGGTTAATGATAGGTCAGTACCACTTTGATCACGCTTGACATTGAGTAAAATGCATTTAAGTATTATTATTGATGATTCCTCAATATTACTTGATACCCGCAATTTTGAATAACTTTTAAATTTACAAGAATATATTGTCCATGTGCATGGACCACAAAATCTCCCGACTCAAAACCCCTCAGACAAATCATTCGATCTGCTGTGTAGCGGTATAGTGATAGTTGCATAGAGAAGAGATGCCCAACTACCAGTTGCATTTCATGACGTAAGTACTGAAGATATATAAAAATTGGTTGACCATAAATTTTAACTTAAACAGAGACTCAAAAAGCATAAAGTTTAACTAAAAACTATTTCTGTAACTAATTCAACAGATATGCAAAGGATGAATTGAAGTTTATCCACTCATTATTGCATTTGAATTTACATGAAAAATCCTATTTTTCTGCTTGTCATTGTTACTGATTAAGTTTTTAGAAATCAAATTTGCAATGCCCTGGAAAGGCCACATGGTTGAACCAAATGGTTTTCTCGTGTCACCACCGGGTACAAACATGATACAGGGCAAATAGCAGTCATGTAAGGACGTCTATTATACATTTTAACCAAAGATGAAATCAAAACCCTGGCTGCAAATCAAGGACTTTCTCTACCAAGCATGACTCGCATATTGTTTATACCTTTGACTCAATGTTAGCATCAAACACATTGAAGTTAATGCTTATGCATGGACCTCTGAATTAAATCCCCAGGAACCTGGTTAATAAAGTGACCCTGAAGTCACTCTTCACTTATGATATTCCAGGCTTTCTCTCTTATCCTTGTCAATTTTATGCAATGAGAAACCAGTTCCTTGCCCTCCTTCCTGTTTGTCACCACCAATAATCCCAACCCCCGTTTCCGTCTCTCCCACGGGCCCAGCAAACAATGATACATAAATACACAAATGCTCACGTGAAAGCTTCACTTAAATAATGAGGCTAATTCATTGAAACCCAGGCCATGAACTTTTCTCCATGGTGTGGTTTTGTGAACGTTTACGAACAAAGAAATTATCATGGTATGGGAGTACACAAAAATTATAAAAATTAATTTATTGCATTTTTGTTATCTCTTCAATAGATTTTGTAAATCAATCAATTGTACTCCACTCACAATAAGCCTAGCAATGAAACCATTCCAAACTTCTACACTTCACAGTCAGATAACTTTACCTCTTTCACTGAATGCTTTTCTTCTGGCGTCTCCGGAATGACTTCCCGAGGTTTTTGAAGAACAAGATCTCTTGGCAGGGTTTCTGACATCATCAGTGACACCTCCTTCTGGAAGTTGGATGTTTTCTCTGACTCGGGAGTGATTATTTCATCACAAACTCCCTCCGACGAACTCGTTGAGTGTGAAAGTGGCATTCCTAATAACGTCATGCTCTGGGTAAGTGCTGCGACAGATCGCGGTCCTGGAGCATCTGGAGTTTCATCAACGCTTATGCTTCGCAGCGAGACACAATCTTCATTTGTCAAGTTGGATGAAGAAACAGCTTGAGATCCATAGCCACTGAAATTGCATGCAAAAGAGATGCAGATTTATTTTTGTCAACCCATTTTTCATCATTATCACAGTGCAGAAGACATAAGATTGAGAGCAAACAGGTTTGAACCTTGATTTTTAATAGAGTAAATCCTGATTTATGACTGATAGTGAAAAACTGGAAAGTGGGTTGGAAATGTCAGTGATCATCATGCATTTCAATTGATGCTGGATTGCCCCTTGTGGACCACAGGGCACATGTAGTGCACCTGTGCTCGTGTCAACCATGAACGGGAAAGGTGGGACCAGTGAGACGAATCATAATACTATTTAGAGATGTGCATACAGGGCAAAAGCTTGAAGAGAAAAATATTCAAAGAACAGTGGGATATGTGGTGAGGGGTTACTCTAACACTTGGTGCAAAAGAATTACACCGTGGAAAATTCATTCCCCTTGACTGGAAGTCAAAACTCCCTTGATTTCTGACCAAGCACTTTGACCAATTAAGCTACCAAGGCATCCTCTTACAATGCAAATTTCTCAGGGCTTTAAAGGACCAAAGCGTTATGATGAATTAGAGCACATTCACCAGCAAAAAATCATAAGCATACACACAGCACCACAGTTCACAAGGTTAAAGTCAACATTTAAACACAAATGTGCTTTCCTTTCAACAAATAATTCAAGGGTCTGCAGGAGACATCACAACAGTTGCTCTAACTGAGTCATCCACTGATATGCACCATTAATTTTCAATTAAAAATTCATTCTCATTAGTTGGGACTTACAAATGGATCCCTCGGTTCCTAGAACTTAAGTTCGAGACTTCTCTGATCATACACTAGTCTTAAGTGATTACAAAATAAAAAGAAACTGCAGTAACAAGAATATGTGCATCTAGGAGTTTTATTCAGTCCTGGATTTTTCGTGATACATAAAATTTGAAGGGGATCGAGATGGTGCGGGGGCTAACGTACTGGCTTCCCACCCTGAGGGCGCGGGTTCAAATCCCGGCGGTGTTGAATATTTTTCAGAGGTATCTCGATCCCTACTTGAGGTGTTTTGTGGAGGGCACTTTGAGTGAGTACGGCGTCCGTCGGATGGGACGTTAAGCTGCGGACCCCTTGGCGCCTTTCGTAAAGAGTAGGCTAATGCCGACGCCGGGTTTCTCTCCGCCCTTCATCCTTTCCTGTCCATCCCCTATGGCGCAAATGACCTTAGCTGTCGGTCGCCTCCCCTAAAAACTACTACTACTATAAAATTTGAAGCACACAATAAGGAAAGTAAAGGAAGAGATGGCAAGGGATTCAATTTGAATTAATTTTATTGTCCACTATTGATGCATCCCAAGCCATCTTCCTCAGATAATTCTTTAGCAACCATGAGGCCTGGTTTCGCTAGAGGGAAAAGTAATGCTCTTACCTTGACATAGTGCTTGGAGTACCAGTCTTGTTTGACCCAACAGTTTGCAAATCAGAGAGTGAATCTAGAGTACGAGAGGTTGTCAGGGGAGCACGCAAGGTTTCAGGAAAGGCACCCCTTTCACTTGACAGCTGCTTCCCATCAGCACACTGAAGAGTCAAGAGAAAAAACACGATCACATCAAAGTCATCATCATTATTACCCTTACAATTCCTGGGCTGGAGTGATTGCCAGCAGACAATATCTAACGTCCCAAATTGCCCAACTTTCAATTGATCCTTGACTGCTTGAGTCTTCTTTCATATTTTTGGGGCTGCACGATAAAATAATTAAAATGACATGAGTGGTTCCTACAAAACTTTACAAATTTTTTTCAAAAACATACACTATTAGCACTTTTTGAATTGATTTACTGTTCCCACATACAATGTCTGCTCTGCTTTCCAAGAAATTTCTAGATGGTGAAAAATTGAGCAAACTTGCACATCACACAACTTGGGGCTATTAATTAAATGACCTCATGAACTTGACACATCTAAGGAAACTTCTCGACATAGAATCACAAAATATAGATAAAGCAAGTGGTCATACTTTAAAAGTAGAACAATTAAACCATTAACACACCAGTCAATCCAAAGGCTGGCTTGATAGGTGATGGTAGAGTTCACCCAATACAATGCCCAACTGTGTGTGACATTCACACATCAGCATAGCAGTATAGAAGGGGGCCAGGGAATCGAACCCAGGCCCTCTGGTCAGTAGTCCAAAGCTCCAATCCTGGACTACAAAATCCCATAATTATAGAAATACCCAACAATAAATTGTGAATAGAAATAAAAGGCAGACAATGCAAACTTGATAAGAGATTGAAGGATAGGATAGAAGACTTACATTTTTACATAACCCAGAAATGTCTTATGCATTTAATCAGCATAATCCGAAAACAGCACTTTTTGGCCTTTACATTGGACTTGGGCGATGGGCAACAGATAAAATTACAAACACCCAAACCTTAGGCGAAGGAAACTCCATTTAGGCAAACCCAAAGCCTCTGGGCTGACGGGTGAGGACATTACCTCATCACCAAAGGGCCCAGCATTTTAATTTAGTTCCAACCGAGTATGAAATGCTTTCATTTATTGATCAATCTTGTGAAATTGAAGAGGGTTTAATGGGACTTCATCAGATAAATTCTGATTGAATAAAAAATCGGAAATTGGACTAAGCTAATAAGGTACGTGAGCACAAGGTGAAAAAAAATACCTTGAAGGATTCACATTCTGAGAAGTCCATTTCACTTGGGGCATCATCCTCGTCTGCTTCCTCGCACGCTGCCCCTTGGAGCTCCTCTTTCGGTTCTTCCCTTGCCACCCCCTCTGCTGCATCCCCCTCCTCCTCCTCATCACCCTCCCGCTCCTCCTCCCTAAGGAGAGACTCGCACTCCGCCCTCCCCTCCACCCTCGACCCTGGGCCACTGCCTCCCACCCTGACCCCTCCCCCCCCCTTTTGCCTCCCGCCCTTGGCAACCGTGGGGGGGGATGCAGATGCGTTGCCCAGCTGCTCCTCATGCAGCGTCGTCATTCGCACGGGCAGCTTCCCTGTGCCGGTGGAATTGGGAGACGCTTAAACGTCGGGGAGGGTTGGGGGCAGCAGGAGACCACAGGACAAAGGGGGAGGGGCAGTGGGACGTGGGGGAGGGGAGAGGGAATGGGAGGAGGAGGAGGAGGTGGAGGGAGGGAGAAGGGGAGAGGAGGAGGAGAGAGAGAGAGAGAGATAGGAGAGGAGAAACGAAAAAAAAAGCCTGCTCTAAAAACGTGCCAACTCATTTCTACCACTGTGAATTGGTTTTTGGTGAGTAGACCAAACTGCATGATGAAATGAATGACATTTGCCATTACACCTCCTTTGCTTGCAAATCACCAAACGTTTACAAGGGACAAGATTTACATTCAAATGAAGAAGGTAATATAAAATGCCAAGGCCGATGGAATGATGGTTAAATAACTACAGCTCAGTGGTTCAATCAAATTTCCATCGATTTCATCTTGATTGAAGCCAGCCTTCAAAGCACTATTGCATGTACCGACAATTTCTTTCAAATATAGCCGAGCAAATTCAAGTTTGTGACGTCATCATGAGTGAGCAAGAAAGAGGTGAATGGCAGATTTAATATATACAAGTTTTGTAAACTATTTATCAAACACAATCTAAGCAACACATCTCTTCACAAAAGTTATAACAGCATTCCTGGGAACGTGTTCAAATGCTGAACACTATATACAATGATACAAAAAATTGTCAACAATGCCACATATTACACACAATGTTTATGATGAAATGTAAAGTAATATTCAACTAAGAATGTAAAACAACTGCATTTGTCAAGGAATGCAGTAGACCATGCTTTCTCTTAATTAAAATATACGGCCCAAATTTGAAATTAAAAATAAGATGGGAAATCTCAACATACCATGCTGTCACAAAAAATAATTGAATTTCATACTTCAAGTATAAACATTTGGTGATAACAAGAGTAACAATACACTATATTCCCATTGCTAACTTTATCAGTAACTTACTTAACATCTGTAGCCAGGAACGAAATTTCAACATATTTTCAAAATGGGATGATTATTCTTAGCTAATGAATTTTTCAAGCACTGGATGCATAATATAAATTAATCAGGTTTTAGTACAATGAGCAACATTTGCAAAACTTGCAAGAGAAATACCAAAACCAAATGGGTAGAAACAAATGCTCTCCTTCATACCTGACTAAACGGTTGACGACCCTCCTCACTTCTCCCAAAGTATTACCAGGTAAAACCACAAATTTGAAAGGAAATATTAAACATATTTGGCAAACCAAACTGTTACAAATGACAAGAAAATATAATACATGTATGTAAAGAAAATCATAGCATCACAAAAATGTGAAATAGAATGAAAATGTTTATTCAAATCCTTTAAAAACAATTAAACGGTGACAATAAAACTTAGAGAAGAATTTTTGGTATGCTGAGATTTTTTAATAAATTCATAAGAATAAAAATTTAAACATAAGAATCCACTGAAACAAATCATAACAAGAATAGCAAACATCACATGCAAGTATCACAATAAACCATATTAGCAATCATAGAAAAATTACCTAATGCGAAAAATCTTTCAAGCCAAGATTATCAGCAAAATTTAAATCAAGAGCACTTGGGAATTAAAAATAATAGACAACTCTTCATAAATAATGTTGTTACATTGCTGATAAAAATTCAAAACATGCCATACGTTATCTTAAAAAAAATGAGTAAAACAATTAGAATAAAATATTAAAAGAGATATTCAAATATGATCTTGATTAAAATTCTGAATATTTACTTGCCGCAATTAATTGAGGTTACAAAGAGAAAATAATTAGTCACAATGAAACCTAACAAATCAGCTAACTTAAAATTACCCACATAACTCCGAGCCAATAGCTTATTAATATTGATAGGAGACAAATTTGCTCCTTTAAAATAAAATCATGTTATATAGAAGACGATAAAAGGGTAAATAAATATATATATATATATATATATATATATATATATATATATATATATAAATATTTGTCAAAATACAATCATTTTTACATAAAATAACAGATACTTCACCACAAATGATTGAAGAAAGAATATTAAAGGAAGAGGGAGTGAAAAAGTTTACCATAATTTTACTTGGGTAGCTTGCATGCCACTAAATACTTTTCTACCACAAGATGTAATACAGGAAGACACTAATTCAACTCTTATTTATTAGCAATGCACTGCCCAGAAGCCAAAGAAGACATAATATTTACTAGTGAGATATCGTGCAATGCATCAGAAATAATAAATGCCATCTTATGCTAGTAAGCAAGAGAAAAAAGAAGTATGCTAGGGTCCTCGTGCATTAACTCTTTTTTCCTACTATTGGAAAAACATCTTGCCACCTCACCTGAAAAGCCTCGAGGGAAATAAATTTTGATACAAAAGATGAAAAAAGTACAGCAAATCTTTACAAAAACAAGGGAGGAAGAAAATATGGATGTGCAGAAGCAAGGGTGTAGGTTAATGAGGTGGGTGAGAGGAAAGCCATGGCTAAGGCAAAATGTTGGTTTATGCCAAAAACTGCCCAAATTCTGTAACACTAAAGTAAGTTTCACTATTTTTACTCATTAGGAATAATTTGCTTGGGCTATTCTTATTACACATTGTAAAAGTTCAAGAATAAAAATTATAGCAGGTATACTTTACTAGTTACCTAATATCTCAATTGAAAATAGGTAACACCAATTAAGGTTCATTAACACACTCATTATACTAAAAAGCACACAATTCTATGACAATGTTACTTATAATGATCACATTTAAAAATTAATGAATTTTTCAATAAGTAATTAAAAATATTCTTAGTTTTTGGCATACGTTGAACTAGACCCACATGATAGCTATGAATAAAAGAGCCACTCCATAAAATATCAAACGGATATTGTGTTTGTAAAATATGGAAAACTGTAAATTAATCCACAGAAAAAAATTAACCCGAATATTTTATGCAATATCATTAGTAAAACTCCCCAACAAGAAGATGTGCCAAAGCAGAAAAATTCTGCAAACAATTAACCTCCATGCCATCTGGAGTCCTTTTGTTTGTGAAGCAGCTGATGTATCAATAAAAAACACACTTTACCAAGAGTCCAAAAGAGTTTTCAATTGCAATTCAAAATGGATTTATTGAATTAATGACACACATAATACCGACAGCAATTAAGATGAAATTCATATTTGAAACAGAACTTCTCAGAAAATCAAATTTCTTCAGAACCAAGCTTGGCTGAAGTAGTGTTGACACATAAATAAGTTATCATTAAAATTTTTCTCAAAATATACCTCCAGTTCATATTTCATAGAGTGACTTAACAAGGCTTATAGAAATATGTATAAATAGTGTAGTGATTTTTGACAATTGTGAATACACATAGAGCAAGTACCAAGAATAAAGTTTTATCCAAAAGTTTAAATGGAAGTTACTAGAAAGGCAAGTAGTATTCTGGTAGGTCAAGCACAAAAAATCTTAAATTTAATTTACAGGGATGGTTATCTTTCGTAAGACAGTTTTCATGAGTGCTTGAGAAAAATGCTTTTATTTTATGTTTTTGGCCCTTGAGTATTCCACTTGCCCATTGAAGTGATTCAATAATCAACATCCAAAGCCTTTCTAGAACAATCCACCGTGAGTGATCAGTTTCATTAAGCAACACTTAGGTATTTTCAAGGTAACAGAAAGTTAACACAATGAAGATAAATGAAAAAGCAGAGTGCTGCACAAAGATTAGCAATATTTACCTATATTCAATAACTTTAGTAAACAGACGAAAAAGTATTCAGAATGAAGCAAGAAAGTACAGGTTGATGAATGATTAAGAGAGGGGAAAAAGCAGAAAAGACCTACGTTTAGCCCCCGAAGATGGCTGCAGTCGCAGAGAGTTGAGGTTGAAGTTGAGGTTGAGGAAAGTAGGTCGGGCTGAAAGAGAGAGGAGGAGAATACCAGATGCACGCATGGAACGCAACAATGGCACTCAATCACACAACAAAAGACATCAGAGAGAACATTGTTTCACACAAACACTGATCTATGGTCCACACCAAAACACCCGGCTCATTCGCCAAACACAGGGCTCTTGAACTTCAATGCAGCTACGATTTATAAGTGATAATGGGATTGCCTTCACTGCAATTGTTTTTCTTGAACAATACATTTTGTAAATACTGGTCAAAGGATATGATGCTCAATGGTCAGGATTCTTATCGAGTGGTTTCATCCACCTGACACCAGAAAATTTATAAGTACTGATCACTGCTTTCCTTATATTTGAGACAAACTTTCACTATCGCAAACTTATTTTTTTACTTAACAAAAAACGCCAGGACAGGTGATGATATTTTAAAAAATTATTGTTAAATAATCTGTAAGAAGATGGTATTTACAGGAGATTTTCCCTTATGTTTCAAAATAAGTTTTTTTTTGTATCTTGTGAGGTACATCAGATAGAATATCTTGACCATTTTTCAACATTTAATATAGTTGCATGATAATTGAGTTGAATTCTGACTTATTTTGGTCAAAACATTGATCAAAAATATCTGATCCCAGATTTACACCATAATGTGTAGCTTGCAAATAAGGAATATTATTTGTATAAAAGACAGAAATTCTGATGAGAAAACTAAAGGCTAGTGCATAAATGCTATCAGGTGCATAGCCCACACAAATGGAGAGAATGGCATAAGCGAGAAATATAAATGTTAGAAGATTCTCTGTATTTTTTGTACAGGTGATTAAAATTGTTATCTTGACTTCTTTGATAACTCTTGAAAATTATCCATCAAAATGCAGAATGTGTTTAAGTATGGATGCAAAAGACGATGATGACATCTGCCACTTAACTTATATGAAATGATTGTAAATAATGAATTTTAGGCAACTGCACGACTGAACTGCACATTCCACAAGTGAAGGGTGACACTGATCAACTAAGAAAACTATCCTGTCCACTGAAACCTGCTGCATTAATAATATGATCACTTGTGAGGGTAGAAGGTTAGCTGTGATTGATGAAAGGAATCAAGGTTTCAAATGAAGGGGATTTAATGTAACTTAATTAACTTGTCAGGATCTACAGTGCTTTTGAAAAATGTAAAAACAACTCCATGTCATAAAGGTAATGAAAATTTATTAAAAATCTAAGTCTAATGGAGTTTATTACAGCACTATAATTTAACTAGTACACAGATTTAAATATTCTATGTGAAGTTCTATAGTTAAGTCAAAAAAAGGGGTAAATATTTCTGTTTTACTTATATGGGTTTCTATTTTCACTTTTTAGCTTTATATTTTACTTTGAAAATATTTGTTACTCAGATAATTTCTATACGAAATACTTCTGCTGTCACTGTATGCAATGACTCTAAGCACTTTCAAATTAGAACATTTACTCTAGGATTACAATTTGAACACAGACTAATCATTTTTTTGCAGCTTAATCATCAAACTCCAAAAGCATGGGAAAAAGCATTGCAGGATTGAGCCCCAAATATGTATATATGTATAAATATATATATATAAAGTAGAGGACCTTGGCTACTCAAGCACTTGGGTATTCATTTTAATTACATGCAACTAACTCACAGTAATCTATTATCTAACCTTCTCTCTGAATTAGCATACAAACACCTTTTGTTCGCATTTTATGTGAATCCAAATTTTCACCAAGCAATATGTACAGATTAACACAAGCACTCAATGTTTGTCAAGGCGATCCTTTCATCTCAACTCTTGTACATTCAAACCCCATCACTGGTAGACAACCTTGAAGTAACTTTAAAAAAAAATCACATGCTAATGACTGGTCAAAAACTGTCAACCAGTCATCACAATCATGTCTGAAAAATTTTGTTTGAGGTTATGTACGAATGCATGGAATTTTTAATGGAAGTTGAAATAAATTATGAAAATAGGATGATAGGGCATTCAATTTTTAAAAAAGAATAAATTTCCAGCAGATAATACATTTTATCATCAACAGGCAACAAAGTGAAACCTTGGGCAGCATCAGTCTGATAATTACATTGTTAGGCATTAATTTCTTGGCCTTTCCATTTCTAAATGTGCATGGATGCAGTTTCTAAAGTTGTAAAAGACTTGGAAAAAAATACTAGGAAGAGTAATTGGAAAATGGCTGCAATAAATGACATCTTTCTGCTTGAAACTACCAAGAATGTAAAAAAAAAAGGTCCAGCGATTTATTAATACACAAAACATTTGAATTTCTCATATTTTTTAAACATAAAGGCATTCATGAAATTCAGATCAAAATGTGATTCTCATTTGGGCAATGCTAACTTCGGTCAAAAATAAATACTTCATGCCTTTTGACGTTTGTATCTATTTGTCATTTTGATAGGGAACTTTTAAAGACAAAGAAAGAATAACCAAGTCTCTTCCTAGAAAGGTTGATGGAATACAAAAATTATAGCCGGACAATTCAGATGTCAGTTATCACAATTGCCTAATGAGTTGAATAACATCTTAAGAATGTTCACTTAACATAATAAATTATTTGAAACAATATCTGAATACCAACACCATCAATCTGCCATTCATATTCATTCTCCTTCCTAATTCGTGAATGCAAACTCCAAACAAGACATTAGTTGGCCATTATAGCAGTGTTCTTATAACCATTTCAATAGAAAACTGAAAAGAATCGGTCTCAAAGTAACTCTGCTTCATGGTTCTCATCAGTGACTAGTTTCAAGAGTGAGTACCGACATAAACATCCATGCCAGGACAATTGGTCTGTATATATGGAAGTTGTATTTTGCAACTACATACATGACTGTGAGCTAATTTCTACCAATGCATTATTTATAACATGGCAAGTTAATCCTTTTGGCTATTTTCTACATTGGCTTTGATTACTAATAAAATTTAACATATTACAGAACTTTATCAATCCAATATCCTTTGCTTTCCAAAATTTACCAAAACCCACAAGAGATAAATGCATTAGTTTCACCAAAAATGCCATTGGTCTAAAACTAATATATCCCACGCATGCTAAAAATAAAAGAGCTCTCTGACTGTAAATGATAACTGAGAATAAAAGCCACTTGTATGTGTGTTCAATCTTTGAATATATATTTTTTCTTATAAAAATCTCCATACTACACAAATTGCTCTAAAAGAAGCGGCTAAGAGTTGTAAGACTATGCTGAGGTAAAAGGCCTCAAGTCTATCTTGTGTTCAGAGGTGCCAAGTTTTATCAGCTGATTCAATTAACCAATTTTATGGATTGAGCAAAATAAATAAATTTGAATACACCCAAAGCCATGAAGAAAAGTAATGGCCCAAAATATTACTCATAATTATGGATGCAGAAATGGTCAATTTGCTCATTGAGAATTTATTATAAATCAAAGTAAAGAGAGAAAGGATTTTAATGTGATATAGCAAGAGCAGGAAAAAATGCACCTTAAGCAATGACCTCAGAGCATGAAACTGGAGTAAACAATTATGAACTGAATAACTCAAATTAGGATTTAGTTTAATTCTATGCGCAATGCTGTTCAACATTTGAATTTTTTAAATTTATATATAATCTACTGTGGAGGAAACTGACAGTTCAAGTGATAAAATATATCTTTCTCCCTAGTCATTTGGTTCAAACATAATTCTATTTTTAGATATTATTTTAAATAAAAATGAATTTTTAAGGGTTAAACTTTGCCATTAACTGACTGAAATTCCTGCATTTTTCATTTGATACGTGTAATAATCTACAGATAAGCATTTAAAACTAATAAAAAATGGTTGTTTTCCACATTTAAATCCATAGCTTATGTCTTCTGCAGTCAATCAGTATTCTCAATTCGTTTCAACAAATTATGAACTATGAACAACAGATAATTACTTCTGAATGCAAAATCCCATTGAAAAACCAGAGAAAATTAGAGGTAATCAAATAACGGAATCATAAAATTTCACTATGTGAACCAGTTAGTTCTAACCAATATACTCATTAATAGTCCATCAGAATCCTTGAGATCTTTTTTTGTTGTTTGGTATTTAATAAAAGCCCTTGCAATATGCTTTTCAACATTTAAAATGGATTTTTTTGTAATCCAGTAAGTGCTGTCATAAAACCATAAATTATGACTCTTTCGTCATTTTTACAGCAATTTTGATAAATATTGTGCCATCTATTTGGATATCCTGGAGCCTCATCCTTAATAAATACCAAATTGCTAGTATGAAATAAAAATATGTAAATAATATAATAATAATAATTAAATACGTAAATAAGTTTCAGGCTGCTGACCCATGACAACTATCAAAATAATGAATGACATTAAAATTAAAGCAACAAAAAATAAGATTGGAATAATAAAAAATGTTTGATACTTTTTGCTTGATCTTATTTTCTACACAGATTGCACAAACACAAGTAAATTAAAATGTGAGATTTAAGCAATTTATGAAAAAAGAAAAAATCAGTTAGTTTCCATTGCATGACTTATAATGGTAATTTATCCAGATTCAAAGTCTGATTTATTTTCACAATCTAAGCTTCACTCTAATACCCACTTCCAAATTCCCTTTGAGCATCATAGTGCAGAGTTTCGTGTTGATATAGGCATCTAAAGAAGTGCCCAGCTGGAGTAAATAAAAGTGTTCATTTCAATCTGCTTGTCCATGAGAAATGGCACTATACTGTGAGCAAAGTTCCAAAACTGATTAAATTTGGACAACTGATCCGATAATCAACCAGGTGAACATTTGAAAATATTTTCCCATCAACAGATTTGGATTCTATTTGTTGCTGGGAAGATCAAGGATTTACCAAGAAATATTTTTCAGCACCTTAAGTTCTGATTTGTCAAGTTTTTAATGCTTTTCAATACCTAGTCAGAGAGATAGCTTGCAAAAAAATACACATAGATTGCGGGGCATATTTAATGCCTACTTGGGAGGAATATCTTTCACTAATATCTAAAAAAAATCGAAAAAAAAAATTAATTTCCCCATTTAGCAGGAAACGCAGACTGCTGAATGATAATAATCAAATATAAATTGTACTTCGATACCTAGATGAATAAATAGCAACGAGTATGCCCATGACAATTATTCTCCATTAATTCTTAAGAATAATTAGAATATTCCATCTGTGAAAATTTAATATCAGACATTGCCATAAGCAGAATACAAACTTTGAATTTGGTTATTCCAACCATGGTCTTTAGAATAAAATTATATAGTATTGCCTCTCTTCATATATTTTTAAAAAATCACAAGATATGCACGCTGTTTCACATATTCTGGCACATGAAAACTCAACAATCCATCTCCTCTTATTCTATGCTAGACTAAATACTCATCATAGAAATTTGTAAAACTCATTTTATTTATCTGAACAGACTTCCTATGAATTAGATCATATGAAAAGAAATACCTACCGTGGGCTCTGCTATCTATTCAAATCTAATCAAAATTGAATATCAATGGAATTTAACTATCAATTAATAAGAATACGTACAGTAAACCCTCCACATTCATGAGTGACTTATACTTGTAAATTCTTATTAAGAACAGAATGGAGAACAACATTAAAAAAACATTGAAAGTGTTCTCCAAATGTTCTCAACATTAACTTATTAAAAATCCATTAGCAGTAATGGGAACAAAACTATTGCCAATGTAGAGGATTTACAACTCTAACCAATGGGAGAATACTGCAGTTTCATACTCCACATAACAAAAAATAATAAGCAACAAAAAGGGTATTGCAAACAATCCTAAGTTATAAAACACAAATTAATGAGTTTATATCATTTTAAAAACAATATTAAAGATGGACATAAAAAATAACACTAATGTGCTAAAATAACATGAATCTACTATTGTTGAACTATGAATACTAAGCTAAAGTAACTGAAACGAAGTGGATTTATACGTGTGGGTTTTAATTATAGTGTTTAAGAATTAGTTTTGGCACAGAAACACAGGAAAGCCTTGGGCTGGAAATGGGTAAACCAAATATACGGCAGGGAAGGAAGAAGAAGAGTAAATGGGTTTGAATGAGAGAGAGAGAGAGATGGGGAGAGTGGATGGGTGGACATCAGACAGGTGTTGAAGAGAAACCAAAAGCCATGGTCATGTCCAGAGAAAAGGGGGGGAAGAGATGAGAAGACAGGAAGAATAGAGGTAAAAGAAGAATAGAAGACAGGGGGACGACAGGAAGAGCACATCAATGAATCAATCAAAATGTCTGCCCAGTTTACCTGTAATGATTGAGCCTATACCAGGTGGCGCAACGAAATGGAACGTGGTGTAATCAGCAACGCAGATCACGAGGGGAAGAGGGGGTAGGGGAAGAAAGAAGTATAAACCAAAGGAGAGCAGAGGTGAGAGAGCCAACTCAATTAGCATGAGTACCACCTTTGGCGGTTTCTCCCAAAACTTTCCATACCATTACCCAGCCTCATGAAACCCAGCATTGTTAAACTTCCAACAACATGATAGTTACTGAAAATGCACATATGCAGCAAAATATATGCAGGCAAATGTGGCAATGTCATAAACATGACTGTCAAGCAATGCCCACTGCACCGTCACAAATATTTATGAATGGAAAATAACTCCCTGCAGGCTTGTAATTAGAGTTACTAATGTAAAAGCAAATCACAGAATAGCTTAGCAAAATATACAGAGAAGTAAACATATTACTTATGTTATGAATATTTCAACATCCCAAAAAAAGAGATATCTCACCCTGACCTGTTAGTACAAGCAATGAAAGACTGTTAGTCAGAAAGGACACAATAAAGCATTCATATTGCAATTTCAAGCTTGCTTATCAATTATACATATTACTATTGGTAACCATTGTTGACTGCTAAAGTGTAAAAATTTACAAGGAGTAAATTGCATTTTAAATATTGTAAAAATTTATTTACAAATTTATTCACATAGTACTTCTGCACTGTCCTATACTCCAAAGAATAACTATAATCCAACTGAATCAAATTAAAATTTCCATAGCATGATTTTCCTAGCATACGAATATCTTAATTTCTTAGTCCTTAGTACATAGATTCAAGGTACAGAAATACTGTCTCACATATGCACATAGCTATTATCTATGGCACAAAATCATAAAATGATTTCTCTCTAGCTTCAAATAAATAGAAAATGTTAAAATGTACACCTATGCACTTTTAAGTGCATAGGTAACATGCCACTTACAAAAAATTTACCATGCATATTAATATGGTTTTCACTTAATTCATTTTTTATCACATTACTTAGGTAAAATATTAATTGCTTGACAGGGAGAGGAACTCACTCCTAGATTTCCCTGATGCGTGAATCTTACATGATGCTGGGCTTAGTATTAGGTGGAGCTCTACCCTCACCTACCAAACCAAACTTCCAGTTGATTGCTGCAGTGGTGATGTTTCTTGAAACTGAATTATTTATAAAATTTTGCATATAGGATGCTCACCATTTAGACACACCTAATTCTACTGATTTTAACATGAGGATCAACATTTTGTGTGTACGTGGAGCACAAGAGTGCAAATTGAGTGAGAAATGAAGCCTAATTTGGTGGCATGGAAAAAATGTTATGCAACATAAGTTATCTTGAACCTATCTATGTACATATATTTTCAAGCTGAGAAAAAAACTTGCTCTGAAATACTTTTTACATCTGTAATGATAGCTACTAGTAAATTTGGTATTATAACTATAAAAATTATCACCTGACTTTATCAAAGCTTTGAACAGGGCTTGATGGTGGCTAATAATAACCAAGTCCATAACAGAGACGAAGAGCACTATAATTTTTCACTGAATAAAAATTTATTTACGACCAGCTTCAATGCACTACACCATTTTCAAGTAAACATTTTCATTTGAAAATGGTGTAGTGCATCAAAACTGTTCGGGAATAAATTTTCATTTGGTGAAAGATTGTAGCAGTCTTCATCTATGTTATTATGGAACAGTTACACCACATCACACCTGACTCTGTAATTTATATAATGACAGAGTTGCTAGACTCTTGGATATTCTATATAACTCAAGAGAGAAACAAAATATAGGAGGATTTTTACACCTGCATCAATTTGATTTCAGGCATAATCACTCATTTTCTTTGATATCAAATGGAGTAAAATGGATTCCATCACTGATATGACTCTACTACTACTACTACTGGTATTTTAGTTGAGACATTTAGTGAAACTACCATAGTTTTCATTCATTTTTATGATTTTCAATATTACCCTTGATCATTCAAGGTTCACCGACTGATTAATTAGATATTGCCTCTCGTGGCAAAGAAAACCAAAAACTTGTACATAACTGCTTAGAACACAATACTTTTTCAGGAAAACCATACTATGGAAACCTTTAAGTTGGCCATCTAACATTCCGATACATTTCACCCAACCTTGACATTTACTTTTCCATTGCATATCCTTTGATGAAACACCGGGGTAAAACTTATCTGAACATTTTACATCAGCAAGGATATTAAACAAATGTTAATAGTCCATTGAAAAAAAACTACATGTTCCCAGGGTTGAATTTTCAATCATCATAAAACCCTTTAGTTCAAGGGTTTTCCACACTTTCACTGCACTGATGGTATCAATGCTAGCAATGCACTTACCGAGGCCAAATGGTTTAGTTGGAGAGGCAATGGTAGATGGTAAAGTAGAGGCATCGCCACAACCACCACTTTGGGCCAATGGGGATGTCTGGTGTAGGTGAGGGTGATGTAGGTGATGGTGACTTTTGGATACCGAAGGACTGTTACCAGCACCACCACCTGGACCTCCAGGTAGCTGCTCACTGTTAAGGTCTGCAAAGCTCTCAGAGCGGACTGGGCCCTCGTGTCCTCCCTCAAGCCGCAAGTACTGTTGGTGAATGAATGAATCAGAAAAGGCATTCAGAGCTCCATGTTTCCACTTTGGCCAAAAGCAGGAGGATTCATCAGATACACATTGACATAGGTTTATCAAAAAAAATTACCATGAGACTAATGTATAAGCAGGAAAAAAATGACAAAAATTAAAGTTATAGCAACACTGAACCATCTGCAAATTGATTCAAAAATTAAAATCAAGTAAAAACTGAGGTGACATGCGGGCACAATTTGGATATCATCTTCTTCACATTCATCAGTACTCCAATCCTACATTTGGTTACCAGCAGCTCTCCATTTTTCTCTATTTAGTGTTATAACTTCCCTCGGACCCCCTGCTATTTCTTCTCAGTTTTACGTTCTTCTTAATTTGTGTCCTATGCACTCGTCTCTTGGTCTTCCTTGTGGGGTCCACACTTCAATTACGTTTTTAACAAATCCAGTGAGAACAATTCATCTATTGCCATGGTATGAGAAATATTTTGAACAAATATTAATACTTTGATGAATTTTGGAAATTGGTGAAATTAAATCACATGAAGCAAATCAGTAAGTCACATTGTTTCTACACACCATTATTAATTACCAACGGCTTTCACTCTAATATAATTTTTCATCTGACTATGGTCACGTTCGAATATTGTCAACAATCACAGAGGAATACCGTATTGCAGAAGGTTGTAAAAACGTTTCCACGTTGTCGGAACAGAGCTCACTTTGTGGCATATTTCAGATGAAATTCTATGATGTGGTACACTAAAAATATCCATATAGAACTTTATTTTTGACAAGCCTTTCAGGAAAACGCAAGAGAGAAATAACTTCAGATAGTGGAAATTTAAGTAAAAAGTAATTTTCTCCTCTGTTGTTTCAATTCTAATCAAAATAAAAACTTTAAAAATGCTTCACATTGAAACATTAGCTACTAGACATAAAATCAATTTTTTTAAATACCAGATTACATGTTTTTATGTCATAAAAAATCTCTGGCACTCATCCTGAAGGAAAGCATTCTCTCCGACTTTGGCTTGGGATTTATAAATTTTATTTCTTCTCCCAAAGTTACTAAACATTTGACTCATCCATGGACTTAACTGTTACTCAAAATCTAATTGGAAAGCTGTGGGACTAATTATGCCACTTATAGATGTCATGAATAGGGGATTAAACTTTTGGAGCAAACAAAATTCATTGAAATGTCATCCAGCAATTAGAATACACCACAATTGAATCATTGACTTACAAAACTAACATCATTAGTTATATACATTGATGAGGTGAACCAACTGATGCTGTGTGAGTTGAATCATGACTTTTTTTTCCTCGAGACTAAAATAAAATGAAGCAAAATTGATAAACCATTGCAGATGGAAGAAATCTTCAGACTGATACAATAAGCTGCTTCCAATCAAAAATAGATTTGTTATGCATACAATTTTGAGTTCTTCTTCTTGATAATACTCTAAATATTTAAAGAAATATATTTCTTATGACTGAAATATTTTTCATTTAGAGGAATTTTCAACTGCTTATCCTGAATTATACTTTTTTAAATGACAAAATATGTAATTTAATGTACCATAAACTCTGGGCTCTAAGTATCAATACATATTACAAAACTAAAGTCCTTCAAAGTTGATATGAAATAAAGTAACTAACTAAGTTACTTAAATTACCTAAGCACTTGATGAAATTTGCTGTTATAATTTTCATACAGCCACATTCCCAGGTAATCAACCATTTTCTAAGAAACAGCTACATAATCAAAAGGACTATAAAAGACACCATAGTACTTTTAATGATATAGTACCCCAATATCTTCATTCAATTTTAAAGTGGTGCCCGACAAATTCTTGGAAAACTTTGGGAATAAATTAAAATTATTCAAAATGAGAACAGCTGAAATATCATAATTTAGTCAACACCTTGCTTAAATTGTATTTTAAGATATCAAACGTCCAGACACATTTTTTAAAGAGACTGAAATTTTTGTGAGATTTTAATTAAAGCCATTTTCAGAAAAAGAGCTACTATCAATCAATCATCAAAATAACCACAATTCAATTTCTCTTAGCACTATGCACAAGAAAATATGTGGTGATGAAATGCTTCATAGTGAGAGTGCAGTTCTTCAAAGTCAGGACCATCCAGGAAGGAAGGAAACAAGGCTTATCATCTCAGTGCATAAGCTAGAGAATTTCAACCCTGGAAATCATTTGTAGACACCAATATTTTAGGCTACCAACAATAAATTAAGTTAACTGCATATCCAGGCTAAAAAGACTTAGTACTTTTCCACAGATTTGATTTGATTAAAATCTGTGGAATAGTACAAAGTCTTTTTAGCCTGGATATTAATTACTTCCATAAAGTGAAGCCTGAAAGAGTTGAATACATTCACCGCCATTGTTTATTTTTCTCCTCCATATTCATAAAAATATATGGAGCACCTTGCATCCGGTATGGCATTGATATAACTCGGAAGAAAATACTGGCAATAGCCAAAAGAAAAAAAAGTAGCCAACAGCCAGAAAAAGGATACAATATGTGATGTGAAATGATAATGATTACGAAATCAAAATTTTTCAAAAATACCACAACATATACAAAGACGACACTCACATGAGCAAAGTTAGGAACACTGGCAGTCTTTCGCATGAAATTGTTCTGCAGCAAAGCACTAGGAGAGGCCCCTCCAATGCTGCTCACTGCTGTTCCCCTATTTTGCAGAAGCTCTTTCACTGCCACATTCTGGCGAAGGCGGTCCAGCGTTAGGATGCTTTCTACGGCGCTCACCCCACGGGTGTATTTTTCTGGATATTAATTCAAAAGAGTAAGCATTGTGTTTAAAGCGAGTAAACAAATTACAATGGGGAACAAAAGATCAGGTTATTATCACTACTCTTAAACTTTTTCAATTGACTTATCAAGTAAAAAAGGTTAACACAATTTAAACCTATAGTCTTACTTTTAAAAATCGGTTACGAAAAGATAAATCAACTTTATGAAGTTCACTCAAGAAAAGTTTGCTTACATCCAATCAAGTAAAATGGCCAATGGTCTATGAAATTCCTTTCTATCATTTATGCGTATGAAAATAAATATCACTTAGGGTGAACACAGAAATCACAAAATAAGAATAGCCTAAGTTGATCCCATATTAGCAGCACTCAAAAAATTTTCACATAATGTATAATTAATTATAAAAGAGATTGGTACGAATATTTATGTTTACGCAGTTGTATAATTCACCTGATAATTTATTAATTTGTAATAGATTGTAGCCAATGAACACCTGCAGAAGGAATCGCTTCTCAGAGGATCACACTTATGATAAAGAGAATGAATGAAATATATTATTTTATACTCCATAGCGATACTTGGGTATACAAAATAAGTAGTTTGCTGTTCAAGGCATGTTTTTGATGGACACAGACCGTACACCCCTACGTTTCTTAGCTTTGCCAGACAAGACACAGCCTAATGCCCCACAATACAATACACTTCTTCAATCCTGTAACATTCTATCTCCCTTCATTCCCGCCAGAATGCCTATCCTTTTCCTCGTCTACCTCACCAGCCTAAAATCCACCCTCCTATCACAGACTGTAGCATTCTATTGCCAATCAACAGGCTCTGCATCCACCCTTCCTGCCTCCTTTGGATTTCTACCGGTAATCCGCTCTACCCCCCACCATGCTTACCACTTCATAGGAGACTCGTTGCCCTGTCTCCTATGAAGAAAATGCCATATCTCTATAGAAGACTATGATTAGCCTTCCATAGATAAATCAGAGATACTTACTACACAATTTGCAAATTATTTAATTTTTCAAAAAATTGGATCAAAACAATTCCATCATTTTATTATTCCATTAACATGGTGAGAAAAGGCTGGATTTTATGTTTACTATGAATAATTTTACTACAGGGATCACACAGCCACTAACAATAGAGTTTTACCGAAAATTACTCAGCAATTGATGCCTTATTCCCAGAGTATGGCCATGCTAAGATTTTAAGATATCATTCCATGATGGTGGAGAGAGTACTTACTGGATGTTCATAATATACTGAATAACTACTAACCAATATAAGTTTCCCCATCACCCATGGACGAATCCTCTCCAGATGCAGCAATCTGTGCAAGGGATTCCCTATCTTCCAATTCTTCACTAGCCTGGACATAAGACATCATCATTAATAGCACAACGTACACAGTGCATAAGCATGAAATTGATTTCCACAGAACAATGGGAAAGAAGCAAACCAACCTTAGGAATGTTAGAAACAACTTCATAGGTAACACTGCAACGTGTCATAATAAACTCAGGTCGAGTGATTCGTCTTCGTATCCGCTCGGTGAAACTTTGACGCTTGTAAATGTTGAGGGCTAGTCTTTTTCTCAAAACTAATTCCATGGGCGCAGGATGAGACAACCGGACGGTTGCTTTCAAAATTAGATAGACTCGTTCGGTGGCTGGAAAGGACAGAAGTTCAATTAGGAGAAGTGTCACTGGGAGCACATGACACCCATAGAAGACAAAATATATCAGTCACCAGATAATATATTCTAATTGACCAAAGATGATTCAAACCTTGGCTGGCAATGCATTATCCACCTTGCCCATAATTTAGGATTCTTGACCCTGATGGCTAAACCATAATATTCTGATTACAAATGGCTTTATCAGGTGGATTAAGATGAATTTGTTCAAAAAAATTATCTTTACCATTACGACACTGCCATAGGTGGTCCATTTCTGGGTATTACTAACTCTAAATGCCTATTCCATTTACATATCTGACACTTGGCATAGAAACAGGAATCCTTAGAACAAAATCTTGCTGAGGAATCAAAAATATGGATACAAGGGAGTATATTGGAATAATTGGGGTCACTGACACACACTTATCATTTATTTTTGTGCTTACTATCTATAGATCCATATTATTTGGCTTTGGAGGTTAGGGTCTCCTTGACCCTCCACCATGTCCAAGACCAAACTACCTCCACCGCAGTATAATGAATTAATGAATTTTGATGATTAAAAAATTATCAATAGAAATTAATCGTAACACTTTAAGAGTACAACTGCTAACTATCAAATTGTGAATCAAAATCACGAAAATTTGTCAATAAATAACCATAAAAAGTTTGACTGCAAGATATGATAATGTTTAAATAATATTAATATCACTTTTAATAATATCGAATTCTCAAGTTTGTGTGAATTTTGACAATTTTTCTCTTGATTAACCATAATCCTCATAAACCTTTCAAGAAAATAATTTACCGATTATGATAGGAATTTGCGATAATTATTAAAAATAGGGAAGCAATTCATTGCTTATCTTTGCGTCACATGTACAACTAGGTGCCTCAACACTAACCTTCAGTAGCTCGATTGAGGTGTGGACTATCGTGTATCGATGAGTCCCAAGCTGCTTCCGCTCCCACATCTCCCTCCAAATGCCTCACGATTGGCAGGTTATAAAACTTGTTACCATGCTCTTTGGGGAGTATGGAATTCAGTCCTGCTACTGCTATACTCTCCCCACCTTTTGAAGTTGATAGGTCATCAGCTGCAGCAAAAAGAATATAATATCAACTTTAGACATTCCATATACAGTTGGTCCTTTCCTCCCCATAAGATTGATTCAATGTCATTAATTAAAATTCTCACTTATTTCGGCAGGGATAACAAATACACGGGGTGAAGGAAATCCAAAAGAGAGCTACTCAATAATATACACAAAGAATAAAATTTCAAGCAGATATGATGTGAACAGACTTGGAATTTTATTTGAACTAAATTTTAAATTACTCTTTCAGCTAAAATCTCAACCCACTTTAGTCTGAACAAGTAACATAAAAGTCGAAATGCTAGAGATGATAGTGTTGCGATGATGATTCCGTTCATGCCAATGATTCCAAATTCTGAGAGCTTATGACTGTTGAAAGAGTGAAACCAGCTCTCCATTTTTCCTGAATGTTCAAGCTTGGCTTAAATGCTTCCTTTACATAACTCATTCACTCCTGTCATTAATAACTAAAGAAATAATAACAAAACCTGGGGAAACATGATACAAATTGAATTGCCATTTCCATGGTAATTGAATTGCAATTGATTTCATGACACTTTCATTAAATTTTACATAAATTCCATGCACAGAATTCTTTCCAAATTGATAAATACCAAAGGACCATTTAAAATCAATGTAAATTTGTAGACACCGTAAATTCAGGGAACACTAATTGAAGGTTTCACTACATAATGGTAAAACTAAAAAATAAAGTTGATTAACTGGCCAATCTGCTCATATACTGGGATTTTACTAATGGGAGATAACTAGTCTCCCAGAATATGTGGCATTACCATTCAAATCAAGGAACAAAACAGGAATATGAGGCTCCATTCCAGATGGTGGATCCCAATCTGCAGGAGCTCCAGGAATACCGGAACCAGGCTCCGGGACAAGGACAGCATTTCGCTCTTCAGTCAGACTAACCCACTGGTTAACCAAACTTTGCTCCCTCTCGACATCCCGCTCTGTCTTGTCTGCTCAAAGAAAAATGTTTACAGTCATTACACCAAAAAAAGAGCAATTAACAGTGCTTGTCAAGGACCAAGGTTATTGAGTACAGAAAAGAAAATATTATTAAATGTTTCTCAGCTTTGCTATGGGATTTATGATATTCTCAGGTCAAACCCTACAGGAAAACCAAAAACGTTCAATAATGGATAAAACTAGAGAAATCTAAAGAAAAGGGAAAGAGTTAACAAAAAACAGCACACATGATAGGTCAGAGTAGCATTGATATGAATCAGAAATCATTACTGACAAAACCAAAAATATTTCTGCCCATGTGCACTAGTTAAGTCTAGAAGCTTTCTTAAACCATGGATAACTAGTGAAAGAATCAAATGGATCTTAGTAAAAAATATACGAGAGTCTGCAACAGAAGTGTCAGTATTTTATATCCAAATCCATTCTTAACAAAACTTAAATCTGTAATTTTTGCTAAAACACAATCTTATTTCAGACATCCACGCTTCTCATGCATTCACTTCATCACAATAAACATTATGACAACATATGCTTTGATATGGCATTTATAACAAGCCTTTCATGGGAATGTTGATAGTTTCAGGATATTTTGCTCTCAAATCAAAGAGATGATAGGCAATTTTCAGACCTAGACTTTGGACATAGTCAATGGACAACATTGTTTCTTGTCTTCCACATCAAACTGGGAGCTCCTTAAAAGAAAATGGCTTGACAGGTGATGAAAATCTAACTCTTACTGATAGTGTATTGGCCAACTGCAATTCCATGGAAAAAGGATGCGCCCACTTTCAAAGAACTTCTTATAGAGGGGAAATTTCTTCTATCAATTCAAGTTAATTTTTTATTAATCCTTCCGGTATTTTCCCTTTGATGCCGTGAGATCAAAATATGTGAAATACTGACACTGGACACATGACTGTTTTTCAGGAAACTTTATCAATAGATGAGAGACAATTGTAACAAATTGCAACTGTAATTCGAACATTTATCTTCAAATGTTCCCAAAATGATTGCCACCACTTACCTAATCGCTGACCAGGTTAGCACAACTGTATTACATTGGGGTGGTAATGGTAGAGAGACAATATTACTTACCCTGTTTGTTGATTATTCTCTGTATTTGCTGATCCAGGTATTCCCTCCTCCGCATTAGTGCATCACTCCATTTCCCTCTTAATACAGTCAAATCTTCTTCCTGATATGAGTCAAGTGGCTTCTGCAATCGATTCCTACAGTATTATAAGTAGGTTTAAAGATTAGTTACAACATAATGCATAGTTTCAGGCGTGATTTGGTAGAATTGGAGCACATGAATGACCAAATAATAGCATGACACATTTATTACTGCCCAGGTTCCAATGTACTGCATCTGCTTCAGACAATGAATGCCAACTTATGCACACATCCATTGTGGCAGAAGCAGAGGGAGATGGGAAGGAAAGGAGTGGAGGGAAGGGGGAGGAAACCTTGAAGGGGAAGTTGGTGCGAGTTGGCATAACATGTTAACCCTTTCCCTCACACCACAACCTTTCTCCCTCTCCTCCTCCCTCCCCCCCCCCCCCCGATGAAGTATTCACACACAAGATAGCACTTGCTCTGTGTACCTGAAGATGATGCAAAACACTGAAACCTGGTCATTAATAAATTTGTTAACTAGTCGAAAAGAGCAATTATTTGACCATCAAGTGAATTCTTCATAACTCAATTATAAATATACCGAATTACATTCATATAAGTTTTTATAGAAAAATAAAACCATATTGGTAACATTCAAGGAACAAAAAAATACCACGGAAAATTCTAGACGGGGTACTTATAACAAATCCTGTTCACACATGCATATACATAGACACACCTAATATCTGGATGAAAAATTGATAGAAATTTACAGCTTGCATTACGCTTTTGACTCATGATTATAATGTCTGGTATTTTATTTTCCTCCAATGTGCTCCACTTTAATTGTTTAGCTATGTATTATGTTAAATGTAGGTGCAAAATGACTCCGTGATTGAGAACACACGAACACACCGAGGATAAATGCAATACCTATTACAAAGCATAATACATGTATGAAAGAGTGTTGTGATGGATAAGAAACAATGTACCAGAACTAAAGGACAGACTTAAAAGACAAAGGGAATAAAAGATATACTTTGAAAAATTTGATAATGTAAACTGCTTCGGAAACATTGAAATTAGCATGGAAGTGCCAATGATAAGTTTTGAAGTACCACTGCATATAGAAGCACTTCAACATTTAATATTTAACTATAGATATTTTGAGATTAATAATTATTGGATTAGCGTCAGATCCAAAGGATGACTGTTTCAAACTTGTTGGCTAATAATGCAGACTTATCATAGAGGACTTTCAGTGGATGAGTATCACTACAATTGGACAGTGCTAAGCAACTGAGTATGCTGATCTGAAACACACTGCAAACAAGTGTTCTAAGTAAAGCTAAAATTATCACATAATTCTAATTTTAAGATAAAACATAGAGGTAAATTGAAATAATTTGTATACATTAGTGTCTTCCATTTCATTTTGAAGCAAATAAGTACTTCTGAAAACAATAAACTAATTGCACGAACAGCAAGAAACGAGAATTAGCACATTTTTATGTTCACTTATATTATTCAAAAATATATTGTATACGCCAGGAAACTAGCCAATGTTTTTCACTGCACTTAGTTATGAAAAAAATCATATATCGACTAGATTCGAGCTTCAGAAAAATGTTTTTTCCCTTCTCAGGGCTTCCAATAATTAAAACCAATTAATAAAAACCAACTCAATGTCTAATTATTGAATTAGTTTTTAATAAATTACACAATAAGTTTCTATTCATTTTAATTTGATTGATATTGTTGATATTTTTCATGAAATTCCTGATATCTACTAAAGTTGCATATCCTAAGTCAGATGCCAACTGATTTTGCCTCCAAACAACAATAGATATGTACAGTGCTCATCATACATTTATTGAAAATTTTATTTAAACTGTGAAAGTGTCATTGATGATTGTAAAAAATGTTTCGGATTAAAAAAATCATTTTAAACAATTCACAAAAGGGCCATGTTTTTTTCTTTTACATTCCAATTTCTACACATAGCTTTAGCAATAGTAATGTCCAGGGATAAAATAATGAGACATAGGGGATAAACAAAGTAAAGCATATGGCTGAGTCAATTCTATGAGCCATCAAGTCTTGAATTCTAAATCAGAGGGAATCAGGCAACTCACCAAAATACGGCCATTTGTACAAAAACTACTCAGTTAACAGGCTGACTTGTTACACCAAATTGCTAGTGAGTTCCCACATATAGTATTAATTTAAAAGCTCTCCCATACACAATCTCTTACCTCATAGTCACACTACCAACTGCCAGAGTCACAATTGATTCACAAATGATAGGAAGGGTTCCTGAATTATGGACGGGTACAACACGGACTTGGATGCGACGCTGCTGGCCTTGTCGAAGCTGGAACACTCCTCCAGTTGGCAGATATTCGCCACCACCAGTACATGACACTTCAACAGCAGTGTACTCTCCCTGCTCATTCAGTTCCTGAATCTCGACCCAAACCTAAATGAAAAATGTCATGAAGTTGATATACTTTTAATGTTTGATTTGATTGAGGATTCTTTGAGTTTTCTGATAACATGACTAGTGTGGCAGCCCATGTTTGAGAAACAATATTAAGCTCTCATCGGATACAAGAGTGCCGTGAACAGAATTTTGAGCATTAAGTCATGCTTGTCACCTGCACTCCAGGGAGGGGGGGGGGGCTTTTTGCTGGTCCACTGCCTACATGCAATGATATGGAAACTGGGATGGAACCAAAATATGACAAGTGGTCCAAAGTCACGTCAAACTAAGATTACACAATTTCCATCCAGAAATTTTCTCGCAGCAACAAATTTCATTAGTGCTCAAGTCATATTAATTTAGGCTAGCTTGACAAACTCAGTTGATCAAATACTCCCTCAATGACACTCCTGTTGAGTGGTCATGCCTTTGCAGAACCAAACATACTACCCATATCAACACTGCAATTTGGTGGGGGCCCCCCCTCCTATCGGAAGCCAAATTCTTCATGGGGCCAACCACTATTGGGGCTGGCAACCAGCTTTCTTTTATAGATTTAAAAGGATCTTTTTTATCCATCATTTAATACATTCATTTTTCTTCTTCGAGGTATACGCTTCACTCAATCCAAGGGTCATTTTAAGTAGCCGTTGGTTTTTTTGGATTCAGTGGTGGCCATTTAAGATAAGTTTATTCTGCGTGACTGATTGTAAATTGACCCCTTATTTTCTCGCCAGTCCCAGAGGAAAAAACAAAATTACTGCCAAAAGTGGAAGTCTAACAAGGATGGGTGTGCACCAGGTATACTGGAGCCATGCGAGATCTTGTAAGCGGACTTGTCAAAAATGCCTAAAAATAATATCATTACTTCATTCTGTAATTTTCGAATTTTGCTTCCTATAAGTTGGTTGCCGAGCATAGAGTGCCTGGGTAAGAATTAACATTTTCTTAAAAATACTGATTCCAGGAGATTTGCTCAATATTAGGATGACCATTTTAGAGAAAATAGTTGAGATTCCTAAGTACCATTCACCACGTTATACATGCCTGCTATACAAGGGCTCAAAAGTATAGGAAACTCAATTGAACAAATAATTAAAATACTGTATTTATACAGTTTTAAACTGTGAATATATCAGACACACAAAAAATTTAGGCATGAAAATAATTTCAAACCATGGCAAGAACTTTCTCCTAATATGTCTACATTATGAAATTGAATTTCATGAAAGGTAAGCTAGAAAGGATTAATGGTATGGGGAAGAGGGTATGTATTGTATTTTACCCCTTTTTCCTTTTTAATATTATAACTAGCAGAAAAGTCCAATTTGAAAGATGAAACCTACTTGTATTTTTCTGGTTAGCTCCGACCACCGATCAGCAAGAGATCGTGCCTTCGCCAACTGCTGTTGGTGAACTTCCCAGCCGGGACGAGTGCGAGAGAGACCCGAGCACCTATGGCCCCACACTTCTATCGACAATGCTCCTTCTGCAATCACACGAGAAGCAAGAAAGGACGTCACTTCAAAATAACATTCTCAGGTTATGAATTTTCATCCTTATGAAAAGAAATGAAACATTTACTCAAAAGTTTGAAGAATATGACAATGAATTATAATATACCATTAATGTTGAACTGAAAATTATGCTCAATTTTGCCATGTTGGAAAATAATAACAGAAAAAATACAATAGTATTTTTATACTCTGGCATATACAACTGGCTATAAATATTAAACATAAATCTTTTTTCTAAAAAACGTAAGTGGCATAAGGTACACTCATTAAATATTAAATTACTTCCACATGAGATTAATTGCATGCCTGCTCTCGAAAAGTCTAGACAAACAAACATAATTTGTCTTCCTTGAGCTGGAGACAGCACTAACCTGTACAGTGCTCCACAAACTCCTCGGTGATAGGAATGACGAAATCTTTAGTATGATCAAAACGGAATGTCATGGAATCTCTATTGTTATTGTTGCTGCCATTACTCCCAGACCTCTGAATAACTCTATTCTCAGAGTTGCATATAACTGATGCATTAGCTGCCGTGGGAGTCGGGGGCAATGAGGATTGATGCGGTGAGGTCAGAATATTTTGTACGGGCGGCGGTAAAGACACCTCCCCAGGGTGAACGGCAGGGGGAACAACAAAACTATCCGGGTACCCCCACATATTGTACTGGCAAAAAACAAAATTGGACAGAGATGGGGGCAGTCCTGATGCTTGTTTGATTGTTACCTGAAAAACAAGGATAGAAGGAAATTTAGTGTACAACAGGCAACCAGGATGAATCATAAGTTGACATTGGCATTATTTATTGGTTAATCATTCAAATAAAATCATTTTATTATTCTGATTGCAGTAAAACCAACAAATATCAAATAATACAAATTCAATCAATTATATAGATAACTAAGTTCTTCACTTTTAACTGTTTCAAAATTTGAAAAAAATTAAAAATATATATATATACTAGAGATTGGCTTAGATGTGAAATAATTATTTTATCGGCAATAAAATGAATTCCTATGACCTAAGAGGACTCAGCATAAGGTTGACAAGGGATTAATGGTTTCCCCCAGCAGGTAACTTATCAGGAGATATTTCAGCTGATTCCAAAACTCCTTAACTCCCAACAAAGCTTAACTACTCTAATCTACAAGCATTTGCAGAGTGATCACAATCACAAGGAAATTATTTGGCAGTGATGATTTGAATAGGGGATATGGTCTCACATTCCTGAAACTGATTAACTTCCTGCTTGTAATGTACACCGCCAGATTTAATGACCTAATGCTGCCCGCATGTAGGCCTCTACCAGACTTTTCTCAAAATGACTTACATTGTTCTAAGCAGATTACTATAAAATTTAATCAACATGTCCCTCATATAATCAATAGCATACTACCACTTGTTGTCCAGCTGATGAATGAAACTGTCTCAATTGGCCACCTGCATCTCCAGGTTCATAAATTTGTAAATTTATGCAACTTTAAAATTAGTAAAATGGACAAAGTTTCTTGAAATGACCAAAAATGTAGCCTTTTCTAATTTCCAAATGGGCATTGTGTGGAAGGTATGTGCATACATGAATAAGTATTTTGAATTGTTAACGATGGGATTGTTAAGAGTGAATATAAATTAAATACGATCATTTCACTGAGGATAACTTCAATTAACAATTTATATTCAAGATTCTTATATTAGTTATGATGTGGGCCATTCAAGCAGTTCCAGATTTTAGCCAATATGAATTCACCACCTCTGTTCACACATCACATGAAAATAATGGAATGCACATTTTGGATAATATGTTTTGTTTCTATACCCAAGAGACTTTTCCCCAAGTGTTAGATGATTATTATTATTAATGATGATTACTTAATTTTTTATAAAAAACACAGTTATCAACCCGAAGGTTGGTTCCCTAGGGGAGGGTAGAGCTTGCCTAGTACTAAGTATGAAAGCGTGTGAAATTCACACGTCAAAAGGGTGCTAAGGGGGGCCAGTGTCTTTCCCTGAGCCACTTTTAGTTTCCCAGGAAGATCTGGTACTTGAAAAATTAAACAGTTTGGATGAAGCTGAGGCTGCCAAGAGGCATCCCTGGGCCCTCTGTTCAGTATCCCAGCACTCTGCCCAATGAACTATTACATCCCCTTAATATTATTGATAATGCTTCCCATTGGGAAACTGACTGTGAGGAGTATTCAAGCAACAAAATTAAAACATACACAAAAACTTCTCAACTGGTGGACAAATTCAGATTTTTATGCGCTGGATTTATTGTTCATGAAGTTATACTGCATGCTGACAAAACTCAATAAATATAATTAAATCTGTGGAGAGATAATTGTATATAAAACAGAAGCATATACCTTCGAAATCTGTTCCACGATTATCCCTCCAATTCAGTTACTTGCCCTATTTGTTAAAGATGCAAAATTATGATAAAAATGTGAATAAAGTTTTCTTACACGGACAGTGATCTGATTATTTCCATTGTAGTTGTCGTCCTCCCTGCTGCTGGAGCTATTGGAATTGCTATCTCCAGAGCTGTCTGATGCAGTCTCACACATCCTATCTTGAGGGAATATTCCACCAATCCGACTGAGTTCAACCTAGACAACATCAAACCAATTATTTTACATTTAAGTATTGAACCAGAATGACAAAGAACTAATTTAGCATGTAAATGATACAAATATATTAATAATTCACAAATAATATTAAATCTAAATTGGTAGGCACATTAATTTCTTTAATTGTGGCACATTCTTTAAATGGAGCAACATTTCAAATGACTTCATAATAACAAGCAAATTGCTATGAAATCATGACCTTGCTAATGACAAGCACAGTGAACCAAAAATATAGTTTGCTAATGGAATGAACATAGTATTAATTCCATAAATAATAATAATGCTCATATTATTTATTTGGCATGCCATTTTCCCATTTCAAAACATTCAAATACAAAATTACCCAATGGAAATGAAATAACACTAGTTGAGTGCACTATAGTCACAAATTTCGCCCATCGTTTCACATTGCAAAGGAGTTTTAAACAAATTGCCAACTGCTAAAAATGAACATTAACACATACGTTCTATTTTGAAAATAAAAAAAGCCAATTGACCAGCCAAGTGGGTCACTTGACTGAGACTTGAATCGAGTGTAAATATAACATCATGGATTTGAAAAATATCACATCACAAAGAATTATTTCATTACTTAGTCCTTGAAGAAATTTCAAGAAGAATTGAATAAATCCAAATTTATCAGACAATCAAGTTTGACATTGCAAGATAGATTATCTGCATGTTTTTTACAATATTTATTGGAAGAAAAGAAAGAAATCAAAATTCCTGTCATTGAATGAAGGGATCCCAAGGTCACCAGGTTTGATTGTTGTGAAGGTTAATTTTTGAAACTGAAGGTCAACTTTAACCTACAGTTAAGGCCAAAACTCAGTTTTGTGTCCGCTAGTTAAGTTTGAATCCAACCATTAAACAGCTCAATAACTTAAAGACAATTTTACTATGGTTACAATGTTTACACTCACCAATGAGGAATCTTATTTCTGCATACAATTGGATTTGTTGGCAATCTCCCATTATGTTATTGCTAACATTAAATAATGATTGATTTAACGAGACATTATAAAAAACCGGGCCTAAATGTCATTAGTGACAGCTGTTTAGAGGACGTGATTATTTAATACTCATACAAAAGAACATATTAATATACTTTCAACATCCAGAGAGAAAAGGGAAGTTTACCTGGGATGAGAAAGTAACTTTAAGATATGAATCAGTTCATTGCAAGCGCTGTTGACTATTGAATTGGTAGCTAACTAAGCAGGCTTAAAAAATTGCTTTGGTTTTTTTTTTACTGTAAGCATATAGTATACATCATAGTAGCAGTTAGGCATATTTGGACCATATTCCAAGAGAGACCAAACCAGATAATCTGAGGAAATGAAAGCCTATGGCAAATTTAAAGTTGCAGGGATACAGATAAATATAGTAAAGAGGAATGTGCACATAGAAACAGGCTACTAAGCAGCTGGACTCCCAAACACTAAAATGATAACAACACTAAAACCAGATACATTGGGGCCATTTGTAATGGGAGATATTGATGCAGCACTCCCATCACTTTGGATGACTTCATTTATAGAGCCCACGGGAAGTGAGCTGAGAGATAAAACTAAGATGTTGTGCATGCCTGAAATGGATAGTATTTCCCAGCAAACACGAGTCAAGAATACTTGCACATAATTCAAGAGAGCTAATAATATCCCCCCAACATGTGTTTTGCTTTAATCTTCACTTTTCATTTCTTCACTGCCAAAATTGCTGTTCCTTAACTTTGAGCTTTTGCCAGAATCGGGATGCATTTTACTCCTGCAGAATTTCTATCGCCAAGTGGAGATTTAAGAGCTTGGTTGCTATAGATTTTTTGCATTTCTGTAAATTATGCTAAGTCAAGTGAGTAAACACTTGGATAAATCGCTATTTAGAATTGATCTCATGCGTCTCTGTTCCCATTTCATAGTGAGCATGTCCTCTCTTGTATTCCACCACTGCATCCATCTGTGGGATACAAGATTCATATTGCGTACGCCGTCTTTGTCATGTATAACCTGTAGGCATATAACCATACTTGTTTCTAACTTATTCTCAATATATAATATGTAATCACTAACTGCAACACCTGGGGTGGCCTCAGATTGTTGCAAGTCAGGCATGCAAGTCTTGAAGTCGGTGATTCTCCTAATTCTATACGTATTTGTCATTGTTTGCTTTTTGCACTTTTCATACATATGGTGAATTCAAAAACTCAGCTTTGACATAAATTAAGATTTACCCTTACATTGAAATACACCTTATGCAATGGACTCCAATACATACTTAAGTAATAATGAATTAATTTCAACTTGGGACAAGCATGGAACCATACCCAGATGTTAGATGGTATTTAAAAGTTTTTCAATGGCAAAGATAAATGCAGTGCAGAGCAAAATAGTGGTTAGAAAACCCACTTCAAAGAACTATGCATCATGGATCACACATCAGTACAAGAACTATACATCATACAAGAGTACAATAGCACGCAATCATAATTTCAATACATGTGATTAGCAACAGCCACAGCCTACCAAACTCCAGAGTAAAGTCTTCGCTAGACATACCTGCAACCTCCCTGCAACTTCTCCTTGCTGACTGATTATGGGTGTGTGGTAGTCAAGCTGCACGTCATGGAAGAGCACTTCTAAAAACACATTAGCTACCCCAATCAAATTATGGTTTTCCTGGGATTCGTAGAAAGGGTCCAGCTCTTTAGAGACTATACCGCCCATTATACTACCATCCTGGCCACCCCCATCACCACACATGTCCGATTCTTGGTTCTGATTGCTAACTCTCTCTCCCCGAGATAAAGATTCACTGAGCACTTCATCACCACAATTACCACCCATGTCTTCACCATCTTCTCCTTCCTCTGCCTCCCCTTCCTGAAAAACGTATGATTTAAGATTAGCCTAATGGAAGTACATACACATTACGGCTCACCTCAAGGAAGCCACAAAATCATTAATGGTTTATTTTATTCAGCTTTGACTAGAAGAGATAATAAATTTTACAGCAAAAGTCATGCATCTAAAAATAAATTCATAAAGACGAGCTTAGCTGTTATTCTAACTTCAACCTGTGACATCCTCAAGGGAACCCACAAAGATCTTTATCACCTCTGACAATGATCCGATTTCAGATCTTTTAAAATCGCTTTCTAGCTTACAATGAAATGAAGTTTTCTGAATGAGATTTTCTTATACATTTACTGCACGAAAGCTTTAATCTTCAGGTAAGTTGTGAATTTTTCCACTCAACAATGACAAAATGTCTCTGGTGATATCAAACCTATTCTAATTATTACCTCAATGTTCTTAAGTGATTTCTGACAGTTTGAATTATCATATTCCATAAATAAATATTTAATCACACTGTATTTCAAACGTTCTCAAATGGTTGCAATAATGTATTCCGCTTCAAAATATTTACCATTAAACAAGATAAAATGTGTGCTATGATAGGGGTTCCTTTTTTTTATAACTTTCATCTCAGCTGGTGTATGCATTAAATAAACCAAGCCATCAAACAATAATTTTCACTCACCTGGGTAATTGAGCAACTTTGAATTTTCCCAGCTCCCATCTCTTCTTTACTCTCATCATACAGCTCCCTCATGTCAATCAGCTTATTTTCCAACTTCTCCATGGACCAAACCTGGCTTCCCATTCCCTTTCGCTTGACGAGAATCGCAGGCTCACTTACAAAAGCTCCTCTCTGTTGGAAGAGTGGAACGACACATCATAAACATTTTGTTCCACATCAAAGAAATATGAAACAAAAACCAATTAAGTTTTATACAAATGTTAGGAAATCCATTTGGAAATAATTATCATTAAAATGCTTATCATTCAAATCCAGCAAATATTATCATGATTAAAATTTTTAATGCATCCTTAACAATATTTGAGTTACTCTCATACCTTTCTGTTTGGAGAAAGATTAGCCGGAGGGATTTGCAGCGTGACCCCAAATGTCGTTTTCCTTCCCATTTCTTCAGCAAGGAAGTTTGCCTCTCTCACCAGGGCATTGGCTCTCACAATGTCGGCTTTGAGCTGACCCAAACTCCTCTTGAACATCTCATCACTAGTAAAAATACATAATTGACAATTTATTTTTAAAAAACCACAACGGATCATATGATAAGTTCACATTTTTTCAGGCTTTAAATGCCCAAGATATAATAGTCACTATGCTATGACAACAATGAAAATCAAAGGAACTGAAAAGTTACTTCTAAAATGTAGAGCTTTTGGTTTGAAGAAACATATCATTATTTACTAACTTAAATACGCATTGAATTTTTAGGCTGAAATACATGAAAAACAGGGGAGAGTCAACATGCAAATATACAAGTGGACAGTAATTAAGGGGGATTATTCCAAGTCCTGAAATAAATAATGAGTCCTTTGCGCAAAAACTTGTAGACTCAATTTCCAATTATTAAAGTAATGGCATTTAACTGATACCATTTTTGCTTGACTTTGAGCCTCATTTCCAGTTGTTTGGTCTTGATTCAGTTATCAAAATTCATTTAAAACTCCCAAAGTACTGGTGAAAAAGTCTAAGAGAATCTGGGAGGAGAGAGAATATTTTTAAAAGGACCAATTTTACATCCAATTCCATGAAAAAAATTGGTAAATTTCTCGGACCATGCAATAAAGCAACATACAGGGTTTGACCCATGCAAATCTAATTTCTTTCAATGTCTGCCACTAAACCGGCCAAAACATACAAACCATCTTCATACTTGAAAATTCCTAAATATTTCAGTTTTACAGGCTCACACAATTCAAACATGTCAATACACGGTTATGTATTACTTGTGAATCAGGAAAAAATAATTTGTCATTGTTTACGAAAAGGAAACTCGATATTATAAAACAAAAAAGCATGCATTTACCGTTCCTGAGCCCACTTCTCTACTCGCATCTGAGTAGTCGGGGTGCATGGCGTTATCTTGCCTAATCGGAATGGATCGAAAGGAACATAAGGAGAATACGGAGTCGTTGGAGAAAGAATATTTCGAAGATGCTGGAACTGACGTTCGTACTCTTGCCTCTGCTTTTCAAGCGCCACTGAGGAAAGAAGAGGAAAAAACAATGCAAATGGTAAGATTATATTAAAAATAATAAACATTAACAACATGTGCAATGATACTAAAACATTTAGAGCATATGACACTTGAATTTGAAATATTAATTGTACTCTCATTTGAATAAACGCTGAAGTTTCGATTTATTTCACAATCCCCCACTCTCTTGTATTCATGATGATAACTTTCTGAGAACAGTTTGATTTCAAAATTAAAAAAAAAAATATGCTGCACAAGTTTTAAAGATTAACATATATATGTTCCAAACTTGTATAATAAATGCCTTCATCAATCATATTTGCGTGAAAACTGAATCATGAAAAATTACTACTTTAACATGAGTTTTACTCCCATCAAAATAAAATATTGAATCAAATCTTAGTCCAAGAGAAATTTTTAAATTGATTTAGAATGAAATGAAAACAATCTACCATTTAAGGACAAAAAACAAAACGTATCTTTCCACCAAATACCTTGTTTTGTTTTTTTTTACTTCAGTGATAATGCATTTCCACAAAGTTATGCCTGAATACATCAAATACAACATCTACCATATTTTCGTGTGAAAAATAATTTACAAATTTAAGTACATACATGTGCTAATGGGATTCATACCTTGCTTGTCCTCTTCATGCTGCCTCTCCAATTTGGCTATTGCTGTTTGAATAGGGTTATTGCCCATTCCATTGAGCATCAATTCTTCCCGGGCAAAATTATAATCGATCGTTTGTGCAGGGGTCTGTGGTTCCGATGCTCCTGAATATCAAAAGAATCACTCTTTCAATTAGATCTTACATAGTTTCCGCTAGGAATGCATTAAATTGGGCGCACACACAAGAATGAAAACAATGGAAAATGATTCCATAGCATTCACAGAGGTGAAAATTTGAATGGCATAATTAAAATACACCTAAAATTTAACAATTTTTATTTAATTTCAAATTTAATTTATGTGAGGAACAAATGAACACTACACAACATGCTCACACTAAATGGAAAATCTATTCAAAACCTTTCACATGCTTATTTGATTCATTAAATTTTGCATCTGTATCTTAAAATGTGTATCATTATCAGGAGTTTGATGGAATCCAACAATATTAACAAGTTTTTAATGTCCTCAGTAATTAGTTGCCCTTGAATTCAGGACATGGACTCCTACAAGTCTAATACCCGGAGCAAAAACCATGGCTTAACTAATGCCAGTTCATGCACTTGGGAGTCTTTTGAAAGTAAAATCTAATTTATCTCACATTTACGACACAATTATTCAGGATGGACATGTTAGTGTTAATTAGTGTTTTCCCTCAGAAAACCATGTCAGGTATATTATTCTCATCAATGCATGGTTTAAATGGCAAAACGAAGTTATGATAATCTAGCAAAATGTCTCAAAAAACACAATACACATTTTAACTCATAACCTAGCAAGGTCTTGGATATTGACAGATGGGATCATTCAACTCTCCGCAGTTTGTGGGGATGTTTCCTTTAATGTTATCTTACATGCATTACCAATAACTTAAAGGCTCATTAAAGTTGGACTTCAAAGCCTAAAAATGAGCATGTGTATTTAGTGATTTCCTTTTCAGGGTACTACATAATAACAATTTTACAAATGTGTGCATGAACTCGGAGAGATTACAAGACATTTCCAGATGAATGTTATCCAATTCAAAGACAAGTGTATACAACAACCATGGCTGGTTGGGCGACAGGGAATTGTTTCCATTAGACAGAAAATTGTGACAATACTCAAAATCTCTCTCAAAATCTAATTTTGCCTGACAGTTTCTCATAGGACAGAATATCCTCAGATATTGGTATGAAATCACAAACGCTGCATTTTGGAAAGCCACTGAAGTGATAAAATGTTGGTTAAAAATTTTGCATTTAGCCAAGAGGCAGATAAGTTTTTATTGTAAAAAAGCCATGGAGAAAATCAGAGTACACCTTACATTAGCATATGATATTTTGAGAAGAGAATGGCATCATTTTTAATGCATGTACTGTGAAACACCTCCATGCCAGGTATCCTACATTTCAATAAAAATTTATTGAATTGAAAAAAGCAAATATTTCACATCATGCAGTGGCACATCACATTTAATTACTCATTGCAGCGCATAAATATTAATGCATTAAATTTCATACAAAAATTCATGGAGCAATGGTTCTACTTCAGGGGCAGTAATGGAAGGGGTGTTTATAGCTGGCTAATCTCATAATTCCAGCGATGAAAAGAACTCCTGTTGGCTGGTTGCAAGTAATTTGGAAAGAATACTAATTTACGCAAGTACAGTATATCCTCATTGATCTACACCCAGCTTCTCCAGATTCCCCATAATCCAGACAAGGCCCAGTCATGCACCGCAGGTGGCTTATGAAGGAGTTACAAGAGTCAGCATTACTGAACTCTGCCAAAATATATGCTTAGCATGCAAGTGTCTACAAATATGGTCTAAAATAATTATGACATTTCAATCAAGATTCAGACTATACACTTGCTGTAGTGAATGAATGACTAGAACCACATGAATACTATTGATCTGTTCACCTTAACATTGTACGCTATGCAGACACACAACACACATATTGAAAATAGATGGCTACTCCTTTCCACGTGTTGTTGTGACTCACCAGATAACAAGACATTTAATGATTATTGGATCTTCTGACAGAAAAACTGAAGTAATTTTCCTAGGGAATGATTCAGAAGGAATAAGATGTGGTCATGACAGAAATTTGAAGTAAATAGTGATGTGCCGTCCCGAAGAAATAAATAAACATGAGGCAGGGAGAAATTTGACTGAGGAAATTGTGTAATGATTGAATCAGGACGGAGTGAAACTTGAAGGTGGTCACATGAGACGGAAATCATTTCGTAAACCAAAAATAGACTGATTTCATGACTTGGAAGAAAAAATACCACACTAAGGGCAGATGGAGATCCGATGAGAAGAGAAATCATGAAAGCTGAAAGGATTATCATGATTACTAAGCAGTCTAGATCCAGAATTCGAGGCATGGATTGGATGGAGTTTTTGCATGGTGAGTGGTTTCAGCCTCTGACACAAAACTTCTCTTTCCCAGTGCCTGCCACCCGACTTCACTAATAAACTGATAGCTTCCCAAAGAGCCCATTAACTGGTTGGATAATATTCATAATTACCACCTAAGCACAATAAGGAATGGAGACGAGACAACCATTCACTTTCACATGCCATCAAATTTTGCTGCAACTGAAAAAGTTGCAAGAAGAGTTACCATAAATACTTCCAGGAATGGAAATCACATGTCACCATGATGTAAGTTACATTAATGGATGACACTGAATCGAAACATCTGCTATATACCAGTAATTGAAATGTGAAAATCTGAGTCATTGAATGGTATGCATTAAAACAAACATGGTGAACATTAAATGAATGTGATAATTCTTGATCCCACACTTTCTTATTTATACTTTTCTCAGCAAGAAGTGAAATATTTCATGAACTAACCCGACATCGATGCTTTAGGACAGTTAACTCGGAAGAAGTGGTGGTTCCCCCAAAGGATTCGATCCCCATGATGCAGCACCGTGCGTGTCCCCGGATCGACAGGAACACCATTGACAAAGGACCGAGCGCCTTCTAAGGCCAGCATCAGCAGAGCTCCATCATTAACTTCTAATATACAATGCTCTGGTGCAATTCCCAGGCCAGAGAGCTGAATGTCTTGCTCAACTGGTGCATCCCTGCGGCCAATCAAAGTTCGATCCTGGAAGAAATCAGATAATTAGCAATCATTTCTCTCAAACAATGAAAAATTCTCTTAAATGCTGTTAAAACAAGTAAAATGATCAAAATTAAGAGTTTCCCATGTTAGTTTTACAATAAAAGTTCATGTATGATAAGGAAAAGCATGCATTTGTGTGTGTACCAGAATGAACTATAATCAAAGAGTAATCACCTGTATAGTTAGGAAAGGTTTTAATTTACGGAAATGAGGGAAAGTTGATCATGAGTTGATATACTAGCTAATCAAGCTGACTGCAATTACTTTCCTATGCATCAAGGCGTCAAGAAAACAACATGAATTGCAAATAAGGGCAACAAGTCGATAAGGGAGAACTACCTATTCCTGAATAAATCTTCTTACAGATATCTTTAAAAAAATAGAAAACCTTAAGGATTTACGTATGCTAAAGGAATAAAAATAACAGTCATACATCATTAATCACATTAAGGTGGCTTTACCTTCAAGTAATAAACAAGCAATTCATTGAGGGAAGGATCAGCGTTGAGGTTGACCAAATAATATTTATTCTTTTCAACTTTTATCCCAGATGCCTGCACACTGATTCCCATTTGTTCAAGAGCCTGCTGTCTCTCGTGCTGCAAACGCTCTGTAAGATATAAATATTTACACAATCATACTCAAGCAAAGTACTCTTAAAAGGCAAGAAGAGGGATCATTGAGCCAGGATATTAACTTTGCAACAAGCAAAAAATATTTGACTCAAGATTTATCAGCCTGTGGCATATCTAAACACCTCTCACCCGTCTTCTGAAGCTTTTCCTCCCACGTCTGCGACATCTCCTTCATTAGCTTCTCACTCTCCGTGAGCTGGCGGTGGAGGTCAATGCGCATCTTCCGTTCCAATGATCCGGCTGACCCACCCTCACCATCATCTTCTTCCTCATCATCCTGATCACTTTCCTCCTCTTCGCCCCCCTCTAACCTCCTCATCTCCCTCATGTTCCTTCTCCTTCCAGCTGTAAATATAATAATGATTACTCCAACGATAAGGAGGCATAAAATTTATCAACTTCTTGCCAAGTTTTAAAAAGAAATCGACTTATGCAAACAAATCAAAATATTCAATAGATTCAGGCAAGATGTACAGATTGTTCCTCTCATAACCAATATACATTTGGCCCTCAAGACAATACGATATGAGGATTAAAGAAATTCCTTGAAATTTATGTTATGGATGGCACCTTTAAGATAACAATTATGACATTACACATTTTGTAAATGTAGCAATAATTGAAAACTTATGATGTGTACAATTTTGATATTTTTGTGATGACACTACTATTGTGAACCTGGACACGATTGATTCAAATACTTACCATCGTCCAGAGCACCAACCATTGTCCTTTCCAAAGCAGGAGTGCCACCCATGTTAATCGTTATATCCCCGACACCAAGGCTGCCAACTGTGGCACGTTTTAACATCTCTTTCAATGCTTCGACCTCCGCCCGCAGCTCTCTGATAATTCGAGCATTTGGATCTTCATTGACCACAGCATGGTTGACTATTCTCTTGGCTCTATCAGCATACCTTAATGTTGATAACGTTTCTTCATAATTATCAGCCGATGGAGAAACTGTTGCTACCATTACAGTCTTACTATTTCCACCAAGATTATCCTAAGAAAGGGAAACAGATTCTATTACAACAATTCTCGGTGAAATGACACAAAGAAATTTAAAACAGTGTGAATGTGAACAGTGAAAACAGTGAAAAAAGTGTGAACAAAACTCTGAAAACTTATCAAAAAATCACTTCACGAAACCAAATCAAGCCGTGGTCTCTACTACTAACAAGCAAGCTGCATTAACCAAATGAGCATACCCTCATGGAAATTAACTTTCAATAAAAGGATAGCCGAGTGGTTAAATTGATTGATACACCTGAATGGCAAATAGAAGATCCAGTTTTGAATTCTGGTCAGGTGGAAAGAATTTTCAGCTATAAATTTCCACACATGAAAATGCTAATAGCTTAAAATCATTATGCATGTCAGTCAGTCAATCAGTGAAAGTAAGGACGTAATCTAAATTCCAATGAAATCCATTTCATAACTTTCTTGGGTGTGCTTGGCAAACTTAACAAGTGAAAAATGTGATTATTGTGCTTCATGAATCATTCAGGTGGAAACTCTGAGGAAGTCAATAATTTCCCTGCAGACTGAAGGCCGTGGTGACAATTAAAAAAAAAAAATGCAATCTCTTTCAACAATGAACTTAATTTGGGGAAGGTGTTTATGAGATAACAACAATTATAAGCTCATTTGTAGCCTGAATTGAGGAAAATAAAACTATTTTATTGAAAAAGGAGTGACATGGTGTAGAACAAACATGCCTATACCTTTAAAAGCCAGGTGAGCACCGAATCTCTATAAGGAACAAATTTATCCCTATTCTTTCCCCCTGAAGATTGGTCAGCTAACTTGGATATTACCAGGCCAAGGGTCGTTAGGGATCTATGAAAAAAATGACAGAAAAGATCAGGAACATGTGACAGGAAATAATAATAATCCACATTTACAGAGTAGGCTTTGACATATGATTGTGATAACATTGTGCAGAATTCAATGGGAGTGTTCGACAACACACTTATTTATGTTCGATCCTTCCTTCAGTCGATCACCGATAGCACCAGTTTTGACAGCACGCTCACTCCCAGCAAGATCCACTAATGACATCCTCGAAACTTTTTCACCAGACACTCCTGAAGCTGAATCGGTTAATGTTTGGGTTAATACGACTGAAAAAACTGCATGAGACCTCGATGATTCACTATTCATATTTGTGGCAGCAACTGTGCGGGATTTGTTGCCCTCAGCCATTAAGGCATCTATGTCCTGGAATGAAAAATTCATTTTCTCAGTGGAGAATAAAACTGTGCACTTTGCCTATCCATTAAGTGCATTGGCCTGCGTTCATCATTATAATTTTACTCACTCCTTCTCTGATTACAATGAAAACAGACAAATGAGAGGTGACAAGAGTTTAATAAAATTGGAATTCAAGAAAGCTTAAAATAAAACTAATGCAATGAGGACTCAGCCAATTAGGAAAATGGGTTGCTATCTCATTGTTTGTTTCATTTCAAAACATTGTGCATCAAATAAATCTTCAAATAAATATCAATCACTGGGATTAAACAACTGAGACAACTTTTGCAATAATTCATAAGTATGAAAATCGTAATCATATAACAAATAAAATTGTAATACAAATACATTTTCTTTGACTGCCCTCTTTTTAAATTAAAGCTAAAAATGAGGTTAAACTTCAAAATATGTCCAGACAAGACAAGGCAATGCCCTGATTCTAAATATTTTGCCAGTGAAGTTGATGTTTTCAAATTTGTGTCACCAAAATCCCTAAAAACTATGCTGCAATTACTGTCAGCAGTATTAATTCAAGAATTCAAATCAGAGGAAGGTAACAAGGCGATTAGGGGTAAAACATGTTAAAAGAAAGAACCAAGTGAAGTCAAAGGGGTGTAATGTTACACAAAAACTGAACAAACCTTAAACATTATTACTTATAGTCCTAAGCTATCTATTTCAATTAATTTTTACCTCATAGGCAGTAACAGCTAACTGTGACAAGCCATCTACATATGGCCCTAAGACATTGTGCTCCCGAACTCTTAAAGACTTTTTGTTAGGCTTGGGATCCAGAAGATCATGAACTTTCTCATTGTAGATCTCCATGTAGCTGACCTAGAAAAAGGTAACACAATTAACTCACTAAAGAAATATATCACACTATTAAAAAAAAAGATTTATTGAAGATAATGATATCATTACATCAAAATAATCTTTTTAAGCATTTGATGTCAGTTAAGAAAAACGTGAGAAGATTCTTGTGATTACAGAGGTTTATTGACGAAAACCTACATTCAGCCAAGTTACCTCAGGCAGTTATTCCATAACTACTTTCCATCATATATTCTCATATATACTCATAAAAATTAATAAAACTTTTACAGCAAAAACATCTAAATGAGGACCTAATACATTCTACATTCTTTCGCACAAATTTTTCTTTATAACAAATGCAAAAATTTCAATTAAAATATAATCTTAAACTTGGAAAAATATGACCTTGAAATTTGGGATACACAAAGCCAAGACACATTTATTTTGAAATTAGTCAAAGAAATTTATTATTTGAATGTTTCTCGTGCGTTTTTCTTTTTCCTCTAATGTGTTTTATTCATATTTATTTTAATTCTGCATATTAATAAAATACAAAATAAAAAGTAACTGTACTATACATTATTATGGTGTCTAAACAATCATTTGAAAAAATTATTAACATCACCACAGGATTTATGTAAACAATTAAATATACCACCTAACATTCATGCAAAGGATAATGACCACAATGGCATGAAGTCTTCTGACATCCTCAAAGCTAGTTATTTACGACACAAAAATACATTTGTTAAGTAAAAACTTCGTTTTTGTGCCACAAATAACTGTTTCACAGCTCCACCAGTTGATATAGATATTTAAACATCTTAATGTCACAACTTAAACAACACAATAGTTGAATTTTAATCTAAAACAAACCGCTTGCATCTCCAGAGGCTTCCATTCTAATTTTTTTGGCATTTTGTGATGATTTCAGCCCTTTCTTACAAGTTTATCACAAATCAGGAATCTCTTTCAGGAAACCTGGAATGCTTTCTTTGAGATGAAAAAAACATGCTTATTGCAGGCTTAATTTGACATCTAACTAGAAACATGGGATGCTTCCTTCAATTTTCTTTGCTATACTTTCACCGTGTATTTGACCAATACAACATTTTTCAAATGACCACTGCAAACCAATACCACATACGATTTCTTCCCATGGCAGACCTAATATTATGGTTAAACGAAAGTAATCCAGCTATGAGCAATCCCCATTTGAGCACTTCTAAGGGTTAAGTAGTGCATGTCTGTTTGTTCTTATTTATGAAGTTTATATATTAGGTTAACACCATGGGATTCTATTTTTGACTCGAGACACTATTACATGCACCATTGACATAATTGGTTGTCTCTCTGGAAGTACTTTAATTCTCACAGTAGTTGATGTTTAGTAAGGCTCAACTTTACAGTAAATTATGATATCACTGCCATATGCTCATGCAACTGTTTGACCTTGAATTCATAATTAATGTATACATGACAAACAGAAAAGGCGGAATAGCAATTCCATGAGAAACAACCCTTATCAATTGTATTGAAAAGGAATAATCTGTCATACCTTCGGTTTGCAGTAGGAGATGACATTACGAATCCAGTTAATCACTTGATCATTTATCAAGCAACCTTTCAGTTTGTAAATGTGATATTTTGAAATTCAACAAAACCTTTGTCAAAATCAAAAATAATCACTTCTATTCATTTTGCCCATTGAATACGAAAACTACAAGTAAAAAGATCCAACTGAACCTCAGTGATGATTTTCTTAATTTGTACTTATTGAGATACAAAGTTGTCACTGTTGTGGAATGCCATTATGTTTTCCACAGTAATTTTGTGAGGAAGAGAGATTGGTGAAGTTGATTGGCTTTTCAAGGGTCTAGTTAATTTCCACCCACGGAGATGGGTACAGCAATAGTTCCAGGCCTGAGTAAGATTAAAAATTTTGTTTGACTTTTTGGTGTTCTCAATCATTTCATCACCGTAGCAGTCCTCACGAGATGTCCTTAATAAGCATTTGCTCTGCAACTCCCTCATGCAGGGCCACAATTGCATGGATTATCACACGAGAAAAAATGTGCATAATGGATAATCAATAACTTTCATGAAATGAGCTAATTTTCTACACCTAAATATACTTGATATCATTCATCAATGGACCTCAGTGTATGGTAAAATGGAAATAAGATTACATAAAGATTTTTTCAATAACCATTAAATTGACATTAATTTCCAGTGAGAACACAATATTTAATCCTAAAGTAATGAGTTAATTTCTTAGTTAAATAAAAATTCATGGGAAAGTGACACATTGATATTGTGAAAGATACACATAAGAAACATTTTTATGGGCATAAAATGAAAGGGTAACCCATCACCAAATTCAAAAGCAACTTGAATAAACCCACCTCTACTTTGCATGACAATTCTGCATTCTCCTTCTGTGCAATTCGCTCAAAGAGGGAATCACAAAGGCGAGGAATTATGCCTTTGCTGTCACCACTTCCCATCATTGTGTAAGATTTCCCAGATCCTAAAAATAAATACAATAATTGGCCTGTTTTAAAAATTTAAAGGAAAATACAGATACGCTTGCATTTTGCGAAAAAAGAGACACTAAATAAGAAATGTAAATCATTCTTCTACCATTCTGGTCACTTAATTATTCATAGAATCTTACAGTAAATAAGGTGACATAAACACATCTTACCCATTAAGTCATTTGCCTCACAATAAAAGAATGTATAAATGCTATAATTAAGAAAAATCATTTACATTAATATGCATGTTACTTGGGAGCATGACATTACGTAACTAAGGGCCTTCAACTTAAACGCCAACCTGTATTATTCATCACCCACCAAATGAAATTGAAACAGAAGAACATACATAAAAATTAATTTTAGGGAGATATATTTTAAATTAAATATTCTGGGTGGTGGGTAAAATATCGTTTGTACCGTGACCGGGGAGGGGAAATTTTTACTATTATACAACTGAGTGAAAGCCTTGAACAATAATCAAGCCAGATAAGAGAGAATACAATTTTTTTCTAAACCAATATTGCACTGACATGCAAGTGCCTCAGTAACAAGAAAATCAAGTAACTAGATTCAACTAACTGCTTAATCCACCAAAGTTGTTACTATGGCCACTTCCTCTTCCCTAAAATGAAGATTCTACTTAGAAGCTCCAAAAAATAAGATGCCTTGATTTTATTCAAGGAGATAATACAGCTGACTCATATTAAATCATCAATGTTTCAAAGTGCAACAACCTGGATTGATTCTATGGAAAAACAACCACAGAATAAACCAAATCATTCACAACTCATTTTTCATTTATAGGAGTCGTCCCTTTTCAATTGCTACAATTTGCATGTCCTTAAAATTTACTTAATAAATACAATTTTGTAGGTCACATATGGGTGCATTGAAGAGAAAACATGACTGTAAGAAAAGATAAAACACTGATTTGATATAATTATTATTATTAAGTAATCTATTGGTTAAGGTAGGTTTTGGATAGAAACAACTACCAAATAAATATTTTGTGACTACTAAAAAAACACAAAATCCATCATCCTACTATACAACAGGTCCCTCTTCATCTCTGAGTACTTCCTTCCTCCCTTCATCCCATCCAACATCCCTATCCTGTTCCTTCCCTTTCCTTGTTTTCCTAACATTCTCCCCTGTATTACAGTTTTCAGCATTCCACTGCCAATCAATACCCTCTTCATTCATTTTTCCTGCCTCCAATGGATTTCTCCCAACAAACCCCTCTTTTTGCCCACCATATCTCGCACTTCCTCATTTGTTTTCCTCATGGTCCATTTTACCTTCTCCATTCTTCTCCACACCCACATTTCAACAGCCTCCAATCTACGTCTATCCCCCTGCTTCAATGAGCACATTTCCGCGCCGTACATAGATACGCTCCATATCAAAGTTTTTAAGAGTCTTTTCTTAATATCTTTACTCAACGTCCCTGCCATCAACTCCCTCCTCCTGGTAAAAGCCTCTTTGCCTAGTGCGATTCTTCTCCTTATGTCCCTACTACTTTGACTGTGTTGGTCCAAAAACTTCTGAGATACATAAACTGTTCTACTGCTCTTTTTTTTGCCCTGCTAGTTCAATGCTTAGCTTAGCCTTTTTCTTCCTGGTAAACCGCATTGCCTTTGTTTTATCGAAACTGATTCTTATCCCATATCTTTCATACTGAATTTCCAATACTCAGCAATGTTTGCTGAGTGAATTTGAAATCCATTGGCTGACTGATAAATCACAGTTTGGTCATCACCAAACCGAATTCCCCTCTGACTTTCATACCTACCTCCAGTTCTTCCCATGCCTCTTTAATCATTTCCTCTGCGTACAGGTTGAACAGCAACGGTGATAATGGGCAACCCTGCCTTACACCTCTTCCTAACACTGCCCATTCAGACACTCCATTCCCCACACGCACCTGAGCAGTCTGAGACATGTACAGGTTGCGGATTAGCCTCATTTCCGTACAATCTACTCCTATTTTCTGCAATACACTCATTAGTTTTCCCAATTCACTCTATCAAACGCTTTTTCGAAATCTACGAAACAGGCAAATACCTCCTGGTTGTGTTCTATATTCCTCTCGATTAATAATCTCATTACTGCAATGGCATCACGCATACCTCTCACCTCCCCTTCCAAAATGATCATCCCCTAAGTAATAATTTGCTCTACTCTCTATCCTTTTGTTTATGATCCTGAGAGCAACTTCAGCTGCATGGGATATCAAACTTATTGTTCTGTAGTCCTCACATGGTGTAGCCTTTACTTTTTTTGGAATAGGAGCTAACTCTGATCTCAAAAAGTCTTTTGGACAAATTCCTTCCTCATAGATACTACAAATCAGTCCATAAAGTCTCTTCCTTTCACATTTTCGAAAACCTTTAAGTAGTTCCGCAGGTATGTTGCCTACCCTCTGCCTTATTTGATTTCCTCTCCCTTAAAGCCCTTTCTATCTCATCGTCGAGTATTCCTGGACCTCTGCCATCTTCCTCTACATCATGTTCTCTCTCTAAGTCTAACCGTGTCGACCTAAGTTCTTTGACATACACTTCTTCTATATTTTCCTTCGATTGCTCTAGGATCTTTTCTGTGTCAACTATTATCTTACCTAACTTATCTCTAACTGTTAGCACAGATCTTCCCTTCTTACTTCGCGATAGTGATTTAACCTTGCTATATAGCGCCCCAATTTCACTCTTTCTCTAAAAACTTTCCATGTCCTCGAACTGCACCTTCCACCATGCTTCTTTTGCTTTATTTGTTGCCCACCTCAGTTTATTATTCAACTCTTTTTGCTTCATTTTGCCTAACTCTTTGTTTAGATTCTTCCATTTTCTTCTCTCATTCATCTTTGTAATCATCTCATCCTTGATCCATGTTAACCTTGTCCTTTTCCCATTAACGGTTCCTATAGTTTATTTTGCGGCTTTCAATGTCCCTTTTCTGATACATTCTCATTTTTCTTCAATTATACTCAGCTCTTTACTGTCATCCACGATTTTCCCTACAGCCTTTTGATACTCCATCCTTGTCAATCCATTTAATGCTTCTACATTCCATTTCCTAACCCGTCACCCCTGTGTTATCTTTCTGAAACGGAGGCTACACTTCACAACAACTAAATTGTGGTCAAAGCCTGCATCCGCTCCCGGGAGCTGTACGAATTTGATCATACTGTTCCGAAACCTGTACCCCACCAGAATATAGTCTAACTGATACCTTTCTGAGCCCTCTGGCATTTTCCATGTTTACGTATGCCTTTTGTGGTGTCTATACCAAGTGGTGATGAGTAAACCCTGTCTTCTGCAGAACTCAATTGCTTTCTCCCCACGGTCATTCCTCGTGCCTAAACCGTAGTCTCCCACCTCATCACCATCTCTTCCTTTGCCTACCGTCACATTCCAATCCCCCATCACTATCAAATGTTTCCCTGAAGGAACACACGCGATTATGTCCTCTAATTGATCGTATGAGTGTTGGATGACGGGATTTTTGCAGGAGTGTGTGCGCTGCTGTGGGTGTAATTTCCCATGTTGTTGTTTTGCATGAGGTATTGTTCCTTTTTACGGTTGGTGACCTAACACCCCCCGCCACACGCCCTTGCGGCGGCTTGCGGGGTATTATGTAGATGTAGATATCCTATCAACCTCTTCCTCCGTGTGGTTGCTTGGATTTGATATAATAATAGCTTTCAAATTACTCAAAGAGATTTACATCTGCTCTGATAACCTTTAGGTTCCAAATTAAAACACGGCTGCTCATAAATGAAATACACCGATAAAAGCACACAGGAGTGAATTATTTAATTTTTGCTGCACCACCTTCATCATATTTCAGCCACTATCTCAATTTCTAAGATTCAGTTGCAGTGCTCAGATTTTGGCAGACAACAATTCCACCTTCATTACAGTAGTCTGAGGCCATCTTTGGGTCTAATTCAACCACCTTTGCCCAGAAATCTTTCTGCAATGGAGGTGAAACTATTATCTGCCAAAAGCAGACCAATGCAGTGATATCTCAATAATGGAAACTCATGCCCCATTTACTTCTGCAAAGTCCTTTGCACTAGCGTGCTTTTTACCAAACCCTTCTTCTTGCCATGATTATTTGTTCACAAATATATATGACTGGCCACAGTAGTTACATCAATACAATACTCAAAATGTAATTTGCTGCAGCTTAACATTAAAATGAAGAAGTTATCTTTATGATTTCCACACACTATGATGATTTTGTGCTGTTATTTAGGTTTACCCAAAGCTTTAATTATTTTCCTTCAGGTCTTAACAAGGGTAATTTAGTTATTAAATGCACCACTTGAACTTTTCTCAAAGGAGTTACAAAGTCAATGCAAAAGCAAAGCAAAGGGAAGCCAGTCGTACTGAGTGACCTCTTGCCCTCCCATGAATATTGGGCCGCTTACGTTTCAATTCAACAGGATCATCACGTTTCATAGGATCATCGCCAAGTTCACAGCATGAAAGCAGTTAAATACTCTAGCACAATGGGCCAATTTATTCCATCGCTAAATAAGGCGGAATTTCCACATTTGCATTGGGGGAAAATGATTCCTTTGACGGAGCATATCGAAAAAGAGAAAATGGAGAAGATGATTAACGGCACATTTCCCGCATTATTTTCGATAGTTCTGTCTCTCCTTTCTCTAATCTAATTTAGAAAAGCTTTGCAAAGAAGAGATAGCGGTGTAAAATAAATGGTGCTAACTCCTCCACCTACTCATCATTCACTTGGTCCCTCACCGATCCCAGTCGGTATGGAGCAAAATTACACCATTAATAAAAAAACCTCGGAAACCATATTTCTGGCTAAGTCCATCACCCCTAATTTCACGTGCGGGACACACTCATGGCGGAAGTGTTCTCATAGAAAAGTAAACAGTAACAAATTGAAAGATACACCATGCGTAACATCTCCTATGCATACTGATTTTTAATAAGTCCTTCAGTTTCCTCGTGAGGTAAAAGTATTTTGGGGTGAACGCTGCACGTACGCGGGAGTAAATTCATAAACCAACGCAAACGGATAAAGCTTTTTCCGGCAAGTCATGACGAATATTCATAACTCTGTCTCATAAATGCTTCAGTTCGCGACTTTCCTCTCTTTTCCTCATTCATTTATGTATGCATTCAAAATTATCGAGCGCAAAGAAAATAGCCCATATCCCATGGGAATGCAATCCGCACACCGCAGATACCCTCGAGGATTCATTCCCCCCTTCGCATCACTCGCCCAACTCGGCACCGAGGGCCCACGCCTCCACTCAACGCCACCATGGCTTTGCTCGGGATCATCGTTCACGGCGAGCAACAAACACTCTTCCGCATCCCTATTTTTGTCATCATTAAACATGGAGATATTTCCACACTTCAGTGAGGGGGGAAAATAATTATTTTTTACACGGAGCATGACGGAAAAGAGAAAAAACAAAAACGACGATTTTCCGCGTTGTTCTAGACACCCTACACCAAGTAATGTCTCATAAAATAACGGCTGATATCGAGTAATATCTCAGTTATTTAAATTATCATCTTTGGTGAAGAAAGCATGTTGTTTACATATATCTAAGTAGATACCTGATTCGACGGTCGGCGACAAAACTCTTCCTCACGAGCATCACGCGAGGAGAATTAATTACGCGTTACCGAGAAAAAAGCTAATTCAATTTATGAGTATTTCACGCCGACGCTCGGAACTTTTCCACGTTTGAGTTCGGTGGATCACATCGTCATGAATCATCTTCAATCAATCATACACCATAGTGTTTCGGAGTGGGTAATCATCATTCGGTGCTCAACATCGCATCTTCCTTGGGACGTACCCTCGTCGTGCCCGCACTTTCACCACACACTTCTCCGCCATTCGTGTGCCCTTGTCATTTAGACGCATGCAAATGCTCTCGAATGCAAACACACTCCTGGAAACCAACAACCAACCTAAGAAGAGTCGAAAAAATAGATCGTGCAATGAGTCTCGTGCGGGCCTTCCGCAGCCGGACCTACCTGTTTGGCCGTATGCAAATATGCACGCGTTGTATCCTTGAAATGCATTATCCAAAATATCCCTCCCGAGGCAGTTGAACACAACTTCTTGCGAGGCGTGCGTCCCTCCGCCTCTGCCCTTCCCTTTCCTCCGCCTCCGACACCGCGGGGTCGTCCCCTCCTCGCCCCCCTCCCCCTCCTCGTCCTCCATCTCCTCATCTTCGCCCCCCTCCTCTTCCTCCTCCTCCTCGTCCTCGTAGTCGAACTGCTGGCCCCAGATGGAGTTGAAGCAGTGGTCAAAGGCGAACGTCTTCGGCGGTTTCCTGAAAAGATATCAAGAGAACGACAAGTCAGGATCATTCCAGCCTCTCTTACTAACACTTGGGACGGATAAAGAGCATATCTGATGCATGGGAAGGGAGTCGCCAAATTCGCCAATTTGAGAATCTCTCGAATGGGATTAGAACTCACACACCTCCCGATTGCCAATGACGCGGCCGATACTGAGCAAGTCGGATTCGAATCCTCATCGACGAGCTGCCAGAGTGGGTTCCCGCATGGTCGTGTGTCAACCAACACTTGCGAATCTGACTTCTAACAACGTCTCTTTGTGCTATTTCCCATGAAAATACTCGACGATTCAATCGGTGCTTCCCTATGATTGGTAAGCGAGACGAATCAAGGCGGAATACATACAAACATTTTCATTTCAACAAAAATTAAATATGAATATTAAAAGTTAAATTAATATAGCGAACCTAATTATTTTATTCATTCAAATAAGTAAAAATGGATAAGTCACAGAAAAAAGAAAAATTGCTTACGTGGTTTGTATAAAATGTATCGGGAAAAGTTTCTGGGGTGGGGGGAAAAGACGCTTCAGATATTGCTACAACGTCTCTCAAAATCCTCAACAAGTCCATCCCTTGAGAGCGTCGTCAAGCTTTGGCCAGCGGTTTTTCCCTGACTCGAAGGGTCCCTGGAAAGCGAATTCCGGAAGATACTTAGGGGTACACGTGCAAGCTTCTTTTACGGCACTTAGGGTCCCATGGTACTGGTGTCCTTAAGAGGGGGGATTTCACTTTTGAGAATAGGAATAATAGTCTGCTGGCGCGCCAAGTCGAGACTGTAAGGGGGTCGGGGTATCGTCGCGATGTCGTTGAAGGAGGTCTGTCAACACTTTCAAGCAAGCAGACTTTCTCGACTCTACTCTTGGTCGTCCGTCCGTAAGACTTCGGGACGAGTATGGCGCTTTAGATATTTCGTGTCACCAAATTTTCAGTGATAATGGTGAGTGTACTGCCATCTTATCAATGCCAATACGATCTACGATCATGCGCACACTAAACCGACGGTCAGAATTCAGCACTTCACGTCAGGGAAAAAATGTTACCGATACTTTTTAAGCAAATATTGCATACCACAGTTGGAACGTAACTGTGATTTAGGACACTGAAATTCATAAAAAATACAATCGAGAAAATTATCTTTACTTTTTCATCCAACATTAATTACATAAACCACAGGGTAAAAAGGGAGGTCAGTTCCTTTCCCTGTGCCTCCTCTTGTTTCCCAGAAAGTTGTGATACTTGGAAAATCAGGTAAAGCTGAGTGCCCAGAGGCCTCCCCGGGAATCAAAACCCGTGATCCACCGGTCAGTAGAGCAGCACAATGCTCTACCCAACGGACTACCACGCCCCCTAACATTATATACGGTGCTTAAAAATGTGAGGTAGCATTTCTCAATTATACACATATCTTCACAGCAAAGACACAACAAATTGGTAAAAATCAGCACTTGCTTGTTGAGTATCAACAAACACTGGTATTGCTGAAGTATAACATGCTGGAGGGTAAACGCCTTCTAGATGTCAAACCCTGGTGAGTGAGACTTCACGACGAAATTGTAATGGGTTTGCTTGGAAGTCATATGGACACTGCTGAAATGATGCGTCGACTCTCTCCGGATACACCGATAAATTGTCAGCACAGTATTGACAATTGATCGCGCCTTCGAGTCGATGCTGCCACATGATCGCAGCCCATCAAAAGTGTACCGCCTGAACGCTTGAAAGAATAATATCACATATTATACTACGAATTCCACGTTTATTAGGCGGAGGATTACATCGGAAATTGAATAAGGAGCAGCCTGATTACTACTGAATAAATTTCTCACCGCCGACATTACAGACGAAGCGAGAGACCAATGGAGCAGTAGATGCTGCACCTATCCAATCCGTGGCGCAATGACCCCGAATACTTTCCTGACCCCCTCCTCCGCAAAATGCTACGCGGGATAAAAAGCACAAAAGACAACTGGGAAGGATTTGAATAATTTGACGGATTAGGGTCAAAGACACCCTAAGGTCAATGAGGGGTTTTTCTTCCCTTTCTTACGCGGAAAGCAAAATGGCATTCTTATGAATCCCCAGTTAGCGAAATTGTTCGCGGAAAACGCCCTAATCCCTTTAAAAATGCCATAAAGAGACAGCAAGGATGGTGTTTACTTTCAATTACGCCTCGGTTTACGTTTTGGAAAGCAAATAATGAATAAATTTTACCCAAGGACCGAAAAAAACCCAGCGATATAAACATGCATTCCCCTCTTCCGTCGCGGGACTATTGGTTCGTCCGCAGCCGCCATGTTCGAAACGAGACAATCGCAAGGCTCAAAATGAGATACAACGAAATCATTTTTTTCGCAAAGGACCGCCTTAATTATTTACCGAAAGCAAATAAAGGAATTTAATATCAGCAGTTAGTTTCCAAGGACGGATGATGAAATACGACCTTGAAACCTAATGAAAGCTAGAGCTAACTCAAAAAAAAATCATCTCACTCGGAATGAATTCGCGTCGGTATTTGCGCACAAAAATGCACGGGCACGTTCACGAAATGAAATTTCGTATCTTTAACCCCACATTTAACTTAAAAAACCCAACAATTTGGTTATAAAACTAAACCTAAAGGCTTGCTACAAGATTTTTCTATCGAAAGCTTGTGCCTTGAATGTACACATGTAACCGAGGAAGAGAAACTCGCAAGGTATTCATAAAGGGGCATATAGTGGCAGCAATTCGGACTCCGTGCGTCCAAGAGTACACCACGCACCTAAATTTCCCGCAAATGTTTCCGCGCCTCAGACGATACTCACGAGGAGCATCTGGCCCTCCGAAGGCATCCACCCGCACGCAGGTGGTCAAAAAAAGGTCCAGGTGGACCTCCCGTCTCCCCCAGATGGGCCAGATAACTTCGGCAGCAAATTACAGCCTGGACCCGAGAGAATCGGCCTCTCGCAAATCTTAAAATAGTTGCCCATCGCCGATCCAACCGATCGGAGAACATAATGAGACTAACAGCGAGCGTCCGACTCGGCCTAAAATTTACGGAAATCGGAGGTAAACGTCAGGCTTATTTCGACCGTTTTTCTTGTCGGCGAAGGCACCTTTGCGATATGAAAATGAAAGTTCCCACCGCTCCCTACTTCGAAACTCACTTGGGCATGCACTGACGGTCTCGGGCGTTTGAAAAGCAGACATCGCATTAACATAGCACAGGAGAACCAATCCAATGAGTTATTTTTATTGCAACAACAAAAGAATTCAATCAAAGTTTTACCGCTCGAGGATGGCTTTGCGAATTGCGATTTTCTGATTTTTACGTAATACAAAAAGGGGACCGGTTTCAAGAACGTCGACCTTCCCGACATGCCCGTCTAAGACGCAATGGAGATCGTCATTCGATTAATTATTACTGCGACGTTGCCAATATTTATCGCCCCTCCAACGAGAAGGGCGATTCGAATCATTGCCACACCTGCTCACACGGCAAAAAGTATAATTTTGGAACAGAATAAAGGATCTGCTGCTTCAGTAGAAGTCATTATTAACCTCAGCCAGGGGTGGATGGAGATGTAATGGAATCTTACACACTACTTCACTCAACCGTCTTTGATTAATAAGCAACTTGGCGTTGTTAGATGTCAACTAAATCCATCGACTGAGAGTTTCTCCATTCAGCACACAATGAACACAGGCGAGGTGGGGAAGACAGAATCGAGCAGATCACAAGCGCAAAAATATTTCCTTGACCAGGACTTGAACACCGGGTCTTTCGGCTTGCCCGGCCGATGTTTATGTGTGTTCCTGTCCCTTTTCCTTATATATATATATATATATATATATATATACATAAATTTAAATAAGCTTTGGCAGGCAACACTCTTGCAATAATTTGTGATTAATTAAATAAGGTCCTAAAAATATCCAAATTCAAAGAAACGCAGATAATTTATTCCGGATTTATAATAAATAACTTCAACCTACTCATGAGTTAACAATCTCATCTTACTAATCCTGAATATACGGTCTAATTACGTACAGCTTTAGTGAAAGCTAAGTGAACTAGCTCAGCGGATCAGTGAAAAACGCAGAAGTTTAAATTACGGAATCGTAAATGATTTTGTTCTAAATACCTGACTTATTCCTACAATACTCAAGAAACGAAACCGAAGAAAGTCGAGTCGACTCTCTGGACTGAGAAGAGTAAGGGGAAGGAAGGGCAGCTTGAGTTTTATGATCAATTTCAGACGAATGGTCTCAAGTTTTCACACCGCTCGCATTCCACGCAACTCTTTCCCCACTGGCACTACATCTGACAGCTACAACGGCACTAAATTCCCCTAAAGCCGTAATGCTAAAGGAAAAGCAATTTACTCTCCATTGCAGATAGTGTTTTGTGGCATTTCTAGAATACTAGAAAACTACACTTTAGAAAGTCACACGATGATTGTATTCACCAGGTGTACTAAACTAAATGCTGAGGCTATGATCACTTCTCTACCCACGTAATTATCGCATGAACACTCGCAAAAAAGACTGCCATTTCAAGAAGAGCAACGGCAGTTAATGCGGGAGGCGAGAGTTTTAATGAAGCCATTTACGCTATCTAAGTGTCAGGTAGAAATGATCATTTAGGGAAATTAAGAATTTAAGGTCGCTCGAGCTATTTTCGTTAGCCGTTGAATGCCGTAGATTTTCCTCATTTCTCATTTCCACTTCAAGGCTTGAGAAACTCGTTTCACATTTGCACATTTGAATAATTTAGAGTGGGCACCATGTGCCTGGCAATTTATATTACGCAGGGATTAAACTTTCAACTTTGGCATTCTTTAAAGTTGATTTGACTCCGTTGCATTGGCAGGACTTTAGAAACTACAACAGAAATTAATTTCAAGCGATTTTATATTAAATCTAGGTGCACATGATTTATATATACAGGGTTCGTCTGGAAAATAAGTGTACTGACTCCTGGGCTGGGCGCGCCTGGGGCGGCGCGCCCAGCACCGCTCTGACGGGCTGCGATTGGAGGGGGGTATGTTGGCAAGCGACGCTGAAAAAGGCAGTCGGCTCTGAGCTGTGGTGTAGTGAGGAGTTCTGTTAACGCGAACCTCCACGCTCGACCCACGTCACGGAACGCGATGCCGAAGTTTTTGGAGCAGCGTTATTCCATCGAATTTGCGGTAAAGCTTGGGAAATCGTCTACCGAAACTGTCGGTATGATTAACCAGGCTTACGGGGAGTCAGCCATGTCCAGAAACAAGATCTTTCGGTGGCACAAGATGTTCGTGGAGGGCAGAGAAGAGGACGACGACGAGTCTTCGAGAGGTTCCCAATGATGCCTTCGCGGGAGCGTTCCAGGAATGGGAACGCCGCTGGAACAAGTGTATCGACTCACAAGTTTCCTATTTTGAGGAATATTAGCTTAAGATATGTAAAAGTGTAATACATTTTTTTTCCTGAGCTCAGTAAACTTATTTTCCGGACGAACCCTATAAATATATATATATATATATATATATATATACACACACACACACACACACACGAGGGTCATCCGGAAAGTAGTACCCGTTCGTGCCGCATGAAGTGCTGACGACGCGAGTAGCCGCTGGACGAGGTCAGATAGCTTCAGTGGCTTGTCTGCCTTCTCTGAGCCAAGTTGCGTGACGCTAGCATTGCCTGTGTTGTTTCTGTGATTGTTTACAATGTTTAAAAAAATTGAGAACGCCGCCAGTTGTGAAGTGAGGGCAGTGATTAAATTCCTCAATGCAAGAAACGTTCGCCCATGTGATATTCATCGCCAATTAAAGGAGGTGTATGGAGACAATGTAATGGACGAGTCGTCTGTTCGGCGGTGGTGTCGCAACTTCAACATGGGGAGGGGAACACACACGACGATGAGCGTTCGGGGAGACCGTCTGTCATTACAGACCAACTGGTGAGCTCAGTTGACGAATTCGTGAGGAACGATCGGCGCGTCACAATTGATGACATCTGTGAGCATTTTCCCAATGTTTCTCGAACAATTGTTCATGAAATTGTTAAACACCATCTGCATTATGCAAAAATTTGTGCAAGATGGGTCCCTCGCGTATCTCAATGAGCTGGCGGCGAAGGACTATGCAGCAGGAATACAGAAACTTGTCACACGTTATGACAAATGCCTTAATTTGCTCGTGTGTGTGTGTGTGTATATATATATATATATATATATATATATATATATATATATATATATATATATATATATATATATATATATATATATATATATATAAAATATCTTCAAAATGGAACGCTCTTCGGCGACGCACAAATATTTAAAAAACAGATTTAGATTATTAGAATATAGAAACACAAAGAAAGGACACTCACAATTTGTTATTTGACGTTTCGACAGCACGGCTGTCGTCTTCAGAATCCAGATTCTGAAGACGACAGCCGTGCTGTCGAAACGTCAAATAACAAATTGTGAGTGTCCTTTCTTTGTGTTTCTATATTCTAATAATCTAAATCTGTTATATATATATATATATATATATATATATATATACATATATATATATATATATATATATATATATATATATATATATATATATATAAACATAGCTCAAGTGGTTAAGAGCCTCCGCTCGGCAAGTGGAAAGATCCGGAGTTCAAGTCCTGGTCTAGGAAATATTTTTACACTCGTGATCTGCCTGATTCCGCCTTCCCCACTTCTCCTGTGTTCGTCCTTTATGTGTGTTCCTATCCATTTTCCTTATATCTATTTCTATGCAAATGAGTATATACTTATATATATATAGTATATATATACATATATATATATATATATATATATATATATATATATATATATATATATATATATATATATATGAATTCGTCGAACTAAAACGGAAGTATTGAATAACAAACTTGGACAGCAACAAACAATATAAGAACACATAAAAAGATCACTCACACGTTATTTCTTGATCATTTCGACGGAATTCAGCTCCGTCTTCATCGGAAGAAATAGAAGTGCTATATATATAGAAGGTGTATTTTTATAACTCATATTATATAATATATATATAATATATATATATAATATATATATATATATATATAAACCATAAACAGAGTGATCAACCCGAAGGTCGGTTTGGTAGGTGATGGTAGAAGTTCACCCAGTACTAAGCCCGATGGCGTGTGAAAATCACACATCAGGGTAGGGGGGCCAGTTCCTTTCCCTGTGCTTTATATATATATATATATATATATATATATATATATATATATATATATATATATATATATACATAACCGAAGGTCTTCAAGGAACATTTTTCTCAGCGAAAATAATACACATCAAACTTAAGGAGAAGAGAAAGGAAATATATCAAGCGGACAGCAAATGTCATTCAGCACAGCAACATGCCAGCCTGTCATCCGACTGACAATGATTTAGATTATATTAAGTATTCTGAAAAGTAAATTTAACAAAGAACCCAACTACCGCTCAAAAACACCTCAACTTCGGGATTTTAATCCGGCCCCAGAGAAAAGGAAGCCGGCGACGTCTGCCTGAATATCTGCCCCGTAATGTCAAATTTCCGGAACCTCGACCTTTCTTTTAAACGGAAGCTCCTCCCGAGGTCTCTCTCTCTCTCTCGCCGGAAGAAAACCACTGTGCGCCGCCGGAAAAAAATCCTCGCCACTCTCGCAACTCTGGATGAGCAGACCCGAGCCACGGAGCCAATCCTGTCCCTCTCTTCCGTTATTCCAGCCGCTTTATCTGGAGGAATCGTTCCCAAATGCAAACTTCCCGGAGACGCGGGGTGAAAGGGTAAAAGGATGCAAATGGGAGCCAGGGGATGATGCAGGAGAGGAACGCCGAGCTTACGACAGAACCCTATTTTATGCATGTTGCCAGACGAAACACGAAGTTTTCGCATATATCGCACATTTTAACGTAGTATGCGATAATCGGATTAGCGGCTTAAAGTAATATTCCAGGCGAATGCCACCGAATTAGTAAGACTATCTAATGCACACGACTGGCATTGTTGAATGTTCTACATGAATAATATTCTATTATGACGGATTTAGTCAAACTCTTCCACTGAGTCGAGCGGAGATAAATCGATTTCGTTTATGCATTTATATGGATAATAATTTATTAAAACTGAATTTATTGCATGCTTTCGAAGGGTCGGTCGAGTGTTTGAAACTGAAGCATTTTACCTTTCGGCGAATCCCTTTATTTATCCCTGCGCCGGCGTCCATAAAAATTCGACTCGTCCCGCACCCGCTGGAGCGAGGAGAAATTGACGATTGATGCGTTTCGCGTAAAAATAAGGAGCATCAAATGATCATTTAAAAAATAAACTTTCGACGAATTATCAAAAACCCTAATGTGATTGAAATGAAAAATAAATTGAATATTTGGAGCGAATGCGAATTGAGTGGACTTGGGTGAGCGGATGAAAATGCTCGCCCTTCGATATTTGATGCAATGACAAAGGTAATGATAAGTGTCACTGACATCTAACAATCCGGGCGGGAGACAATGTTATCTTGGTGAGAAAACATTTCCAGGCATATCAATCTTCCCCGATCTAGAGGATGACTTCGAAGAGGAGATCGTTGTCCGAAGATGACAAGCGGAGTGAAAAAAGAAGCGCGGGCGCCGCAGAGCACAGGGTGTGAGGCAAGGGAAGCCGTGTCAGTGGCAATACTGTTAGCCGCAGAGTCTAGAAATTTAGGTCACGAAGAATTAGCTCGTTTCACGCACGCCGCAAAGGCATTTGACCACCGCGGAGGCTTGAAAATAAACCATAAGGGGAGACAAAGACGAAAACCCAAACCTCCACTAGACACGATCTGCTGAACGGGGGAATTGTCGATGCACAAAACGATGGAGAAACGCGGAAATCTCAGCTTCGGTAAATTTCATACAATGTTTTTAGTAACATGTTCACTGTGCCCGAGGACCCGATTAGACCCGATTTCAATGAATTACACTCGAGGTACGATAAAGAGGTTGATATCGGGGGTACTTGATGAAGCAAGTAACGTGATATTTGATCAATTCTTACCTGCCTCGACAATATGACCCAAGGTGACTCCGGTTCGCATTTTGTCTCCCACTTGTCACACGCCGCTCGTATATTTTGCTCCGTTTCCCCAAGTTTCGTAATCGAAGGATCCAGGTGCCAGCCACGCCGAGCGAGAATGCACGGCCACAGTTTCCTCGAGAATCACAAAGCTTTACATACTAAACTATCCCATAGCTCCATTGCCTATGAACATACTAAGTTAGCATTTATATAACAATCATTCGATTCTTCCATTGAAAAAAGAGGATTATACATAGATGTATACATATATACACACATATATATACACAAACAAACACACACGAGTATATGTATGTATATATATATATATATATATATATATATATATATATATACGTGTGTGTATATATATTTACACACATACATGAGTATATGCATGTATATATATATATATATATATATATGTGAGTGTGTATATATATATATATATACACACTGCCTGTGAGAGGGCCGAAGAGGGACAATCTATCCTGTCAGTGTCCTTTTAAATGTTGCTATTCTATTCTATTTGTGTTAAAATGTGCCGTCCCATTATATATATATATATATATATATATATATATATATATATATATATATATATATGTATTTATTTATTTATTTATAAAATATATATACACATTTTAGTTTAATTATAATTCTTATTGGTCAAAGATGAGTGTCGACTCGCCCACATAAAATGGCGGATAATTAAATTGCTCCGTAGCTTCGCCCACGACTGACATCTCCGCACATAAGAATTTGGCACGTTACGGATGGCTACGGCAATTGCCGACGCTAGCTTTCGTACTACTTTGTCTGGCTCTTTTTGGCCTTCAGGTAATGCCTATTTAGCAGTGATATAGTAGAAATTACACAGGCTTCCCAAAGAGGAGCCCCGGGTTCAAATGATGAAGGATTTGTTTTCGTGTGTTTCCTTATTGAATTTAGGAATTTGGGAAAAAACAGTAACTCTATTATGCAATAGAGGAGAGAGGACGATTTGGATTTAAAAGTAAAGACAATAGAGCAAACACATTCCTGTTGATGTGTACACATTTCGTGGGAAATATTTATCTTATATTTTTTTAAATTTAGTACCCTGCAAGCCACCGCTAGGGTGTGCGACAGGGGGTGAATACACACCAGACTAATTTTGGCCCAAATATTTTCACCTTTACCGCGGTCGGAAATGTTATTCTGATCCCTTACCGTTCGTAGGAAGAATGGAGTTTTAAATCTATATGTTCTATAGTTAATCGCTCTAATTTTATTGACATGATCTCGCCCACCGCAGTGCGAGGGGGATAGTAATACATTTTCAGCATCAATGCCAAAGAGACCTCCTTCCAATTTATGTAAGGACGATAGCGCAACATGACGTAGACAGATAGCGGCCACTAAATGCAGAACATCCCGAGCGAAGAAGCCATTCATGATGAATAAGCAACTGCTTCGCTTAAAACAACTTCAAATGCATGCAAAGAAGCACAATGTGCATATATTTGAGAGTAGCGTAGAAATTTGTGCACCGAAAACAAAGGCAGATAGGAAAGACCTAATATGACTAAGAGTTTTAAGTATGGTGCTAAGGGCAATCGCCGAAAATCAAATAATATCACAGTAAGAAAAGAGTAGAATTTCAAAACGGTGCGAAGCGATTTGGAAATCAGAAGATATACACGTAATAATGACGAGGCACATGTTGAAGACACTATTATTCGCAAAGAATCAATGACGAGCACAATGGAAGGCAAAGAGGAAAGTAGACCAGAGGAAGAAGGCACAAGGACGAATACCTGGGGCGATTCAAGAAAGGCGGAAAATAAATTGGTCCGCGGTGGGGAAGAATGGATGGCTCCAGTCACCGGCGGAAGGAATGAAACTCAATGATAACGATACGAGTCTAGGGCGAGGGGTCTATCTCTGGCGGGATGATTCCAGGATACCATTCATCTGTTCTCGCGTCCCGACAAGGCGGGGAACAGTGGCATTTGCAACGCACCAGAGCTCTGATAAATTAATTAAATGCTCACCGAAAAGCATCGAGGGATAGGTGTGACACCCTTTGTTTCCTAAAAACAAGGTGCAATACGTGGTAAAAGAAATTTCATAAGGAAAACGTGTTTACTAAGAGGAAAATGAAAAGGAGTGGAATTTTACAGGAAAAACAACAGGAGTGGAGTTTCACAAAAAAAAACACGGGAAATAACAAGAATTCCAAAATTGCAGATGTTTCATTGACGTACGCCGGCTACGGAGGAAGGTCGAACTTTAAAAGAGCTTGCACTCGTTAAAGTGTATGTCACCATCTTATTTCTAAATTTCTTTCTTCTATTAGAATACGATATGTGTTTGCACTTTGAAAGCATTAAATCACCGATTGCGAAGAATAATATCAGCTGAAAATAGAGTCAAAACTTGAGAGACATACGCCAGATTACTTGCCGCACGGTTCAGCGTGGAAAAACAATAGATATTTCCATAAATAATCCACGGCTCAGGGTCATTTCACTTACAGATGCATGCACACTTGTTTTCGTCTCCAATTACATTCCATAATATATTATTTCATTCCGAATTCTACTGCAAAATTTATAACTACTAAAATTGACCAGACAAACTAAAAATGATGGTATTTTATACAACAAAAGTACAATCCATGAACACCATGCACATCCATGAATGCGTCCTTAAAGTATTATTGGCATACTGGAATCCTTCTGACATTACATTATAAATAGGGCGAGGAGGATCATCTATTCGTGGTTCAGCATTACCCGAACAACATGCGCCATACACCGCGGATTATTTTCACTGACTCTCAACGAAAATGTTTACAAATTTTATCGCAAGTGTCTCTAAATTTATACCGCTTTCAATTTTGTGGAGTGTATGATGACTTTGCTCGTTATTTTTCAGTCCCTTATTATTATTTACTTCATTAACTTATTTTAACTTCATTGTCTTTATTTACCTTACAACCTCATTATTCATTACGGGATTCTAAGCAGTTGTCCATACCATCAAACAAAAGTACAGGAATTTTATGTCAATCCCCAGATTCCATTATCAACGAAAGTTTTGTGGTATTATCACTGACCGAGGACAATTGCCGACGATGCAATTAAATTTTTCCGAAATTAACCCAATGAAAGAAACCATTAAGTTTAAATTTTACAATGGCAACATTCAAGCAATATTGATAACGCGGTGATAACGCGGCAATCAATGTTGTAAATGGCAAAGCATCTTTATGACTTGCAATAGCAACTTAAGCAGGAAAAATCAAACAACCTTGCAAGTATAATGGAGCAATCGACATTAAATTACAGAGAAAAAGATTGAGTGGCTATAATTTAAAGAGAATTTACAATAATTTTCTTGTATTCACAACCAAGTCAAAGCAGGCTATTGACACCGAATTAAGTAAAAAGCCTTCAAGTGCCAAATTAATGCCCCCCCCCCCCCAAGGTATTGGAAAATGTGTTTTATCATTTAATACCTGATACTGTTTTATACACCTGTGATATCAATTTCTGATGATTGGGACGAAAACAACAGAATATCCTAAAATAATCCAAGCAGTTAAGCTTTGTAAAAACAATTGACTGATGAATCACACCAACAGAAGCTCGCTTGTGATCGCAGAACTCAAGAGTGCCAAGAGATAACGTCAGCAAACTAGCAAACGAAAAGTTACATTCGTTCACATCATTCCTGGGATGCCTTGCACAACAAAAAAAACTTATATTCCGCCGATAGATTCTCTGAATAAAACATAGTAACATTCCGACAGTTACCTAAACAATGATTACCTTCATTCACACTTACACACTCGAAAATACCCGTATTCTTAAACTGTGAATGTTCCACTCCACTCCTTGACATGTAAGCGATTATATCGGAATGAAGTCTCTGATCAATACGTAAAGGGGAATTACGGCATGAAGCTCAAGACAAATGAAGTCTAATGACGAATGTACACACAAAATGTCTACCTATTTCAAGTGCTATCGTGAGCAGGAGTAGAATTTTAAATTTTCGATGATGAAATTAAAAAATATAACACCCATGCCGTCAGTTCTGGTTTCATTCCTCTTTCCAAGGAAAATACCGTGACGTTTAATTGAAAAAGGATGGAATAGATTTATTCATAGTTAACTACTTGACCTCCCTTTATTTCTAAACAGCTAGATCACGATTAAAATTCAATTTTGAAGTAGAAAAATAGCATCGAATTCGTGAAAAAAAGTAATAGGAAAATTTCAAGAATGGGAATGCGCTCGTATCTGACAGTATTTTCCTCCCTTCACAATGTTATCTCTGGCATAGAGGAAACTTCATATCTTAGAACGCGGTGACATTGATTAAGACATCACACCGACATCCACTACCTGTCATGACACGTTTCGCTTTATCTGCGGAATTCATATCGAAATCTACATGAATGTACACAAAATACTGCCAAGACGCATGGCGGAAGGTGTTAGGACAATAGCCATGCAGGCAGACTTATAAGTATATACATTCACTTGAATATATGTTAGCTCATATACAAAAACGCTCGGGCTCATACATACCTATATACTTCCGGCAATAACCATTTTTTTATTATAAATTTAATCAAAATTAAAAATTCATTACACTACTGAATTTAAGTCAATTTGGGCACAACAGGTTCCATTTGGATATGATTGCGTATCATGCGAAGGAATCTGTCTTTGATGGTGTCTACCCATCTTTTATTTTATCCCGGTGCTTGAATCCAACAACGTAATTTGGTGTCATAGTATTTCCCTCTGGTTCCCAAGATAACTCAGGTGTCCTCTACCTTCCCCGAAGTCTAAGTCTAGCCTGCTCTCCACATGAATCAAGAGGCTCCCAACCTACCTGTGATTCCTCCATCTTACCCACGATGCTCACCGTCTTTTCGCGGGAATTTTTCGGAAACAATCCCGGCAGATTTTCTCTAAACCTTATCCCATTCCTTAATTGACGTTTTTTACCGTTGATCCTAGACACGTTCCGCGTGCTAAATGTTGCCAAACTAAAGTGAAGTGAAACACCTCCCGTACTTCTTCATTACATTGTCCCATCTAATCTAATGAAACCCAGTTTCTTAAACGCAGACCCGCATATTCTGCTGATGCCTGTGCCCCATTAAAAGTTCGATGTCATCGCAATACCCAAATATTACAACACTTCTGAAATGCATAAATGGATCCCAGCCTATTTTAAAATCAACGCTTTTTTAGATCTCTTCTTTCACTCCAATATCCTCTTCGCGTTTTCTGATTTAAATCGCTAAAAAGTAGCACTCATTCTGTCGGGGATCTCCTTTTTCTGTACAGGACTGTATCGTATGCAAAAAATCTAAGATTGCAGCTAACGTGGGAGCTTAGGTCGTTAATTGTTCACAAGAAGAGAAGGGGCCCTATAAGACACCTGCGGCACACCTGAAGTTACGTCTGTCTCTTAATGAACTCAACTCGTCCATGACCACTTGGCGTTTACGGTTAGATAAGAAGTCCCTCATCCAGTAAGCAACTTTCTCGGTAATACCATAAAATCTTAGTTTTGGCATCAATTTCTCGCGAAGGACCTTGCTGAAGATTTTCTTGAAATCTAGAAATAAATCATCCACTTGGTATTCACTTCCTCTAATTTCGGGATATCGTGATTAACAAGATCCAACTGTATTTCGCATACTCCTAAACCTGTGCTGGTTACGGCAGAGAATGGCATGTTTCTACTGTCGAGAAAGCATACTACATGGCACACTTGTATTGCTAACTGTGATATTCTCTAATATTTTGCAGGATATCGATGCTAAAGAGATCAGCCTGTAATGCCCAAGGTGCTCCCTATCGTCGCCTTGGTGGATGGGGGTTTTTTTGAAATAGTTTCCAATCACGAGATATTAAACCTTCTCTCCATTTGTAAAGAAAAGGTTTTCAAATAGCGTGCGACGTCTTCCCCAAGTTCCTTCCGTATTGTAGCGGGAATTTTTCCCGGCCTAGCGACTTGTTGGGTTTTACTTTTCGGGGATGTTTTTCTATTCCTACTTGGGAAAATATAAGCCACTCACGAGCTCTTCGTGTGTATGGAGGACTTACAATACACATCATCAAATGGAATCGCTGTGAGTACACATCATTTGGCAACGATGAAACGGAAGGTCTGAGTGTATGCAGCAGATAAATTTGAAGGTGATATTTAGGGACTTGCAGAAGACAGATCTGAAGAGTGGAGATGGATATGAACATTATATCAAAGCGGAGATCTTTAACGGAATCGCCTGCAGACGGATGACATGTAAAACAGGGAGACTTCTACGAAAACCAATTTGAAATAATGAAAAATACAGGCACAAGTGAAATCTGTCGTGTTACAAATAGAAAAGGCGATGAAGTTCAATACGACTTGATCACATTCATGTACTTGGAGAAAGCATTTTGAATTGCTGTCTGAGAAATGAAGTTTCCAATTCTGCAGAACCATGTTATTTCCCGTAATTAGAGAAGGAGAACCCTTATTTATAACAACTACGTGTAATTAAACCATGGAATCGGCAGTGATTAAACAACAGTAAAAAAGGATAAATGAAATGATACACACACTCACTCATTGTCTTAACACCCCACAAAGAGAACAAAGAAATGATATTCAAGAGAATATAACTGGATATGTGCCTTTATACATGGAGAAGAATAATGAGAATGAAAGGGAAAAATTGGGGCCTGAGATGACGCTTTTTGGCTTTGAGGAGATGAAAAAAGAGCAACAACAGGGGGATTTAAAAAAAAGTCAAGACGAACTATAAGCATCACAAAAAATCAAGATATCCGTGTCGGCAAAAAGAGCTGAGAGCAATGTAAAAATAAAAAATTGGAAATTGGAGGCAAAAGGATTTTGTAATTTGGGAAGCAGGATCAGTGGCAGCGATGGAAAAGCCAAGCAGCACCACCAAACCAACAATGGTTTCTTCAAGAAGAAAAATATACTCGCAACACAAAACATAAGCCTCGGCATACGGACACTTTCAAGTCATACACAGAGGGTCTACTTCTCAGAGAGGGAGACACATGGGCAGAGAAGAAAAGGCCAGAAGAAGCAATAGGAACTCGATGCTCGATTGGGAAATGAAGACCCAACGGATGGATCGAACGACTAATGAGAAAGTTGGGCGAAGTGCGGGGGAAGAGAGAAGTCTGCAGAGCACTCTAATGTGACTGACTTACGTATTGGACAACTTTAAGGCATGATAGCTTGCTGAAGCCAATCTTGGAAACAAAAGTGTACAGAAAGAAATAAAGAGGAAAATATACTAAGATAAGATACATACTACCTTGATCAAAAAGTTCCCGGAATAACCACCGTGTGGCGCTCCCATCGTTCCGATTTGAGTTCTGTTTTTTTTGTTAAATTGGTACATCTGTTGTTGATATTCCCTTTAAATCTTAGTGTCATAACTTGACATTTGCAAAAGTTACGTAGCCAAGAGTACATCTATCTCTGTGTGTGTTGGCGATTTTTTACAATTTCAGAAATGGATTTAAATTTGCAACAACGAACTTGTATTAAATTTTGCGTAAAAAACGGATTTAGTGGCGCACGGACGTTGGAAATGTTGGAAAAGTGTTTCGGCAACGATTCTCTAAAAAAAACGGTCGTTTACCAGTGGCACGAGCGGTTCAGAAGTGGTCGTGAGTCAATCGAAGATGATGAACGCAGTGGCAGACCATCGACATCGAAAGTCGGTGAAAAAATTGATAAAGTAAAAGAAATGTTGGTCAATAACCGCAAATTAACCATCAGAGAAATAGCGGAGGACTTGAACATTGCCTATGGATCCGCCCAAGACATTGTGGTTAATGATTTGGGTTTCCGTCGTGTAGCATGCCAAAAGACCTCAATTTCATGCAAAAAAGAGACCGTGTTGACGTCGCAAAAGACATGATTTGCGAGGCTGAATCCGATCCCACATTCATCAAAAGGATCATTACTGGAGACGAGACGTGGGTTTATGAGTACGACACGCAATCCAGACATCAGGCAAGTGAATGGCGTTCACCAAATGAGCCGAGACCAAAAAAACCACGTCGTTTTCAGTCAAAAAAGAAGGCAATGCTGACGGTTTTCATGGATTACAACGGTGTAGTGCATCATGAATTTTTGCCAGAAGGCCAGACAGTAAACAAAGAGTATTATTTGGGCGTTATGAGACGTTTGCGTGAAGCAATTCGCCGAAAGAGACCAGAAATGTGGGCAGAAAACTCGTGGATTTTGCACCATGATAACGCACCGTCGCACAGTGCTATCATTATTCGTAATTTTTTGACGAAAAATGCAACAAATACCATCCAACAGCCACCGAATTCACCTGATTTGGCTCCCTGTGACTTCTTTCTGTTCAATCGAGTTAAAAAACCATTACGGGGAACGCGTTTTAGCAGCCGAGAGGAAGTAATGGAAAAATCGCAGGAAGCACTGATGGACATACCGAAAACCGAATATAAAAAATGTTTCGAGGATTGGATCAAGCGCTGGCATAAGTGTGTTGCAGTCGATGGGGATTACTTTGAAGGGGACAATATAGATTTAGATGAATAAACTTGTATTTTTAATTTTCTGAATAAATTCCGGGAAATTTTTGATCAAGGTAGTAAAGCTGACAATGGAGGCCGTGAAAAAGATGACCGAGAAACGCACGGAATGGCTAAGAAGAGAACAGAGCAGACAGCTGCTGCGCCACGGTAATACTCGGACCGATGACCACTCATGATGGTCGACAATAATAATTCTATTTAGTGCCGGAAATGCATTTTCTCCGGTAATTTGTGATTAATAAAAAAATTGACGATAAAACACACTTGCATAATGCATAGCTGCTGTTTTAGCTCGCGCATTTCCAGTAACTTTAGCGACATCTTACTCCAGCTATGGCTGGCACGTTCCAGAACGATTCGTTACTAGAGAAAAAATCCAGTTGATGAGCAAGACGGAATCGATCGGCAAACGAAAAACTATTCTATAGGAACAAAGGGAAATAAAGACTAAAAGGATCCAACAGGCTCCAAGAGTGACGGGATGGAAACAAGTGCAAGGAAAGAATACATTTATCCTTTCGTCATAGAAATAACGGGAACAAAATGCAATTTTTATTTGTTGTCACAATGACAAGGGTCGGGGTGATTCTGGGTTTATTCTACTCCATGGTCAAACAACCTTATTATACTATAATTAAAAGCAATATGGCTATCGCAATAACGAAGAAGAAAAATCGAACTAACCCGCAGAATATACTGTTTTAAGATTATACTGTGATGCAGTCATATTTGGCATGGTTTACCTTCATTACGAAAGCATTTTGCGGACTATTGGGATCTTTTGCAATGATATAATTCAATGAGAGGTATATTGTGCATGTCGCATAAAAAATGTGAGCTAATAAGTGGTTGGAAAATGGATGACAAGAAATATTTTCGTTTCATTTCGACCAGTTCTGTTCTCCAATTAGGTATCGCCCCCTCACTCTTCTCATGCAAGAATGCGCGCGACAGCCTTGTCCCCTTTGCGAATGAGCTGAGGTTCCTTCGTCGTTAGCACGTGCCCCTGAAGATTCTATCACGTTTTCAATCCGGTGCGAATCATCAGGACGTGCTTTTGCAATTCTTTCCGGCGAAGACTGAAGATCACGTACATCCCCCAGCATCGATTTCCGCCATTCCCAATGCTATTACTTACATTTTACAAAGCTTTAAGTTCTTTTGATTCCAATCACGTCATCCATATATTTCGAGTGCTCTTCCACGAGAGGGGCGGCTGAGCATCAGCGTATTGCTTTGTGTGGTCGTTCTCAGGGCACGTTGAAGACAAGCAAAACACAAACGTTGCCCGTGTTTTCTATTGGTGGCTCGGACACATGTCACAGCCCTACGCAGCACAGGCATGGATGACACCACGAGTCCAACTGAAAAATATTCTTGATCATTATCAACATAAATGCAGATAATGTTTACTAATATTACCATCGAACATTCATCACCGGAAAAGATTAACGACACTCGCACCACAGCCACAATGCATGCCGCATCAGATCCACCGGATGAGGTGCATCGCCCGTGACGCAGGCACGATTTTCTCGGATGGAGGAAAGTACGGAAACCTTCTCCGGGAGGCCGATTTGATAGATTTACCTAGTTCGATGCCCCGTTCCTTCAAAATTATGTTCAAACTGCTCGACACTTGAAGTTCTCCAAATTCACACTATTAAGCCCACCACCAAAATCCAAATCTGGAGTAGGAAACTAGCAGCAAAGTAACATCAAATTCGAGAAAGCAGTAATGGAGAAATTATAAGTCTGTTAATAAGGTCGTTTCTCATAGTGTTTTTCTCTCTTTATAGTTGGAGTTCTCTTGCATTTAAAAAAATGTGTGTTAATGGGCGTATTTTGCATCGCAAGTATAATTTTCAGTGTATTTTACTCAATTCTGATCTTTGCATGTCTGGATAAATTCTGACCCAGTCCATCGTTTCCTTACTATTCTGGAGTAGTCTTATCTGGTACTCAGGAAATATAATATCTTCGACAAACATTGGAACGCAGCGGCATCACATCACACTCACTATCTATTATGATTGATTCAACTTTCTCTACGCACATCGTATGAGTCATACCTTCAACAAGGAATCGCTGTGATTGCTCCACGTTTTCCTATGGTTCCGAGGGAGAAGCTCCTATGTTTAGCCATGCTCTTCATTCTAAATGAAATTAAAGAGGTCTTCCGCGGTCAAAAACACACAATTAGTCACGTATTCCAAATTTTCTGGGCGAAAGATAAATTTTCGATAATTTAAAATGAAGAAAATTGGAATCATTCTAGGTTTTAGAAATTTATCTCTAACAAACTAAAAAATAACACACTGAAATTGTAAGAAAACTTGAAACGTTTTTTTTTTATTTGGACAACACTGCTCCTTCAGTTAAATAGATACTGTTATGCCTAAATCTTCCCTGACAGGCAGTATTGGTCAAATATTGCTCGGCCGTAGATTTTAGATAGTAGTAGTATTTTGGGAGGCAACCGACAACTACGCTCATTTGCGCAATTGTGGATGAAATGGAAAGGATGAAGGGTGGAGCGACACCCGGAGTCGGCATTAGTCTACCCTTATTGTCTCAAGGCGCCAAGGGGTCCGCAGTTTAACGTCCCATCCGACGGACGGCGTACTCACTCAAAGCGGTCTCCACAAAGCACCTCAAGTAGGGATCGAGATACAGCTGAGAAGTAATTATTAATTCCAAGATTTGAACCCAGGCCCTCTCGGTGTGACGCCTGCACGCTAGCCACCGAACCACCTCGACCCCCAGATTTCGTATGTTGTTAAATTGTGCCAACTAAAACGATGACAACAAAAACAATTGATCTTTAAGAGCTTTCATTGTGAAAGATCGAGAAACGAGGTTCCTTGAAATATTTGAGAAAAACGAAGAACAGTCGTCACGAAAATTTATCTCCACCAGTGGGAGTAATGCTGATTGAGAAGAATAGCCAATTTCCCGTCGCAAGAAAGTAAATAATGCAGAATTTTAAGACGTAATTTTCAACAGAAATACTGGGTCCGCAAGCATAAATATAACAATATGAATCACAGGCTAAGACTAGCGGCAAACAAAGATAAAGGTCATTCGCAGGGTATCATACCCTTAACATGATTTCCCTCAGTTAATACTGCTGATAACGCTAGAACAATATTACCCCCAGAAAGGATATGGGATCAAGAAGGGATTGGACTTAAAACAGCAACTCAGGATGCCATAAGAAAGGCGATGTCCCCTGCAAATGACGTACGGGGCGGGGGTGAAGTTTGGGCGTGACGACTGAGGATACGGGCCTAAAAGTATACGTAGGGCCATGAGGTTGACGAAAGCAGTTCCACGCAAGTTTTAGGACCAAACAGAACGAACGGCTCGCTCCCATCCCACGCTATTACTCGTACTCAGCTCCCGATTGGATATATGAATGCAGCCAATGGCTATTGGGTCCTTGACGGATTTGAGCGAGGGGGGAAGCACACCGCGTAGATACATCTTCTCGGTGACTGACTACCCACTCGAAATGAAAAGCGAGAGAGAGTTTCGTCAAATGATGGTCACGCAAATATTTTTATCACGTTTAATTTTTTTAAACTACTAAATATTAAGCGACTCGTGTAATCATTAGTTTAAAACTGTTAGCTTTCACTGAGTAGATAAATTTAGCATTTTTTCACACAAAAAAGATTACACTACTACCAGTCTCGACGCATAGGCGAAATCAAAACGCATTAGAAGGGGTTGCATATGCTTCGATACCGGTTCGTAGTGCAATAAAGTTTTTGGTGCGAAAAAATACTAAGTTTATTTATTCAATGATCATGAATTTTCACAAAGTAGAGCCTCAAACCATCGAATTCACTGTTACAGATTTAATTAAATAATTAAAATATTTTTAATTGACCACTGTATTTACCTACAAAGAACCTAAATTCCTTTAAACAGAGCACGTGGACACTTCTAAATTCACATTTCATTTTTTGAGAAATACCGTGAATTGTCGACTCCATTGAGGAGTTTATGAAAGAGGTAGGTATTTCATTTTATACGTGGTAAGGATATGTGGCAAGTAATAAAAAATAGAATACCACAAGTGAATGGCGTCATTAGGGTTCGTGATTTTGGAAGGGGTATGATGTACAACAGAGCAGGGCGTTATTTTGGAGGGAGTGTGATGCTTGGAGTATGTTGCTTTGAATGGTGTGAACGTGGGCCGGTGTGCGATGGTGCAGGACCGATTGGGAATTCCGAGGATCTTTAAGTGCCATTGTGTTTAAACACATTTCGTTTCATATATGTTGTTCTAGTGAATTATATGGGTGCATCACTGGAACGTTGCCACCGGGCCATTTGCCTAATTGTAACGAAATGTAATTAATAATAATAACAAAATCCTGAATGCATGAATACAGCATCCAAAATGGATGAAAAACTAATGAAAAGATGTGCAATATCAACTGTCTTATGGAAAGGTTGAAGAAGATTATAAAACTGTAAGAAATCACCTCTAAGAACTTACATCGCACTATGCTACTTGAATATATTAACGGCGAAATGATGGGGAAATATTGAACGGGGAGAGGCTTAGGTGGCGCCAGGGGAATATTGACGATGAGAAAGAAGTGGATCAACGCCTAATGGAGCACGATGACGAAGATGGAAGGGGGGCACCGTGCGGAAAAAAACAGAACGGGATGCAATAATGGCCGGAAGACAAGGCATTAGGAATTGATGATTCCCCAATACTTTTTCAAACATGTGTCCAAAGGAAGGCCCTGGATACATTAAACGGTTTGATTCGTGACATTTATGCACTGAAAAATATTCCAAATGGAATTCCAGAAGAGTTTGACAACATCCATATTCAACAGGAATTGGGCAGAAAAATGTAAAATAAATTACAGCAATGACTTTGGATGAAAAGGCATCATACATATTCACACGAATTATTTACCAAAACATAAAAAAAAACAGGAAAGAGAATTCCTGGAAGAAAACCAACATGGCTGTGCGGAGCCCGGTGGCAAGAGAAGAAGTGACCCTTGAGAACCCTCAATGCGAATGGACATTAAAATAAACGGGCAAATTTTATTTCTCCCGTCTACATGGAGGAAGTATGCCATCTATTTGATCGAAAAGAAAGTTGGCTATCGCAAAATAAATACATAGCGCCTGCGTGGCCGGAAGAACGATTTCCACGCCGCATGGGGCAGCGATAAAATGCGCTCCTTGAGCTGAAGAAGCAAGAATGGAAAGAGGAGCCCGATGATGAAGTGTCTTGTTGATCGCACTGGCATTCATACATAAAAAAACACGAATTTTATAAATGAGAACTCAATTCAGTGATTGGCGATCTCGCCGAAACAATTAGCGCCCAGAGAATTACGAATGGTACACCAACACTCACAAATAAGAAAAAAGATTCAATGAAGACTTGGTGGTCCTTAGAAATGATGAAGATTTATCGAGGTAGTAAATGACGTAAGGAAAACCAAAATAGAGAAAGATGGAGATGTCGTAGTGTGAGGCTAGGGCAGAAAAAATGAAAGAATAACATTAAGTGGCATCGTTGATCATAAGAGATGGATGAGGCCAAGCAGAGGATGCTTTTAACCAGGAGTCTAACGGCAACCAGCGAAATATGCCTCGAGTCAAGGGAGCACTTCGTCAGAGAACAGACATAAAGCATTCTAATCTGTGGCGCGAGGCTTGGATTCACAGAGTAGCAGAGAACAGAGAAGTGGAAAGAATGGCATTGTGATGTTGGAGAAATATGAAAGAGATAAATGCACGGAATGAGTCGCCGTTAGAGGAATTTAATAAGGAGCCGAGAAAGGAAGATGATTACTGAAAACACCTCGTAGGGGAAGAGACGTCATAAGACATGCTAGTAGGGCATCAGTCTCCCGTACGCAGTAGTAGGCGAAGGAATGAAAGGGAAGAGCAAAAGACGACGACCAGGAATTATAAAAAGAAACACACAGAGAGGGAGGGGATATGAGAAATAAATGGCTACGTGATAATGAGAGCCGTAATTTTGGGGAGCTGCAAAGAAATGACGAGGCTAATTGCGAAAAGAGCGAACATTTCCAGTAAATAAATCCCTTTTCGGGCTGACAAGACGCCGTTAATCATTAACATTACATAAGATGGCGAAAGTAAATTCAGAGATCCCGCAGTGTTGGACCAAAAATTCATCCTTGATGAGAAAATGATCCAGTAGTCCACCAATATTAGCGCCAATATCTAAGCATAAATATGCATAGATAACGGTACTATACATCTACATATGCATAACAGGTTGCAAAAATAATACATAAAAACATATGCATACGTCTCTTCACGCGAGGCACCTCTTGTGAAATCAAAATGATAAAAAATTAAAAGAATAAAGATCGCTGTTGATGGTGCTTAAAAGCCACTCACCGATAGACACATGCATAGTAACGACGTGACATTGAGAAAAGGGTAAAACAAGCGCAGGAATATCCGTTGCTAGATTCATTGCACTCTATTATTATACTTCCGGGAAACCTATCCCCATGCCACAGAAACCAAATCACGTATAAACTACTCTGTTCAATAAATACGCGAACTGGGGCCTTAAAAACTTTATTTTTGCAAAATTTAGTCCACATCGATTTTGTCCCCTACAAAGTACTCTCCATTCGCTGTTACTCTGCACTTATTCCATCTTCTTTTCCACTGTTTGAAGCACCCTTTGGAAGTCCTCGGCAGTTTGGCTTTTTAGTTTTCTCGTCGTTTCTTGCTTCATTGGGTCCACATCTTCCCAGTGATGTCCCATCATCACATTTTTGCATTTTGGAAAAGTATTAAGTCGCAGGGGCGAGATCTGGCGAATAAGGAGGATGACTGAAATTTTTGCCAGAAACTGGCGAACAATCAAAGCAGCTTGGGCACGATTTTTGCCTACATTTTTTTAAAACCCAAATGTTCGGTTAAAATTGTGTGCACTGTTGATATTCCTGAATTCAGTTCATCAGCTGTCATTCGGACAGTTTTTCGACGATCGGTAAGGACAAGGGACCGCACACGATCAATGTTGTCGTCAACACAGGTGGTTGAAGGTCGTCTTGGCCTTCTATCATCCTCTAGCATCTTGTCAGCCATTTTTGAAACGCTTAATCCACTTGAAAACGGATGTTTTCTTCAGAGAATTATCACCGTAAAAAGCTGTCAACATTTCATTAATTTCTTGAAAACTTTTACCGCACTCCACCAAAAAACTTGAAGTTGATTCGTTGCTCCGTGATTCAGTCAATTTCCATTTCCGACAAACAGTAAAAACTAGAATAGCAGAAACTAACATAGCCTGTACCATACTCACAGCTCGACGATCCGCTAAACACAGACGGCTCATTTGGTCTCAGGCAACTAGCGCCGCTAGTGGGCGGGGTTTTAGTCCGCGTCATAACCGCCAGATTGCAGTAGTTCGCGCATTTAGTGCACAGACCACGTATATCCCTTTCGGACGCGTTCTCCGAAAAATTGTGGGTTAGTGCCAGAGTAAATATGAATGACAAAATTCCATCCTTCGTCGATCTAGATATCGTACCAACTCACTTCATGTGAAAGAGGAGAGAAAGTTCATATCGCATGAGCGGTCGCAATGAACGTCCCGAGGGCAATTTCATACTTGAGAGTTGGTGGGAACTTTGGTTGGCCGTGGGATATCGTATTGGGGTGGACGTGAGTGGCCTCGCCTCGAACGAGAGCGTGCACCATTCCGAGAGCACTCCTCGCGACTCACAACCCCCCTTGGGCGCCTTTTGGAGCGAGCCCCTACTCCAGCCCACCGTCCATCGCCGGGGACATTCATTATGCCTTGCGGGACGACGAGAACATCCGAGTTTCTTTCCGCATGTCCCCAATCCCTCCCCCCTCCCATTTTCCCACGCCCTCCCCTGGCCGAACCCGAAAGCAGAGTGAGGCGAATGACCTAAGCAGCCAAGTACCTAAACAATACGATGCCAGAACTCCACTCGTGTGCTGCTACGTATTTCAAAATCTTCGCGCTCTCACGAAAACAATGGCCATCGTCCGGGAGAAATGTGTAACGGCTCACGTTTCAAGAAAAAAGTGCAAAACGGAGCAGCGAGGACGTCAATTCGAAGGGGAAGGATGAATTTCGCGCAATCCTGACTCGAGCTCAAGCTCGGGCTATGGGCCATGGCCACGAATGGGTCTGAAAAAGCCACTCCACGGTATGAGACGTTGAAGGTTTAAAACACCACTCACATAACTGCGAATGTTTTTCAATAAACACTCAAACATTACAACCTTGACGTGGCGGAAGAGCTTGTGCGTTCCGATGACCCCTAGAGCTGTGCTGGCGAGAGTAATAATAATTGCTCCTGGTAGGGTCACCCATAGGTCGAAGGTTAGGAGCCAGACGAAAGGTAGTCCACGCAGCGTCGGTTCCTCAGTAAGGCGGCTGCAATGGCGTCTGACCCCAGTGGGGCGGCCAGTAAGTGATGGTGTCACGTTAAAAACACTATTGAGGAAGGCAACGGGAAACCACCTCAATTATCATTCCCAAGAAAAATATGATGGACAATAGAGATATTTTGAGTCCTGGCAACCACGGGGCTCGGCCCAAAGGCCGTGTGTCGTGCCCGGCAGCGGGGGAGGCAAGGCTTCCGCGGTCGTCATCCCACGAAACCCTTGTAACGAAAAACCGGCAGCAACAGGACGGAAGACGCAGAAGAAGAAGACCACATTAGTTAGAATAGGAACGTGGAATGTTAGGACAATGATGAGGACAGGGAAACTGGAGAATTTTAAGCGAGAGATGGAAAGGGGAAATATAGATATTTTAGGTCTATGCGAGGTGAGATGGAAGCATAGCGGGGATTACTGGAGTGATCAGTATAGAATAATATACAGCGGCGGGGACGAGAGCCAACGAGGGGTTGCCATAGTATTAAATGAAGAGGTAGGAAGATGCGTAGTCAACATAGAGCAGATAAGGTAATGGTGATAACGTCATGGGTAGATAGCGGACTATTGAGTGGCGCAAGTTGTTTCGGGAGGGCTGAGAACATGTTGAAGACGTCGAACGTTCACGAAGCCCTTCGACCTCAAAAAAAGACGAAAATCATGCAAGAGTGAAGGTTTTTTTGGACAGGGGTCGCAGATCAAATTGGCATGGTTTCTGATGAACTTGGAATCCCTAAAAGTGATGTTAATCGACTTGCGACCGAAAACATGGGCATGACGAAGGTATGTACGAAGTTGATGCCGCGAACGCTCTCGGATGAACAAAAGGAGACTCGCACGCGGACCTGCCAAGAGTTTCTCGACCATGCCTCAGCCACCATACAGCCCTGACGTTGCCCCACCAGACTTCTCCCTCTTCCCCGCCTCAAATCCGTGCTGAAAGGACGTCACCACGGCTCGGTGGAAGCGCTACAACACGCCGTCACGAGGAATCTTAGCAGCATTCCAGGCGCGGCCTTCCAGAAGGCGTACGAGGCGTGGAAAACCCGCTGGCAGCAGTGTGCGGACGCACAAGGGTACTACTTCGAAGACTATTGTGTGAATGCATCGATTTTGGCAATAATGTTTTTATCGGCTCAGTCCTACTACTTTTGGGAGAGACAGGTAATTCGACAAGAGGTGGCGTAATTCATAGAAACGCTGGTCGGATTGGGAATATTTCACTACTCCTGCAGAAAAGCCGGGGGGAATCGGTGGAAGTATTTCAAGCATCCTAAAATTAAGGACAAAAGAACGGCGAATAACTACACCAAACTCATGTTTCGGGTTGCATACACAAGAATGCAACATTCACTTCAGTCCAAACAAACTCTAAACCACCTTCCTCGAGCACAGAACCTTCCAAACTGAAGACTATTATAGATCCTCTAATTATGTTACCAACTCATAAGAATCAGAAAGCGAGCAATTTTAGGAAGACTACATATATAATTACTTAACGAACCACCAAATTTAAACTTGGAGAAATAGAAAGATTAGTGTCATCGCGGAAGCATGCGATTTAGGGTAGAACACTGGCAGACATGCACTTTTAGAGAAATAACAAAACATTCACCTACAAGGTTCCGACTAATCATCAGTTTTTTCTGCACATTTGCCGTCTAAGAATCTTTATAGACTAAACGGCAGAAAAATTGTAAGGAAACGCGCCCATTTCAAACCACAGTATGGGAGAATTCCTTTAACGACGACAAAACTTGTCAACAATCACTTCACGCCCAATTCACAATCAAGTATAAAACAATCTGTTGAAATACTGGTAGAATACGTCACGGAAATTTATTTACGCCAGCGCGGGAAGGTTTTCTAACATAAAAGCAGATATATTGGAAACATTATCTATAACAGCTGAATCCCAACGATATTAATTATCTGCGTGCTTAAACAGAGTGAAGATAGAGAATAAAATCAAAGTGCCTCCCAAAATATTTATGATCAAAAGTATGAAGTGACAAAAAGAAAAATACATTTTACATGTACCTGGAGAAATAAGGATAAAAATCCGAGAGTCCATCACTTTACATCGGTAGCTACGGAGTCACGTGCGAGAAGAACATTCTAATAGCAATTACCGTATGGAATTAAATAAATGAAACAATTTAAATAGCCGTAAACAAGAAGTTCTCTCGGGTTTCCCACCGGGTCAGGTTGCAGTACACCGACGTTTCGAAGGCTGACTCTGCCCGAGAGAACTTCTTGAATACCATACGCCGGGAAAACCTGAGATCCTTCAGCCGTAAACAGTTTACGGCTAGCGTAGTTTTTCCATTTATTCAATACTATCGTACTAGCCGTAAGAGCTCAATTCAATCAATATTAGTATGGGATTCATCAAAAGCTACAAGTTTCTCAGATTTAACACTAAAAACTTTTCAGAAATAGGAAGTTCTCTAAACCTTGTGACTCAAACCAAATTACTTCGCCAAAGTCAAGAGAAATAAATCATAAAATCTACTTGTCTAATTTTACTCTAAATTATAAAATCTATTCTTCAGCATGACACTTCTGATTATTATCCTCCCATTCATTCTATTTATAGGATCGAAAAATCCGAGCAGAGGAATTTCCTCGTATTAAATAGCCTACTTGCCATGCGACTAAAAACAACAACAAAAGGCGTTGCACGAACTGCTATGGATTCCGATAAGGTAATTTAAAATTTTTAAAAGTTAATCATGGCTAGTCGACCAGGCTTACATTTGGTGGAAATGAGTGATGAGCAGATAGGAAAGACGCTCATTCCTTCAACTCCGTCGTCACGTACGGAATGGAGCAAAATAAAAGGCAACAAAGAGCGCTAAACCCAAAACAAATACGAAAAATATTTTTAAGTTTGTGCATCGAAACCGAAAATGGCTTCTTTTTGCGCATACATTTCGGAAGCTAAATGTTTCCCACGACAAAAATATAACGAAACTTCCCCCTCGTGACGTTAACACCATCGCGTTTCCCAATATGCAACTTAACTTTTAGGCGATGAAACACGTTTGACCTTTGAATAAAAGGGCGAGAGAAAACAATGCGCGGAATGCTTACTTTTTTCCGCGCAAATGTGCATGTCCGAATATTCATGAGCCCGCTAGGTCTCGGACGAGAGGCAAAGGTTGGGAGGATGTGCACCGGTTCCATTAACGTCATCGGTTCATCGAGGCCACACATTCCGATACTCGTCGTGGGCAGACGATGTTGATCAAATATTAAACAAACGAAATACCGTGCGTGTTACAAAAAAATACATTTATAAAAACAGGTAACGATCGGTCGGGGGGGGGGGAGGGTCAGCGACGAGTCCTTGCTTAAAATTCCAAACCCCGACGAAAAAGACGTGGATCGATTTACAGAAAAAAGATGGATCGATGGCTAGATTCGGAATCGACCCCCGACTTCAATCGATGCGATACATAATAATTTCCCAAGTGAATGAGAGAGACGGTGGCAAAGCAAATCGACCCATTGGCAAGCATGCGCAGGATGGCAATAAGAAGGAGGAGGAGGCAAAGAAGGGGAGGCCCCCCTCGCCTCCTCTCGCTCTCTTATCGTCCCTCTCGGCGACAACTAAGGCGCCTGCCCAACCGTAAGATCACGAAATCCACAAAAGAGGAGACAACAGCCCACTTCAGCCGCGGCTTCGCTCCATTATCCCTCTCGACAAAGAAAAGCGGGGTCGCTCCTTCGCCGATACACCAAGCGAACGGCGTTTCGCTTACTCATTAAAAAACTGTCAAATGCTGGAAATGAATTGTTGAGGTCTGGATAGATGAGGAGGGAGGGAGGACCACTTCGCAGTTTCGTGAGAAACTGCTCGAAAAACAAAAGAAAGAACAAAATTAAAAACGGAACGCGCAACCTAAGCAACATTGCACGTAATCCATCGCTGGCCATTTCCTTTCAACCTTCTCCGTGCGCCACGTGTCAAGAATCAGCGAGTGATGAAACTAATATTTCGTTTATAAATAAAAACGGGAAGTAATATTCAAAAAGTCAGAGCAAAAATACATGATTAGAGGCGTGAAAACGAAATATATGCGCGACCACACGAGTGTGTACGTACAGGTACGCCTAACAACTACATACGTGGATGCATATTCATCCAGATAGTGGGAAGCGAAACATAGACAAAATACTTCACGAATGTAGAAATTACGGACCAATGGTCCACTCTCATTTCGGGACCTGATGGAGGTTCCTCTGTCAGCGGAGAAATTAAGTGCTCTTTTGGAAAGTGTCACAAACGACTCTAAACTCAATCCAACCCGAGATATGCGTGCCACCTCCAGCAGGAAATCACATCTATCGTGTGCAAGGACGCTCCGCAGCAATCAATGTTGGCGTTGAATTGAAGTCGCGGTCGAAGGGCGGGAGGAGTTCTCTATCGTGAGTAAGAGACTGAACGTTAGCATCGCGTCTGGGAAGTTACGTGCGACATTCAAGCCAGGAGCGACATGCATAGCAAAGTTACATGTCACGAGCCCGCAAAATAAAACAGAAAACCTTGACAAAACAAAAGATGAGAAAAAATATATTCCCTTACGTCTGAATTTCGATTCGATCCGGAAGGCGTTTTGACCCGACGCTCTGACGTAATCACGGCTAGCTTGATTCCTTGGACCGAGCAGCGGTGGTCGCATGACCCGCCGCTGCCCGGGCGATTGCTTTCGGTCACGCAATTCCTGTTCAATCGGCTTTGCCTTGAGAAGAAACGACGAGTTTGAGAGGTGGCTCCCCCGAAAATAAGCGCTCACGAGAATCAACAGGGGACGGAGACGAAGGAGGCAGACGGGGGAGGGTGGGGGGGGGCTCGAAGACACCCTAAAATGCGTGGATACATCAACGTGACTCACACAATTTCTTTGACGATTGCTCAAGGGCGATTGATTTCCACCGTTGGGTTACATATTTATTTGCCTTAATTTCCCCCAGGAGGCTCGCGATTGCATCATTCCCGGGATTCATAAAATACGAACGCGGCGATTCAATCGATATTGGCTCAATGAAGTCGTTCAATTAACATTTGATGGTACTTGAAGCCCACGCGCATTTCGCACCTAATTATTTCCTCTGCCGCGGCCATCAACAACACATGATGCAAAAACCAATCAACAACAATGAAACAAGACAAGAAGAGGAAAATTGAACACCCGGAGCAAATCCCAGAATTCCACCGACCACAAATAACGCAACTTGTCTCACTTGCTGGTGTGACGTCGTAGGAACCGAAACACGTCCACACGATGCAATCAATTACTACCAGCATTTGTGAACGGAATTTATGTCGACGCGATAAGACAAGGAGTGGGCCAGGCACGGACCCCATTACAAACTGATGTCGCTTTAAGAATTCAAAGGTTTCGGGCTCTGCTTCGTGAAAATTCATGATAACTCTATCATAAAACCTTATCCTTGATAGCATTTCATGCCTGGTGATTTCGCCTATGCATCGAAACCAGTAGTAGTGTAATAAAATTAAGAGCGAAAAAATGCTAAGTTTGATTATTCAGTGATGATATCACTTCAAATGAAAATTAACCAAAACATTAACTATGGAGATATTTTCAATCACAGTAATCCGACTTCAATTATCCAGATGGATGGATAATGCATTTTACGATGTAAACAATTTCCCCGACGCATTTGGTGCATCGAACCGTTAGTGCAAAAGATCTCGGCGAGAAAAATCAACCGAGCAAGGGAGTAACGATCGCGTTTTAAAAGTTAATTAGGTTGCTTCCATCGATCCTTCCGTGAAAAAGAAAGAAGCAGACTGCTATTGATTTGGGCCACCAATTCTCGAAGGCCGACCATGAGCAGGAGGTAGCCCTCAACAGTGTCACTCTCCCTTCACTGAGTGACACATTTTTCCCACAGCAACAGCTATGCCAAACTGTACGTGCTCGAATATTGTTGCATAAGATGTAATCGGATGAAATTATTGCGGACAAAATCACAAGCCCGCAAACGAACTATGCAAACCACCCCATCTGGACACACCATCATGACATTCGAAAGATTAAATGGAAATACTAGGTGGAAGTTTGAGAGAAGGAAAGACCGAAGAACAATGGGGTTGGATGAGAAATTGAGTGAATTAACCGGGGGAATGAAACTACGCTGGAAATACCGAAAGGTGCTCGTATTTACGCTCAAATCATTGTGGGCATGAAGTGATTGTCTTTTTTCACCGAAACATTCTTTCACCAACGCCTCCCCAAGGTTTAATTTTTCTTCACAGATCTTTGGGATTTTTGCGAAAGACATACTCGACACGAGGTATACATGGATACGTTTCAATTGTGCTCAACCGCCCACAATTACCACACCCATGCCGAAGTTTAAGGAAAACCGGCAATGACAGGCCGTAGATCACGTTTATTTGGCTGCGACATGATGAGAAGTTAGTTAGGCAACAGCCACTTGATGGAAAATACAAAATTGGCAAAGAAAGCAATGAATGAAATGATAGAATGACCGTCAGCTTTCGGGTCAAAAAACACCAAAATATATGACTTCCAAAATCTCAAATTCAAAAGGAGGAACGGATAAGAGGAACTTTCATCCATCAATCGGAACTTAAGTCGTAGTAACTGAGCATATTTTTAAATGAAGACAACGCTAGGGATAGTCCTCCCAAACATTTCCCCAAGTACAAATCGACACCGAAATTATTTAGAGGGTTTAACGCACAATTTGACGGAAGTACTTGTAGATTCCCAAAGAAAATGACTACGAAACCGCTTCTGCTGTTTTTACGAGTGCAACAATTCTATATTATTTAGGTCATTTAAAAAAACAAACAAATAAAAATTGATTGAGCCTAAATAATTAATATGCAGAGAAACGATTAATTCAAACGTTTATTCTTTCCAGCTGGGTGAAGTTATCGAAAATCATGAATACGGATGAATGTGGTCAGCGTTTCACAAATAGGGCGGAATATATTCTGCAGTATTCTTCTATTCACGGCCAGCACTACTAACACCCTAATGGACGCACTTATAAATAGTTGACCTACGTAGAGCTAAAACTGTTTTAATGATGCCTCGCACTTTGCCAATCACCAAATCAAAACTATATTAAGCAGGCAACTTCTAAAAATTAACCAGTCCACACGCATTCCGCCCCCGAGACTGACACGACAAGCCAGGAATACAAATCCGGTCTACTTGGGACGAGATTTCAGACTTTATGAGGACATCATCATGGCACAGCGCGCGTGCCCTAATGTAATTACTTTTACCCCAGAGACAAGACTCGAGCCCGAGAGCAAAATATTTCTGTCCTATTTTGCTTCAAGATTTTCTGTGTTGATTTGGCAATGTGCAATATTGCAATTTCTAGAGGAAGAATGAAATCTCTCCTCGAAATCCATGTAAAAAAAAACTGCACGAGTCACTCAAAGAAATACCTCGCTCGTGGATTTTGTGAACAGCATTATGACGTTCAAATTTAGGAGGGCAAATATCACCGATACCAAATCGGTCGACTGCTACACCTCAAAATGTTATGTTCCGAGACACTCGAGAAAATAGAATTAAAACTGATTAAGATTGAGTAGCTTTTAAGGAAATGAAATACTCTAGCAAAATGTTTATTCACAGTTTGCTTGGAATTTGACAAAAGAGAAATCACACACACACATTTCTGAGAGCCAATTTAAATTACACGAATTCTGGATCATAGCACTCTTTCTACAGGTATGTCATAAGATCAGTACATTAATTCACTCAGTACATAATAACATCAGTACAGTAACACAGTATAGCAATTCCGACCTAACATATTGTATCTTGAAAGCAATAAACCAATTCGACTGTTTTGTTTATTGCATCGCAGAGAGAGAGAGACGTGTAAAATGGCTTCAAAATCATACCAAGGCCTTGAACTTTCAATGTGCATACGTATCACGTCAACCATCTTTACACAAGTGTGACGATCTCTGCCACTCTCCTGGATTCTGGCAACGGCGGTGTTACCCTGCGCAAACTTCGCCCTCACGCTAGCTAATTTATAACACTCCCGTGCTTTGTTGAGATAAGCTTGCCGATTCGCTTGAATTTGGAAGCTTAAAGAGAACGAAAATACTTTTTGCACGACCATAATTTACCTCCAGATGGCGGTTTGCAAGTAGAAATAAGTCACACCATAATCGTATTAAACACAATTGCTTCAATTATTCAGCGTCGGCCAACTTCTTGTGGGTTGATTTTGGCATCGGGAAAGCAGTCGACGACGTCATTAAGAAAATCAATCATGGGAATTAAATATTTAAAAAAATCAGTGGCGATACGATTTCGAAGCACAATTAAAACAAGTGAAAGACGTGGCAATTATAGCCAAGTATAATTTCCGACTGATTTCACTTTTGTCGCGGAATAACGGAGGGCACAGCTCGAGGCATTTGCTTTTTCCAAAGCAATTCTAACCGTGCAGCGTGCTATAGATAGAGCAATGATATTTTCCGATATTCTTTGTAATTCAAATTAAAATCTTCTCGGCATCGATCAAAGGTCTCTTAAAATGAAACGGCTAATTGGAATATGAAGAGATTATTGACGATCGCAAATCAATGAATCACCGCAGTATTCCACATCAGCCACGGATGAGCTGTAATTGGAAAACTTGACTCCTAATCGCCAAACGCAAACTAACGGGATTCACACGGGACGACCAACTTCATGCGCACACCATAAACGGCGAAAATTGGCGGATGGCGGATCCTGTAGATGCACGCTCAATTGGCAATTGAACGCCGCTCCATCGTTTCATGAATTTTCATGAGCATTTAAAACCACGTCGGACGGATAAAGCCATATTTCATGCAGAAAAAAGTACACATTATCGCGAAATGTATACAAAGGGAGATAAGTATGGCATTCAAACGTGTCTCGAAGTTTACAATTTTGGGAATGCCAAGGAAATCACATTATTCAACAAAACGATCCTACTCTGAGCCGTAAGTGTTGAGAAATACACGACAGGAAGGTAACACTGACTCCCTTGAGTAGATTAGTGTAAATTAGTGTAGTGCAATAATAATAATATTTAGACATCTCAATAAAGTATTAATATACATAATGCATGTCTCCCTGCCTCCGTATGCTACAGTGGCTCTATTCCCCTGGAGTACTACCCGAATCATCCATAAAACTGATAAACAACGTTCATTACAGCGGGAACAGATAAATGGGCTGCCACAAGAGGAAAAATTGAAAATCCAGGTCATTTAACACAAATACCCCCTACGAATTATAAAAGGGGGAACGGGCCTGTCAATGTTGACACCCCGGGTCCCGTTAAATCAGCGAAGTTATGCAATGTTGGGTCCGGGGCGGAGGTTGGGTGGGTGACTCCCATGCCTTGGCGCTCTCGTCCCGTGCCTGCATGGAGCAGGAGGGCTAGTCATGGGTTTGGCACTTTTTTTTTGGAACATTGACCAAAACGTCTAAGGGTCCTGGGCTCCTGTCCCACTGAGGACCCAAACCCCGAAAAATATCCGTCTACATACTTAAAAAATTAGAAAATATATTACTAGCCCGTAAAATGTTCAGCATGCGTTTGATAAATTTAAATAAATTAGAATTTAAGGAATCTCCACCAAAAGAAGGAGACAGGTAAAAAAGGGCTTAGGGAGCCTACATTTTTACATTAACTAGCGCCCTGCAGGCCACCGCTAGGGTGTGTGGCAGGGGTGAATACACAATAGGCCACTTTCGACCCGAATATGACCCTACCTAGGTCGGACAATGTCATTCTGATCCCTTATCGTTCTTGAAAAAATTGACATCTGAAATCTATCTGTTCTACACTTAATCTCTAATTTTATTGACATGATCACGCCTACCGTAGTACGATGGTGTTTAGAATATTTTTTCCAATATCATCGCTAAAAAGACATCCTCTCAATTTACGCAGGAGATTTTAACCGTGATTTAACCTTTGCTCCGAGAGTGATTTCCCACCAAACTCCTTTAATAATTTTGATAAGCAAATTATTTCTTCATAACAACTTACAATAAATCTCGCTCCTCTACGCTGCACGCGATCCAATCCGGCAATCAACCCAACTTCATGAGGATCCCATAGTATACTTGCAGCATTACTAAACTACTTTTGAATCAAAATACTTTCTCCCATAAGCGCGGTCAAACAACGATATTCTAATCCCTTATCGTTCGTAGAAAAAATGACATCTTAAATCTATCTGTTCTACTCTTGATCTCTCTTATTTGATCGACATGATTTCGCCTACCGCAGTACGATGGGGGTAATAATAGATTTTCAACATCACTGCTACAGAAAGGTCCTTCCAATTTATGGCAGAGATTTGATTTGTAATTTAGCCTTCGCTCCAATGCAAAATTACAAACTTAGAACTTCTTAATAATTTCGATACGCCACCAAGTTTATCAAAACAACGTTCTGCAATCTAGCTCCTCTACGCGGCATACGATTCAATTCGACAATCGACCCAACTTCATGGGGATCCCATATGCTAGCTGCATATTCCTAATGAAGTCTAACCAGCCAAAGATAACATTTATTTTGCAGACTTGAAACTTAAGCATTCTATTTTTGTCTACATTATAACCTGCAAGCTAGAATGTGTGGTTGAGGGCTATTACACACCAGACATGCAACATACCAACATTCCTCTTTGACCTTCTCAGCACATTTACCGGGTACTCTTCTCATAATTCTTAATTTTTTGTTAGCTTGTCCACATATTCCTCGTATGTGTCTCACCAAGTAGATGTCGTAAGTGAGGGTAACGCCTAAGTACTTAATCGATTCTACACATTCCATTTCGGTGTTCCCGACGCAGTAGGCGTTCTGCACGGACTTGCTTCTATTCCAAAAATTCATTACTAAGCACTTTTTTAGTTTAATTCTAATTGCCAAGTGTCCCACCAGCGTTGTATAGCATTAAGGTCATCTGATAAAGCTGCTTTATCCTCAGGATTACGGATATCTCAGTAAACAAATGCATCGTCGGCAAATAAACGTATCCTACTATTAACCCCGGAGTCAATGTCGTCAATGTACATCAGGAATAAAAGAGAACACTTCCCTGGGGAACACGTGGAATAACTTATGGGTCATCCGGAAAGTAGTACCCGTTCGTGCCGCATGAAGTGCTGACGACGCGAGTAGCCGCTGGACGAGGTCAGATAGCTTCAGTGGCTTGTCTGCCTTCTCTGAGCCAAGTTGCGTGACGCTAGCATTGCCTGTGTTGTTTCTGTGATTGTTTACAATGTTTAAAAAAATTGAGAACGCCGCCAGTTGTGAAGTGAGGGCAGTGATTAAATTCCTCAATGCAAGAAACGTTCGCCCATGTGATATTCATCGCCAATTAAAGGAGGTGTATGGAGACAATGTAATGGACGAGTCGTCTGTTCGGCGGTGGTGTCGCAACTTCAACATGGGGAGGGGGAACACACACGACGATGAGCGTTCGGGGAGACCGTCTGTCATTACAGACCAACTGGTGAGCTCAGTTGACGAATTCGTGAGGAACGATCGACGCGTCACAATTGATGACATCTGTGAGCATTTTCCCAATGTTTCTCGAACAATTGTTCATGAAATTGTTAAACACCATCTGCATTATGCAAAAATTTGTGCAAGATGGGTCCCTCGCGTATCTCAATGAGCTGGCGGCGAAGGACTATGCAGCAGGAATACAGAAACTTGTCACACGTTATGACAAATGCCTTAATTTGCTTGGAGATTATGTTGAGAAGTAGTTTAAAGTATCCTCTTTCAAATAAAATTTTTTATGTTTGTTAATATTTACTTTTGTGTCTTTATTTCACGAACGGGTACTACTTTCCGGATGACCCTCGTACATTAGAGCTGACACCATCTAAGACTGACTTTTGTTGAAAAAGATGAACTTTTTCAAATGCTGCGGAATAGATGAAATTTGTATTTTCTACCCGCCATGAGTTCGGAGAATCGCTGAAGTGGTATCCAAAGGTTGAGTCAGCACTGAATGGGAACCCGAGTCAAATACTGTAAATAATAATCACGGCACGAGTATTTCGATTTCATTCACTCAAGTCATGTTATCTCAAAAGACCGTCCTTCAAACCGCACGAGATAGAGCACATTCCTCATCAAGGGACGGAGGGCAGGGAGCATGTTGCGAGATATTGCCTACGTTATTCGTCGCCAATTTCCGAGAAGATATCGCAGCCTAGCCCAACTTCCACGGAGCAAGAACAGGAATCTACGAACAGACTCGAGCATTTCTCAGAAATGCTTAAAGATATATATTTAATTTGCATGACACAAAAATATCACGATACGAAAAACATTCCCACTTCGAAAGAACGTACCTTTCCCGCCGCAAAAGGATTGCAAATTTTCAACTCCAAAGTAATTAATGTATTCAAGGACGCTAATTTGTCGCACCAATGCTTCAAAACAGAACTAAAAATGTGTGTACGCGTAATTTGTACGTATATATGTATGTAATTATACGTAGATGGACGTGCATACATGTAATTATATATGTATATATATACTACCTTGATCAAAAATTTCCCGGAATTTATTCAGAAAATTAAAAATACAAGTTTATTCATCTAAATCTATATTGTCCCCTTCAAAGTAATCCCCATCGACTGCAACACACTTATGCCAGCGCTTGATCCAATCCTCGAAACATTTTTTATATTCGGTTTTCGGTATGTCCATCAGTGCTTCCTGCGATTTTTCCATTACTTCCTCTCGGCTGCTAAAACGCGTTCCCCGTAATGGTTTTTTAACTCGATTGAACAGAAAGAAGTCACAGGGAGCCAAATCAGGTGAATTCGGTGGCTGTTGGATGGTATTTGTTGCATTTTTCGTCAAAAAATTACGAATAATGATAGCACTGTGCGACGGTGCGTTATCATGGTGCAAAATCCACGAGTTTTCTGCCCACATTTCTGGTCTCTTTCGGCGAATTGCTTCACGCAAACGTCTCATAACGCCCAAATAATACTCTTTGTTTACTGTCTGGCCTTCTGGCAAAAATTCATGATGCACTACACCGTTGTAATCCATGAAAACCGTCAGCATTGCCTTCTTTTTTGACTGAAAACGACGTGGTTTTTTTGGTCTCGGCTCATTTGGTGAACGCCATTCACTTGCCTGATGTCTGGATTGCGTGTCGTACTCATAAACCCACGTCTCGTCTCCAGTAATGATCCTTTTGATGAATGTGGGATCGGATTCAGCCTCGCAAATCATGTCTTTTGCGACGTCAACACGGTCTCTTTTTTGCATGAAATTGAGGTCTTTTGGAACCAACTTTGCTGCTACACGACGGAAACCCAAATCATTAACCACAATGTCTTGGGCGGATCCATAGGCAATGTTCAAGTCCTCCGCTATTTCTCTGATGGTTAATTTGCGGTTATTGACCAACATTTCTTTTACTTTATCAATTTTTTCACCGACTTTCGATGTCGATGGTCTGCCACTGCGTTCATCATCTTCGATTGACTCACGACCACTTCTGAACCGCTCGTGCCACTGGTAAACGACCGTTTTTTTTAGAGAATCGTTGCCGAAACACTTTTCCAACATTTCCAACGTCCGTGCGCCACTAAATCCGTTTTTTACGCAAAATTTAATACAAGTTCGTTGTTGCAAATTTAAATCCATTTCTGAAATTGTAAAAAATCGCCAACACACACAGAGATAGATGTACTCTTGGCTACGTAACTTTTGCAAATGTCAAGTTATGACACTAAGATTTAAAGGGAATATCAACAACAGATGTACCAATTTAACAAAAAAAACAGAACTCAAATCGGAACGATGGGAGCGCCACACGGTGTTTATTCCGGGAACTTTTTGATCAAGGTAGTATATATATATCTCAAATTACATATATATATCAAATTAAATATTTATATATATATATATATATATATTTCTCTCAAAATTTATGCAATTATCCGCCGCTGATTGTGCCGATGTTCATGGTCAAAGTCCAAATATAATAGACGGGGATAAGTTCTTGTAAATGGTTTTTCTACTTGGCTCTTATTCGGGTCGCAGCGTCATCTTCACTTCAAAATGCAAAACTCTCGGGTCGAAAAATTTTGATAAACTGCTGACCAACAACTGATACAAACGGCCAATCAGTAGACATCAACTTTTTTATTTTTTTATAACTCGGCTATCATCTGAAGTGGCGACGAGACGTTTACAAAGTCCAACGCAAAGCAGAGTACCAAAGGAAACGTGAAATTCCAAGGACTTACGACGCCCGGAATAATTTCATATATTTCATACCCATTTTTAACGTCTTTCATACCTTTGTCACAGACTCAGAAAAAGAATTCGTACCATAGCATTTTGCGCAGCCACGTTTCTCACACTCTTTATGTCCTAGAACCAATATTTTTATCACTTAAATAACTCACCTTCACCGGTAAATTTAACCAAGTTTAAGTTAGAACTGGCTAAAAATTTGGTTGTTGCCTAAATTCACAGATGTTCAACGATAATGGCGCCTTCATAAGATTGCTCATGATTTTTGACTAAAAATATTTCACTTTATCCTCCGCAATCACGATAACTCCATGCAGAAGAAAATTTGAAGAAAGATTGAAACGACATGGAATAATACAACATTTTCACTGCGTTTGTCGCCATGATTTTCATAAACAAAGTTGAAATGGCGTGGCGAGTGTTTTATGCATTGTACTAATTTTTTTACAGGCAAATATGCTGACATACGTGGCTAATACATAACTATTTAAATATATGCGTTCTTTGTAGACACGCTTCTTTTCGAAAGACGCGATCGTGTTTATTTCCACACACTGATAGAAGAAGAATTTTGAAAATAAATAAAATCCTCAGATATCCTCGCACATTTCCAATTACCCATTAACATGCGAGCGAGGAGAACTCCTATAAAAATACGTTAGAGAAATAAATGAGCTAGAAAAAATTGGTCCAAGTCACTTTGAACTTTTGACCCCTGGTCACATACAAGTTAATTTCACCATCCGAGAAAGATCGAAAGAAAGAAAAGCCAATAATAAATAAGAAAAAAAAACCTTGAGAAGGATTTTTTCCATTTTTTTTCATTTTCAATTTTTGAAAGGCGTTTCAATGAAAGTTTAATTAATTTTAATTTGTTCAAGATATTTTAGCAAAAATATATACAGGCAACCAACAAATAACTTCCCGAAACTCACTCATCCTGAATCGAACTTTAATTATATCATTTGATGAGCATTTGACCTCCATGTAATGGCTTTCTGATTTCTATTGAGACTTTCAATCTCCAATCAAATTAGTCATTATTACCCAGACTCGAGTATCCTTAACTCTTCACGACTGTCTCCACGAGGTATCACGAATGAACCGGCGCCATCCCGTTACCTGCCAAGCGGCAATAATTGAATGCCACGACTATCGATTTCCTACCGTCCTCACGGTCGCGCGCGGATATCTAGACAAGGCTTTTTAAGTAAGCCTCGATCGAGAGAATCGAAGCAGCACGCCGACCGTTCATCACTTAAGCTTAAATGCCAAAAGGCTTTATTGATTCCTCGTTTTTGCGACTGCACACCCTTCCCTCTCACCCATGTGCCACACCACCGGCGGTCCCTCGCACAGGACACCGCCGAACACTCACCCGCCCACCCTCTCGCCACGAACACGTACGTCATTGGCATTCCGGAAATTATGTGTACTGAACTCGCAATGCGTGCACACAGCCAATGGTGCTCATCCATGGTGCACGTGACATCCAAATGAGTCGCACCAATAATCCTCCGACTATACCGGCACTCCCAGCCGACGAATCAAGCACGGATACACGTCCGATGCCACCGAGTAATTTGTCATTACTGTTTTGTGGGACGATTGTCATGAAAACATTCCGCTTGAGAGCCAACTCCTTTCGCTTAAAAGAACAGGGAATTTCATTAGATATTTATAGCAGAGAAGTAGATGGGTCGACGTGAATTCCTTATATTTTGGAAACCTCAAGTAATCCCGAGCATTCGGATTATAATTTAGAGGATTCATGATATTTGAAAAAAATTAATCGCCCAATGCAATGGCGTTTACCGTGAAGCAGTTTACGCATTTAAATATCCCCATACATACGCAAAATTAACAGATTATGCAACTAAGCAAAAACGCTGTTTCGACAAACCTCCTCTCACAATAAATAAATAAATATATATATAGTTATGTATACGTGGTATATATACATACACACACGAGGATTGGACATTATGCACAAATCGCTCCATTTGCATAATGAAAATAAAGAATTTGCTTCGCAAAACAGGGAATTATTGGCACATTAATATGACGATACTAATAAACCAGTCGGTTAAGAAGCTTTCAAAATATTTCCCACAAACTCGCATTACAACAGAGCAAATTGATTCGTCTAGAACCTCAAAGTTTTGCTTAAATTACAATAACCTGGAAAAAATAAAAGGCTACTTGCGTCTAGCCTTGTACGTATCCCACTTTAGATTGCTTTTGCAGTTTATTTGGGTTGCTTTTGATTTCAGTTTCAAATATTAAACTGAAAATGGTAGGTAAGGTAAAATTTGAAGTTTAGTGCCGCATTCGAAATATTTAAAAGGCAAATAAAATGAGATTTTCCTCCAAATTTATCAAAATTTTACACACATGTACAGTCGAGTGTGAGTGTGTGCGCGCGTGTGCATACCGGAATGCATGGGTTTCATTAACGTCAACTAGCGCCTTTTCAAGAGAACACATCCCGCTGGCATATTGTTTTCATAAACTGCCAAAATAAATAGTTCGTAACTTTTAAAATTTAACAAATCGCCACGTTATAATGTCATCACTTATGATAATACACAAAATTTTGTTTTTTTTTTCAAAGGATGCATATTTCTTCTCTTTAAACATAACAGTTTCAGGTTTAACTTAGAGGAATTCCTTCATTATGAGTGTAAAAAAGAAACTTAACATTTCCACCAAAAGGATTTAATATTTCACGACCATGGTTTCGATGATGCGCGGCATCGAAACCATGGGCGTGAAATATTAAATCCTTTTGGTGGAAATGTTAAGTTTCTTTTTACCCTCATAATTCTTCTCTTTATCCAAATAAGTGAAATAGTATCAATTAAATATATAAACTCTCCAAGAAGAGTTTTATCAACGGCAAAATGAATAATATCAACTTTGTGTAAAGGAGAAAATTCACTTCTTAGGATAAATATATATGCTGAAATCTGAACAAAACAGCATGGGAGCGTCAAAGAGACAGTATGCTCACCAAGTAAGATCATAAATAAAACCGCAATATATCAGAGACCCCGGCTTCTACATGCGGATTAATATAAACCTTTCCCCAGGATTCGCACACATGAATGCTATTCAAATCTTTCAAATTTTTTTCTCTATTATAGGAATTCAAGAAATCAGGGTAGGTACACACTTAAAAAATCAAAAAAGAACCTTTTTTATCCAAAATCTCACCAAAAGAAAAACTTATTGAACACAATAAACAGCTACTCCAGTAATCATATAGAATAAAAACGTCAATATATTAATATTTAATTAGATTTCACGGCATCAAGCCAGTAGAAGCAAAATTTCATAAATATTGGATAGTTGTTCCAATTCATCTTTATTCTTATATTTATAGCGAAGCTCTAAACATGAAATACATTTATCCAAATTGAAATTCTGCAAAGAATATTCATTGCAACTATTTGAAACATTGCATGCCGGCAAGAACGAAGCGATTATTGCAAACATAACGGAAGCGATGTATTATACATAACGCATTCCAATTAATTTTTTTAGATATTGAAGCCTATGTTTGATGAATATATAACAACTCACCCGTAATAAAATAAACCTAAAAATATTTTACTTTTCATAACGTTATATAGTGAAATGAATTTTTTTTTAACTACCTCACCACGTACATCTAAAACAAACTCTTTTTATTAAGGTCAAACAGCGCATTTTCAAGGGAGCACATCCCTTCTTCTCTCATTTATTCCCGCCGCGCTGTAACTCCACACCGGGAAGATATTACCCCCCCGCTTTAATACCAATCCTTCTCCGGTAATCCCTCACCTTCTCAAAATTATTAAATGCAGGAGCAGCCCTCGGGGTGTGCGCACGAGGCCCATTTTGGCGGGGAGGAGAGGGCGACGGGGAAGAGGAGGAGAAGAAGCCTCGAGGGATGACGAGCGAAAGGCACAACCACCCTGGAGGGCTTTTCTCGCTCCTCTTGGACCCCCGCTCCGAATCCCCTCTCGACCCATCCGAATAAATGCACTCTTCTTCAAGGCATCGCTCCCCCCCCCCTCGAGCCCCTCCAACCTTCCTCGGGGGCCCTAAACCGCCGTCCTCTCGCCCCCGCAAGGGACTCCCGACCCCTCACCGCCCACACGCGCACTCACACACATTCACGTAGCGCGCGGCATCCCCCCCCCCCGACCGTACTCTTCCCAATCCACATGCACACGCGCTCAAGAAATCCCCCACGGCATGATAATCACCCTCACTCCGGAGCGATCGGGACCCATTCTTTTTTCCGCCTCTTTCCCCAGCCTCCCTCCCTTCCTCCACACCGCATTACATCCGTCCTCCACCATTTCGCCCCGGCTCCTTCGGGAGGGGAGGGGGAAGGGGACTGCTGGAAGGAGGGGATGCGGAGAGTGAATCGATAGAGCTGCCCTCGCCCCCCCTCCCCTCCCCCGCCTCCCTCCTCCCATCGACCGCTCCGCGAGGAGAGAGAGAGAGGGGGATCTGCTACCCGCCGCCCGCCCCACTCCACCCTGGTCCACCGCACCCTCCCCCCCACACACACATACACACTCCCCGCCCGCTCGGATTCTGTACTCGCATTTTCCCGCCCGACACAAGCTAACCCGGCGGTTCGCTCGAAACTGTGTTTCGTGGAACCAGCGAGGGCTCGGGGTGGAAGGGCGGCGCGGAGGGGAGGAGATCGGTGGTGTCAAGGGCGGGGATGGGGTGGAGGGAGAAAGGGGGTGGAGAAGAAGGGAGAAGGGGGGGGGCGAGTGCGCCGTGATGCTGGCTGACTCCGTGGAGAAGAACTCTGCATCGACGGATATGCCGGAATTTCCGCTCGGGGTCGGAAATTTATTTTTATACCGGCGTGCAAGCCGCCTTATCAAATACGTAAACACGTTCCATTTATACCAGTGTGTGCGTTTGTGTGTGCGCGAGTGTGTTTCCCTGGGATCCTTTTGGGGCTGGAAGGAGGGCTTAGCCTGTGGATTTTATAAAGTGGAACGGATCGCAAAAATGCTCCACGATCATGAATTCGGGAAATTACGAGGGTAAGGGAAGGGTCTTTCTCTGACGGCGAAGGCCTTGGGTGCAATTTGTTTTAATGGAATCATTCGAGCGAGGAAAGGAAATTTGAACTGCGAAGCCAAGGGACGGACGGATTGAAAACTGAGCGCTGATTTCGTCCACCAAGATTTGTAATCGCAGTGGACGGCGAAAACCGCTTCTTCTCTTCGCAGTGAATCTTGATCATTCCTCGCGACTTCGATTCGACCACGCGCTAACATACGCTAGTTGACACGGTCAAAAACTTAAAACAAATGACCAACTGATTAGCTTAAAACTAATCACAGACAACGTCATAACTGATGAATTGTTTGACGATCGAGTGTTTGAATACATGAAATTAGCAATATCGAAAATTTCTGCTTTAAAATAGCAGAAGACTTACCACGACGACAGGAATGGTTTGAATGTTTGTATACGATAAGTTAACAGGGACAGGTGAAAGTTAAGCGCGACGCGTTGACAATAAAAACGGGTGACCCCTGAATAAACGGCGTGTAGGTTATACAGGCGATAGGTCAACTGTCTGACGCCTCCGGATTCCCAAGACTTCCTTTAACCATGACAAAAAGGCTCCCCGGAAAGATGTCACGGCTCCGCACATTTTTCACTCGATTTATCAACATACCCAAGGGAAAAAATGCATTAGTGTCAGCAAACATCAATTGAAGTAAACGATGGGAATAAATCAATTCCTGATATTAAAGGCGTCCCTCTTTCGCAAAAGTGACGGCAAGCCGAAAATTGAGTAAACGAAAGATATGACTGAATGAAATTGTCATCACAGAGTTTTCTGAAACGATTAAACGCTGGAGGATAAAAAAGGAATGAGACGAAGAGACGACATAATCTCATTTTCAAATTCTAAAAAAAAGCCAAGAAATCCAAACGAGAATACCAGCTCCGGGGTGCGCAGAGAAAACTATGAATGCCGAACGGGGATTTTAAAAAACATTCTGAAGCATATGACATCAGATTTCGTCTGAAAATTAGCTTTTCCATACTTGGGATCTTTCTTATTTTTAACTGTAAAAATTTGAAGCAGTAAAAAACTGATTAACGACATTTGTAGGTGCATTATATTGCCATGTTAAACAGCACAGCATATGAAACGAAAAAAACACACTATTATGATAACATTGGGATGCTCATATTTTAATTTTCCTTCACAATTTTGAAATACGAGTACCTTTACCCTAACCTTAAGTCTTGGATACATAACTGCGGCATACGTACTCATCCAATATCCTTGCAAAACGATACGCCATTGATCGCTACCTGAACACAGCTGAGAGCTTCTCCGTTGAATTTCGAGAGCGGTAAATGTTGTTTAAACTTTGTTTTTGTTGCTTGGGGTACTGGAGAGCATAAAGCAGCATGGAGTGACCCTCTCGCCGAGGTTCACGCTCCAACATATTGTCCTCCGCTGGCGTCACGGCGGGCCACCCTGGGCAGATTCAGCGGATTTCGTGACGTCACCGGGAGCAGATATCTGTCTCTTCCCTCGTGCAGAATCTCCTCCGTCGCCAGGGTGAACTTATTCATTAGCTGTTTTATATCTCTCTCATATTTTCACTTCCAACACCTCGCTGGCTACGTCGTTTCCACCAACAACGCGTTATTGAACCCATTACTCATAGATTCACAACCTGCGAGCGTAATAAGTATACACAATCGTTGAAGCAAAATCAATTCACGCCACTCCTAATGCGAAAACAAACCTCCAACAGAACCGGAGACAAAGAATCACGACGCCAACGGAGAGCAATATGCAGGGGACGCGACGTGGGAGCAGCGCTAAGTGGAGCGGAGGCCGCGAGGGCTGGCGGCTTCCCTCTTTATTCGCTCTTACAACCCTCCACGTAGGTCACATATATCCGAAGATGGGATTCCATGCGATACTATTCATGTGTCATTGAAACATCGGAGCGTGATTCATGAGAAATATTTTACAGCAATGCGTGTCAAATAAAAGCCATTGAGGTTTTATCTCATACGAGACCGCCATACACAAGCGACTCAACTCGAGACTAAATCCAATGCTGTTTGAAGAAAAATACTTTATAAAAATCAAAATATTAGGCAAATGTTTTGATAATATTACACAGACGACATGACAATATTACACGGCAGCTGACCCTAAAGCTTTCTGGTCATATGTTAGGGAAGTAAATGGGAGATATCTGGGGATGAGGATCGTTTTATTCTAGCGCAGGATTTAGATTGCATTACTAAATGGTGTTCTAACTTGGGATTGTCATTAAATTATAATAAATGTTCGGTGGTAAATTTCTTTAAAAGATCACCGGGATTCGCTTACAAATTAGCAGGAGTTGGCCTAGAATTAGTTGATACGGTACAATACCTAGGTGTTACATCCACTAAAGACAACTTGGGGGACTCAAATACATAAAGTCTGCGGTCAAGAATATAAAAATTTGGGATTTATTAGACGTATTGTCGACAAAAATGACTCGAAGGTCAAGGAACGTTGTTACCACGCTCTTGTAAGGCCTCATTTAGAATACGCATGTAGCGTATGGGATCCGGGTAAAGAAGGCCTCATTCGGAAATTGATAAGGTTCAACGCCGGGCAGCCCGTTTTGTTAAAAATTTCTTACGATGAAGCGCAAAGCGTCACCGAAATGATTATGGATTTGGGGTGGGAATCATTGGAAGAGAGACGATTCAATGCAAGATTGAAATTATTAAATAAATTCAGATCCGCATGTTTTAGCACCGAGGTCTCGCAAATTATTCACACTCCAACACACATTGGTTACTTGGGTCATGCATATAAAATTCGGGAAATAGTTACCAGAACTAGCAGACTCAAGGACTCCTTCCCACGGACGATACGGGATAGCAACTGCAGGGTTATAGTTAGCAAAAATTCCACTTGCCACCCTCAGCGTCTAGGGAATAATTAGTTCAATTTAAATGCATGCTCTTTCACTAACCTCGTGTGTTTTGCTATCATAACCCATTCTTTTCGAATGACCTCATTAGTGTTCATCTGTTTTTAAGTCTTTCTTCCAATTCCTCGTCCCCCTCCGCGGGGGGCAATTCCTGCTACCTGCAACGTTGGGTCGCATTCCCTGCCTTTTACAGTCTCTTCGGGGGGTAGAGTGTTTTGTGATGCATGTTCAGGTGGTAGTGATGTGTCACATTCTTGCTTGTTGTGCCCTGGCTTGCGTGTTGTAGGATGGCTTTCGTGCTGCATCCTGGGGTGCAGTTTTTTGTTGTTTTGCGGTATATGTGTTTGCATGAGTGTTGGATGAAGGGATTTTTGCATTTTTGCATAAAAAAGCTAACGTAAAAATATTCAATTTTGCACTAGTAACTTTACATTTGATGCTATAAAATATTGTTAAGTTTAACAAATAAACTGATAAAACAGTTAAATGGATATTGACCAAGCATAACTTCGAATCTATTACTTTAGCCAGGATCTAGTCGATTTTTCTCTTACTACGAAATGTTAAAAACAATATCGTGCCGCGCCCATTTACAACACACAAGTTGTCGTGCTAAAAAATATTGAAGACATGAATAAAACCAAGCGGAGTCACGAGAATCTTAATAACGCCATAAGGGAACTTAAGAGAAGTATTAAATTAATGATTCCCAAAAATGAATTTTCATTAAAAATATATGCTGCATCCTACTAATAAAAAAATAAAAATACGTTGATAATGTCAAAACGAAAATGCCACACGAGTGGATTCAGAATCATTTACAATCCTTTATCTCAGAAATATCGGAAAAGAAATACTTCGTTATTCCACATATATGTGGAATGACTAAGTATTTCTTTTCCGATATGAATTGCTTCCACAAAGTGACGCCTCAAGCCATTCTACTATTCATTACTTTATCCGTTGAAACTTGGACGATAGAACTTTTTGAATCCCGAAACTACACACAAAAAATGCGGAAAATACCAACACAATGACTTTCATCAAAGACTCGAATAGAGGTCAGGCAGTATGAAATGCACGTACCTATGCATAACATATTTTGGATTGAGTGTTACCGAAAAGATGGCCTAACTTGATACCCAAGGATTTATACAAGTACGTACGGCTTCAGAAGAAAACATAACAAGTGATTATTTCAGTTAAGACAACACGTCTCCTCGGATTGCGCATCGATACTTTCACCTCTTAACTCCCACGGAAACAATTACTTACTTAAATATCGAGTGAAGGCTGAATTCTGAATAAGTTGCAAAGAATAAGGAAAAATAAGCAATCATCACACGACATGATAAAAATTTGTCACCAGATAAAATGAAATACACGAATAAGTTAAAATTGAACATTTCTCAAATGAGTTGAAAAGCAATAAATTGGCTGATGAATATATTCTCGACGACGAGGTCCGGCGTTTCACACTTGCATGTAAACGGCCTCTCGTTTGAAGACGATCCCCTTGCTTATCCATACTTACACAGGACCCATTTCAAGATTCCTATGCCCATAATAAAATCGTCATTCGCCCGGGCAAAAACATAGATTATCGTTCATGTCATAAGGTCCAAACGCCAAGGAATTTATTCATACGATTTCCAAATATGAAATTTATGTACAGCCCATTTTAAGTTCTGATCGCATTCTCGTATTCGAAAAATGTTTACTAGGAAAAATAAAAGTAAAACTAAAATGTTATCACGCTGAAAACCAAGATACTCCTTGCCTCTCCGCACAGGATAAGGACATGACTATAAAAGTAGGTGGCCTTCGAAGTTTTGAAGGCTCTACACCGTCGTAAACTTCAGCGATCATAAAATATCATATGAAAACATACACGTGAAAATAAAACGTCCATGGACTCGCTACATTTCGAACATCCGCCTATACCGATCAAACGGAAAATGCGGTCAAGTTCCTCCGACACGACCTTATAAAAACATTGCTCATAGTCTGAGTATGTGTGTGTGTATGTGCACGTATGTGTGTGTGTGTGTGTATATATATATATGTATATATATATATATATATATATATATATATATATATATATATATATATATATATATATATATATATATACACATTCACTCTACTCATAAAATTTGTGCAAATAATTTTTATCGTGCTTGCAAGAGGATATTTCCGTTGCGGAGAAACAAATGCGGCATTGGTATCAACAGTTATCAATAGAATATTGCATTTTCATTTAAAACCAATACTTAACGGAATTTGAACTCGGCAATCAACGAAGAACCCTATGACACGAAAGGTATAAAGACCATCTTCTTGTATAGATTCGAGCCGTGATTCTTTTTGGTGGCAAAACCACGAATCAATCCATAAAAGCAGCCATAAATGTGACGATAAAAGCTCGTTACTGGATGAGTTACAAACGACTCTCTGAAAGAGTCACAGCGCTACATTACTGATAAAAACATTGAAAGATCAATATTTTTAAGTTAGGTAAGATGCGTTTTAAAAAAAATGTCCTGATTTTTTCATACGATGCGGTTTTTTGGCTATTGCAAGCATAGTAATGAATTATTTATCTAAAGATGAAATCACTCATATCAACTGAACGCTTGCACGCTCTCATGAATATCTGAATCTAGCCTCATGAAATATGCAAACGTTTTCCATCTGATATCAAATGGGATATTTATAAATTGAATACAAGTTCTAAGAAGCCAACGGAAGATCGAGAATACACCACAATATTATAATACCCGCTCAATAATGTACGCAGGTGTAAATACAGAGAGCACGCAGCAGCAGTCATGTGAATATCTTCAACCGAATGCAATTAAAGACACGATATTAATAAATTAATATTGAATCAAAATTCCTCTGGTGAACTTTGTCACGCCACGTCCACTAAACAATGGAATATATGCCGTCAGGAAATCTGGCCTCAACCATATTGCATTAATTGGAAACTTAATTGAGGCTTCAGAGCGATTAAAAACGTTCACCCGCAGTCAATACAAAAAAAGTGGAGATAAAATATACATACCATCACGTCGTAAGGGACAAAAGAATGTGGTGAAGTTTGTAAAGTAAAATACTATCAACCCGCCACTAACGCAAAAAAATAACACCATCTATTAAGCAGTTTCCACCAGGATTCCATGGATGTCTGTCGTATAAGTTGCAGGTTGCAGAGAATATTCCGTGAATCTTTTCCAAGGGATTTTTCATTATTCAAGAGGCCTCACGCAAAAGAATTCGGAAAGAGTTACAACCTACAGTTTCATTTCAGCTGACATCAGTTAATTCACACGAGGCATTCCCAAGTTGCCTTCTTTAAACACGACAGCTGCTATGCAAAGCGAAAAACACCTACATTCCGAATTCTACCCTTTGTAATATTTAAGAATGATGGAGACACATTCCTCGATGGAAATGCTTCAGTCGGGAAAATATATATAAAAAACGCCTCCTGGCTTTGCTACCGATAAAATGGAATGCAAGAAATGAATGACACGATCATTGTGCCCGTCCGCCGTCGTGCATAACCCGGATGTTTAGCTAACTTTAACATTACGCACTCAAAGAAAGCACTCGTCAGTCCTACTCTCAGTGCTTGATGATACTTCATACAATTCGTGCCCATGTCAATGGCGACTGCCAGCATTTAGATGCACCGAAAACTTCGACCTTAGTTCCAGCCAAGAAGCCCGCATCCCACACGAATGCTTCGAGTCGCCCACCCGCACAATTCGTGGCGAGCTAGGCAACCCACGTTTCGCACACGTCGACCCGGTTGCAAACGATCACGGCGTCAATGGACGCTTCTGGGTCACCCGTGAATGAAACACAACGACCCTTAGGATACCGGCATTCAATCGTGAAACAGCTGCTACTTGGAGAACAAGGAGAGAAGCAATTGCAATCGAAACGCACACCAAGGCCAATTCCCTTACTTCATACGAATTCATGAACTGATAAAACTGATTCGGAGAGTTCATAACCGGAGCACTTAAGGCATTTACCTTCATTACGACAAAGCAAGGATAAGCTCAAAGGAAAACAATTAGGAGTTCTTTATGAAAACCTTTACCGATCCTAGAATGCGAGGCAGCGGTTAGGGAATCACGTCTGATTTGCGACTGTAAGTAACTTGAAAAAGTCCCAAGGAGGGATGCGAGATTTGGGACGAGAAAAATTAAGAAAAGGGCAGGCGTGGACGGGTAGCTAATAAAAATGGGTCGACTTCTTTAAAGAAAGGAAAGAAAATCGCTAGAACGAACGCTGAGATTCAATGCCTACTCTGATAAAGCTATTTGAGTGTGGCGTTTTATGAGCGTATCATACCCAGCGTAAGAATCAATCAGGACCAGTACAAGCGCGAATTGGGTCTCCCAAGCAGAGAACCGAAGGGTAGGGAGAACTTATTTAAAGACACGAAAAGAGGAAAATCCTGGCATAAGACGAATTAAAATCATTCCCCAAAATCCCCAAATGTTTCATTCTACTCCAGTGGATTAATATTCAAATGTTTTTCGTCTTTCAGTCATAATTGTGTTTATATTTCATGGTAACATTATGATGTTGAAATTATATGCACTTGGTGACACGCCTATAGCGTAACTTATTACGCAATGGTAATGATTTATTAAACTGATATTTCATTGTAAACTTAATAATATTTTCAGTACCAATTCAGAACATACTCATTTTTAAAGGAAAAATTACTTTTCATAAAAGCAGGCGCCAACTAAACTGTCTCAGTGGCAATAATGAACTTCGAAAGGATATAGTATATCTCGTAGAATAAAGCAATAACACCCGCATTAATTCTTACGAGTACACAACATTCTATGCATGATTAACTTTGAGCAATCCCATTTTTGTACGTTGCTTTTAACCTAATATTACACTGAAAAGATCACGCATTACCGACACAATAATATTGATGAACGGTAACGCAGTCACATATCTGATCAAAGAATCAAAACCCTCCTTTTGATTCAAATTGGCTGGGGGTGTTACAAAAAAACTAGTGGAATTCCGGTTCAGGAGGCACGGGAGAGAAGGTGGGCGAAGTTTCATGATCGGGAAAAATATTTACTCGGTTGAAAGGAGTGACAGGCACACACGATGAAAAATATTTCCCTGTGCGCAAAAATATTCAATTATCTCTCCGTTTCGCACCGATGACCATTAATTACTGAAGAAAATTTGAACCTTTGAATGCGGCCGATATGTATTCCTCCGTGGTCAAAGCAAACAATAAAATGGTAGTTGACTACTTCTGCAAAATTGTAATTTTAAAGATAAGAATTTATTTGCAACTTTCGCTACAAGCCTGTTGTTACGCCAATAGCGGTGTGCTTTTATATTCCTCAAATGATTCCATTATCATGCCTCATGCACCGAGATATTTTTCTCGAAGTGAAGTAGTACCAATGCTAATACAATAGTCGCTTAACCGATTTCTGACAGCTAGCACAATGTGCACTCAGGACAGTCGAAAGGTTTTATTGCGCATACCTTCAAACGCTATTACGTTAACAGACGCAAACCATAGCTCTTCCTAGAACATTAAATTCGTTTCTCTAATAAATCATAATGCACTGAAACTACTCGTCATATTTTAACAGCGGGAAGCGAGGGTATTTTTAAGATTATAGGTAACAGTCAATTGCTGCAACGTGCCACATCACCTGAATCCAGGTCGCACACAACTGATCTATCGAATCGATTAAGAACTTTTAGCCCGAGTTTAAGAGAACTATTCACCGTGACAATTAACTGATCTCGAACTTCTTGAGAGAGCTAAGAAAACGTGTGCCATAGGAACGGACACACTTAAGTGTCTGCACTCACAGAAGAATACTAATTGGGGCTATAAAACTCGTATCGAAATTCTCAAATCTTTATGCTAGTTTTCACCTACTGATGCATAAAGACTTGATTTTAGATTCGTATTCCATTAAGAAGAGCCGTATTTTGGAAGAAATGGGAATGGAAATTAGAAATACCACAAGACAATTTTCACGGGAAAGTCGTGTCATTTTTAGGGCTCAGTGCTCTAATATACCCATAGACCCACCGGAAGTGTAACATTCCATTATCGTTAATTTCAAAAGGAGGACATAGATAACATTGGAAACGCCAAGTGAAAGCTTAGAATTAATTGCCCCATACCTCCGCTACCACCAAACTAATTGTTCGGCCATTGATATACCAATAAAATCACGACTCTAAAATAAGGCAAAATCAATTTTTGGAAAGAATCGTAATTTTTCGATGAGTTTAACTCAGAAATCCATCTTCAAATGGAATCGTAAATCCGGAGGGTACCGAAATTACCGAAAAATAGTCGCGAAATACGCGATATTTGTCATGTTTTGAACAGAGGAAGGATACACATACCTAGTGCCAACAGATTCATTTCAATGCCATGCCACGCCGTGCCATGGGATCGAACACTTCAAGAGTCCAACCATTTGCAATATGGAGTTTCAGAGGATCAAAAAAAAGGAACCTCAAATCATAAAATGTTTGCGAAATTTTAATAAAGTTACAAATCCACGGCCCACTTGGCGCCGTCACTTATAACAGCGTCAGGAGGGCGACCGTATGAGAAGTATTTCAGAAAACGAGCTGGATAAACGCCGACCTTCTCTCCGCCAGAAAAATTCTTACTTTCAACTTAAATTGGCGTACGAGAGTGGTTTCTTCTCCACTATTTCATTAGATGCAATTTTTACAATGATGACCAGGCACTTCCCACGGCAAATACAGATAACGTACATAAGGTTGCTAACTGCTGCGTGTTTGCGTCATAAAATTATCAATTTATTCGCACGCCATGCAATTAGAATAGTTTTTGAGAGTCTAATTTGATAAAGGCCCAAGCGTCGCATGCTGGAGATGGATAATAACCGAAAATAGCACTGATAGTAATAAGTTCAAGAAAGACCAGGCTATACGTTAAAGATCATCACCAATGACCATAAACATCCAAATAAGAAATCTTTTTAAAGGTTAAATTGACAACGCGTAGATGAAGTATCCATGATTCAAGACATGATGTCGCCATTCATAAGTTTTGGTTGTTAAAATGCCTTACCATTAAAAAATAACTCTAAAATTGAAATAAGTCAACTTTTTAACGAAAAGTTGAAGAAAATTCTCAAACGCTCCTGCCAGCTTGCTGATAGGGGTGAACTTAAAGTCACCGTAAAAATTTAAAGAGCATGATTGTTACGGTTAAAGAATTACCGAATTTAACAAACTTTTATGTGTAAAGAATAATCTTCGGTCGCGAGAGCTATGCAATGAACCCCCCCCCCTCTCCCCAATTACACCATCTACTAACCTATTCTATAATCGGACCGCATTGAAAATAAACAATCCCACTTAAAAATGAGAGAAACTATTGCTACCCACTGCTCTATCCTCCACCCACATCGATTCCCATGGCTATGGAACATAGAATACCTTTTATAAACCACTTTGGTGCCGACCACGTCGACGCCGTGGAAATGACAGCAGACAATATCGAAATAGAGGAGTAAAATCTGACAACCGATATCAACTGAAGCCCGTGCGAGGGAATTGAAGAGGATGTTGGGAGAGGGGAAGGAAGGTGAAGCCGCAAACCTCCGCCCCCCACCTCGGAGGGAGTGCGCGAGGATTCTCGCGCAGGTCGTCGCTTACGCGGTCGACCGCCTTCCACTCTCCCACCTTCGCCAAATGCGTGGAAATAAGTGCATTTCACCACAACTTAAATAACTTAAATAAAACTTAAATAATATATCACTTTCATTGACTTACAAACCGTATTGGTGCAAAATTTTGGAACAGAAAATCACAAGTACATACATATACAGAGAGAGAGAGAGCCTTCACTACGAAGTTTTCCATTGTTTTTTCTCCACATTCTTCATATATCTCGAGGTTCCGTAAATTCACTCTAATTTTAGCAGCTCGGTATTGTTTTTCCTTTGTAACTGATTCAAAACGATTTCTCAATAGACTGCAAATATTTCCCCGTCTGGAAATGTCCTCCTGCATTTTGCAACGTCTCTTTCGGAGCAGCCTCGAGTGCTCAGTGAATTTCTTGCCTCAGTTCATTTAAGTATTCTCTAATAATAACCATCGTCGTTCATCGCCACCCCTTATCCTCCTCCTAAAGCACCTCGTTCTCAATCCACGGGTTTGCCACCTAATCAACATGAACCGCTTTATCCACTTCCACCTCTGTTTTCATCGAGGGTGAATTTTGGTTCCCATCGAGTTGCCAACTGCCAATTTCATTATTCCCTTACATCTCTGCCTCACTCCCTTAACCCATTACAACGTGCAGCTTCAATAACAAAAAAAGGTCTAATCTCACAGACTAACGTAGCATAACACATTCACATTTTTCATGCATCCACAAACCTAACCATATGACGGACAGATACACACCCTAGTGTGCTTCTTTATCACCAAGTGAATCGGAAAGAAACAACGTTAAATCCAGACTTCTGCTTGAATCTATCTCTGCGTCACGGTGATCGACAGGAATTCAAAAATGCCCTAAACTTCTGGCCGTTTCTTTTCTTGAACAAACTTTTATCGGATCTCATTTTTATTTATGAAAAACAGTCTTGGTGACTTTGATCGACTTTAGGTTTAGAAATGGCTTGTTCATACTAATAATGTTATTCAAGTACGTAGTTAATATCAAATAGATATAAGTATTGACTGCGCATTTCCATTACCTTCACGAAGATGGTTTTGAGGGATGGTGGAAAGGAAGGGGAAAGCCGAAAGAGTTCCCGAAGATTATATCGAATTTGGTGCAGATACGTTAAATGGGGGAAAAATCACTACCCAAAAAACACCCTTTTTGGCTATTTTAAAAATCTTATTCAAAGTAATAAGTCATAATTACAAAGAATAATACTATCAATCTGGATTTCCAATACCAGGGTGGAGGAAGGGAGTTAAGGAGTGGCGGGAGGGACCTCCCCTTTCCCTCGGAGCACATTAGGGGTTTTCATCGAAAAACTTTACACAAATAAACAGTCTAACATACAAGAGTCAAGCATTTAAGACGGCTTTGAGAAAATGCCACAAATAACGCCATTTTAGTTAACAATGAAACTGAAGCCCTGGCCTTGAATGGGGTGGATTTTTCAGCCCGAACCGGGCCAGTTTTCAACAATAGGAACAAAGGATATGCATGACCAGCAGTTTCAGGTCCAGCAAACCATATGTTAGAGTGAATGAATAAATTAAATTATATATATATATATATATATATATATATATATATATATATATATATATATATATATATATAACCAAAGAGTAGGCTCCAAGCCCGTCAAAGAAAGTCACACAAGGGTAAAACAAACAACACAAATTAACTTCCTGGAAGAAGCACTCCTAAGAATTTCAATAAACAGGGAAATGTCACCACAATGGCAGAGGGAAAGGAGCGTCCTTCGACGCATCCGCTGGTGAAAAAATTCATTACAAATGCTATCGGTATCAACTTCCTGGCACTTTCCGCAGAACAAGAGTGTTTCCGTTGATTACATGGTATTAGTCAGAGGGAGTTACTGAATGAAAAAGACAGCTTCCACGAGGGTAATCTAGAGCTTTAATCCGTCATGCATATTGGCACAAAATAAATTAGGAAAATGTTTCACAAAGAATAATAACCGGCAACTACTGCTCTGCCGCAAGGTCCGAAAGGAATTTATACATAACAATTTGTGAATACATTAGTGTATATATATATATATATATATATATATATATATATATATATATATATATATATCGTTATGTAAAAATTCCTTTCGGATAAATATATAGATATATACGCATTCACATTGAAATAGATATAAGGAAAAGGGATAGGACCACATATAAAGGACGACAACATTATATGCATACGTAAAACGTGGTGCGTAAAATGCCCAAGGGAGGAGGATAGCGAATTACCAAAGGCATTTAAAGAATGCATTGCTCACTGAAGGACTCCCCACGAGAATATTGAGATAAAGGAAAGAAACAATAATATTTAAAGTTATTTTGCAGAGTTAAACTTGAACAAAGAATGAACCAAACCCCACTAAAAGAATTATAAAATGTGGAAATGAGGATTACCCGATTGGAAGGAAGAAGGACTACAGGGAGGGTAAGGGATGGTGGCTTTCATAAAACAGTGGGATTTAAATACCAAACGTACCTCATAGAGGAGGCAGTCTTTATTTACGTACATAGCACTCGGATCGCAATAAAGATAACGCCTGACTGGCGCGCGACTACGATAATGGGAGTTTGTTTTCTCAGATTGGAGCACCAATTTCCACCGTTTCCCTCGAATAAATATCCGAACGCCCCTCCGGCTTCTCTGCTTTCCCCACACCTTGCCGCGTTCACAAAAGGAAATTATTAATGCCTCGCAAAGAAATTTCCTATTCCTGAATTCTACAAAAAATCGCAGGGGAAATAAATAAATGCAACTAAAAATGTAGACGTTCTTAGCTATATCATTCTCCGAGTGTGATGCGTGGATGATTACATATCCTAAATGATAGCATCACCACCAAGAGTAAAAACAGCATTACTATTTTAAAAGATACGTCTTGCTCTTCTTCCCATGTGAAAAACTCGAAAGAACGTGAAAAACACAAGAATATCAAATAAAGGCCGTAAATCCATGCATGAAAAGTAATCATAATTTATTGGTAGTCTGCCCAACTCAATCTGAAATCAATTTCAATTTCATTTGGGAGCAGAAATGGCCACAATTTAATCGGCGACGAGCTTAAAAACGAGGGAAACCTAGACCTACCCTTTTGAGAGCTTGCAATCTTGGAATTTTGCAAGCTTTTTGAATTGATTTTTAACAGTTTGGACACAAATGCCAAAGTGGTTTCCACAGAGAACGTCTCAGACGACGTGGAGCTCTGATTTTGAGTGTGATATCCAAACTCTAAGGTGGAATTTCCGACGCAGTTTCAAACTTGATTTCCGTGAATTCTGTAGAAACGGTACGAGAGTCTATTTCTCGATAGTCCCTGATTGGGCGCAAACTGGGAGAGTATACGTCCGACATTTCACAATTTATTTTCAACTTCGTAAAGGGAGAAAGTTTCTTTCGTGGGAAAATAAGGAAGGTTTAAAACACGGAATATGAACTGTTACGGTTTCCGTTTGAAGGAATTATTAGACCCGGCTGGCGCCAAATGAGTACTAAACTTCTTACCACCGCAGGCTGGGTGCATGCACGATCATTTGCAGAATGCCGTACATTTGGCAGAGGGTTATAAACATCCATAAATTCACACATATTTGGTCTGTTGCACTTCACAAAAGTTTCCCTTGGGAAAATATTCTCTAAATTTGACGATTTCACAGGTGTCTTGAATAACTGAACGTCGTCATCATTATCCATACCTACTGCGAGTTGCCATAATTCCCCACGGATTAGCTCGACAAATGACGTTAAGGGTATAAAGGTTCAAACAGGCTATTTACGGATCTTAGAAACTTTTTACTAATATGTTTTGAACGCGTACCCTGGGACATTGGGTCATATCATTGAAGACTACACGACCACACATTTCTCACACGAGAGAGCTTAGCTCTTCAAGGAGTGATGTCTTAAGAAAAGGGGCCTTAGCCCGCAGCCAAGGATATATATTAATCACCATCGAATCAACGATCCAATTCCCAAGGATTACAAAAACTTTCCCGTCCAGATGTAAGCGCTCGCTGTGTTCACAGGATTACCCTTAGTCGTACGCTGTTGTTCATTTCTCAGCCGTGAAAAAGTTGGCAGATGAAGTTCAGCTCCAGGGAATTTCGTGCAAAATATCAGCCGAATCCCCATTACGAATAACTGAGCTCCTTCGCAAAATAAAGTCGCTCAAATGAATGAACGATCCACAAAAAATGACAGCGTCGTTTGCAACTAAAACTATTCGATGTGAATTCCTAAAAATAAAGTTGAACTGGTAAAAATTTCCTCGTCACAAAAGAAATGCACACAAGGCGTAAACAAAAAAACATGAGCATAATAAAATACACAAGGAAATTGAACGTTTCCCCGTCACAGTTTTTCGTGGTATAAAAATGATGCGCCACACCCGACAACAAAGAAATTAGAATATACACAGATTAAATAGCTAAATATCTCAGATGCTAACGACTGCAAAGACCACCAATTTTCAGTCTGACAATATAAGTTTTCAGCATTTCGACAATACTTTTTTCATATCTAACTTTTCCGTTTCTGGAAGTTCTTCATCGCAGAAGATCGTCCAATCGATAGCCTGATTAACTGCTGAAGAAATAACCATGTAGCGAATACCAAACAAGACTATTACCATTGTTCCCCACAACATTGAAACATGAAAGCAAACATTACATGCCTCCGATCACCACGGCACCTTGTTAATATCGCCCATGCGACAAAAATTATGTGAATGATGTAGCACGGATCCCGGCGAAATGGACTGAACAAGAAAGGCGTGGCATAAAGGTAACGCGGCCATAAATGAAGGCACATGCCAGCAGAGAAATCAGCTCGAATAAGTGCAAAAAAAATGGAATGGTTATTTTTAGGCGGAACCGCCATTTTTCGACAGTATTCATGCAAATCAATTTTCACGTACTTACCGTTTTATGTAAATATGACCAACAACATAATTATTATCCTGGCAAATTTCATCAACGTCTTAACTGGCGAACGAATAGATTGAGCGAATAAGCGGCGATCGCGACGGAGACAATTTCCATCAATTTTCTCATTTTCAAGTAAATAAATTCTTGCAACAGACAATTTTACGGATGATTAATTATTTAACATGAATATAATTATTAAACGCGATCATTAACCTGGAATACTTGAAATTTTCAAGAGGATAATACAATTAGGTCTTTACTAAAGGCAATGATATTAATGAATATTACATTCATGAACTGAATTCCTCTCTCAAAAGGAGCAGGAGGCATTATTTTCCTAGAGAGATATGAACTTCCAAAGATGATTCTGACTCACGTCATCAAGAGCGGAGGGGTGCCCATTGTTAAAACATTAAGGGAGACACTCAAAGCTAATGCCGCAGTCTTGGCGGCGTCTCTCGGGGAGGGGAAAACTTCCACCGCCAGGTGATAACAAGATGAGCCACGGACTTGGGGAGAGAGAAAATTGATGTCGTTATTGTGAGAATGGCAAGGGAATGCCGGCCCTATTAACTTTTAGGACCCTATCTGGGCAGGGCATTTATTATATTTCAAGCGTTGCCATATTCCAAAATCCAAGACTGTCCCCCGGAGCGCATGTTGTCCAGAGCACTTAACCGTGGCTATCTAATTAAACTCGGCGTACGGACTAATGCAAAAAGAGATTTTATTTTCGACGGCGTGTTTCCCAGAAGGCTGCAGTACGCACCTAAGGAAACCGATTGCCTTGCGTTCGCGGATGTAACACCCTCCGGCTTCAACAGGAGGAGGGAACACATCTCCGCTGTAAGGATGTTCTGAAGGGATTTCCCCACTTGGATCTTCTAAACCCCCCCCCCCAAACATATAGCTTCAAAATAGGGAATAAAAACAGAGACTGGCAAGATTGTCACGACGATTGGAATGAGATAAGGTGCACATAACCGCGTAAGAGTGAACATCTATCATCTGGAAATTGGCAATGAAATGAGGTCACCCCGCAAGTGGATTGAAAGGTTACTTAAACTGCACATAAATAAACGATGGGGTGCGTCATTTCATTTCGCAAGTTCAGGGTTATTTTGGCCATCGACACAGCCGCCGCCCCGATAAGTCGCGAGGGATTTGGAATGAGATAAAGTGTGCATGGGCCACGGCCGTGGAAGTGGTGCGATTGACCCTGGCGACTAGATGAACCCTTGGGATACCCGATGACGAGGGAATGATTACCAGGGGCACACGGGCAACGGACGAATCCATGATGTTTAAAAAAATAAATGTATCCAAAAGGATTCCACAAATGGCCACGGATGTGAGAATTGCAAACAAGAATTAGAGGAGCATCCACCGTTGTTTATTCCCAACTGTGATGGAAAAGCCACTTCAAATGTATTAACGAAAACCAAATAAATTGATAGGCCGCAATGTCAAAGTCCCAAATAGATAGGACGCCCATCGGCATTACCCTTTCTGCAATTTCGAATAGAATTGAAACACTAATTATTTAAATTACATTAAAAATTAAGACTTCGCTGATGAGCCCTCCTGTTTCAGATTATTGTTCTGGGCGGAAGATTAAGAATAACTGATGATAAACCCCATCTCTTTCCGTGGATAAAAAATATTTACAGCTATCAGCAAGACGCTCGGGTTGATAAGGATCACATTCAAATAATGAGACTGCATGCGTAATAGAGGGGCGGATTCCATTTAGCTTTCATGAGAATATAAACGTGGTTTAATAGCCTTCCGGGGAACAATCTTAAATTTGAGGGCCGCCTTTATACATGAATCTCAAACAACGGTTTTTATTTCCCCGAAGACTTCGTTTGTAGATTTTTAAGCGACACTACTACTGGTACAGAATTTGCGAACCTAAACAATCTAAAAAATTTATAATTCACATCTCAACGTTAAAAAAAATAATGCAAGGTGAGAACATGCGATTTTCCATTGTTTATCAACCAGGTTATCACTCTATTCACGAAATACAGGGTTGCACCCAAAAGTGGTAGGACTGATGTTTTTACTAGACTTTTATTGACGATATACTTACATCGACTTAATAATCTTCAAAGTATGCTCCTTGAGCTGCTACACACTTAGTATAACGTTGCTCCCATTCCCCGTACGCCCGCAGGAAATTTTCTTTGGGGATGCCGTTGATGACCCTCGTCGAAGCCTCTTGACCGGCCTTTATCGAGTCAAAACGTCGTCCCTTGAGCTGTCTTTTCATCAGGGGGAAGAAGAAGTCCGGTGGTGCATGATCGGGACAATAGGGCGGGTGCGGCAACGTGGTAAACCGTATTTGGCCAGGAACTGTCTGACGAGGAGCACGCCATGGCAGAATTTTCGGCACCATCTTGGCGCACACCTTGCGCATGGCCAAATCCTGTGAAATAATGCGTTTGACGTTGGATGCAGACAGACCCAACTGGTCTGCAATTTCTTCACTGGTTAAGCGTCGGTCTGTGTTCAGCAGTGTCCTCACTCTGTCAGCATTCGTGTCGGTTCTTGCCGTCGAACGCCGTCCGGAGCGATGGTCGTCTTCAACGAGCTCCCTACCCTCTTTAAACAACTTGTGCCACTCAAATACTGTGGAACGGCTTAAGGCAGTGTCCCCATAAACCTGCTTGATCATATCGAGGGTCTCAGTTGCCGTCTTCCCGAGTTTCGCACAAAACTTCACGGAATAACGTTGCTCTAAATTCAGATTCATTTTGTTTTTCGACGCGGACAAAAAACTTGCTTCACTAAAAACGGTGTCCTCACTCAACGACAGCCCGCAGGCGACTGAGGTTGGTGTCGGTCTGTCGCTAAGAGCCCCCTCCACCTTACCCTGACAGACAGACCCCCCTCCATCCCTTCGTTCGCGCCAGAGAAAATCAGTCCTACCACTTTTGGGTGCGACCCTGCATCAAGGAGCAAAATAACTACATTTGGAACGAGGTTTATGGAAAGAGTACAGGGAGCAACACATCAATACTCTACATTTATGGGGATGGAGATGGTTGCGGTGGCCATCGTACTGGCTTCCCACCCGGAGGGCCCGGGTTCAAATCCCGGCGGTGTTGAATATTTTTCAGAGGTATCTCGATCCCTACTTGAGGTGCTTTGTGCAGGGCACTTTGAGTGGGTACGACGTCCGTCGGATGGGACGTTAAGCTGCGGACCCCTTGGCGCCTTTCGACAAGAGTAGGCTAATGCCGACGCCGGGTGTCTCTCAACCCTTCATCCTTTCCTGTCCATCCCCTATGGCGCAAATGACCTCAGCTGTCGATCGCCTCCCCTAAATACTACTACTCTTCATTTATTCACTTCAAAGATAAGTCTCTTTAAAATCGCTCACACACACAAACATTGAAGGTTTAATGGGTGATGGTAGAGTTCACCCAATACAAGTCCAATGGCGGCAAGTGAACTTTACACAAGAGAGTAGGGGACTAGAACCTTTTCCCTACTATGGTATATACATTTGGGAAGTTAGTAATTGGCGTGTAGGAAGGAAATGGGACATTTATGAATTAACATTAGAATCACGCGCAAACGTTCGGCTTACATTTGCCCTTTTTTACTATGGACAAGTTATACTTTAAAGAGCAAGACGTAAATTTCGTAGAGTGGTCTGCAACTTTGGGAGATGACTCATTCATTTTACTACCCACAAGACTAGAGAGAAATGAGGTTACTCGACTAGAAAAGTACCGCAATACTTGTTAATACCATGCATGGAAACAAGACATTTTTTATGTACGAGTGATGAAAGTAACAATATTTACATTACGGAGGGTTGCAGCTATGATACATCGGGTCGGCTGTGCAATGAGGATCCGCGATTATACCTGTAAATACCTGCATTAAATGAAAAATACAATTGCAATACCTGCATTACGGAGGCAAAAGAAGAAGTCGATATTGGAATTACTATCACCAGGAAAAAACATCGGGCACTCTCTAGAACAAAAATTGCACTCCTTTTGGAAAGCCGTCGAAAACATCGATCCTCGAACACTAACGTCACTCTAACATTCTGCATGAAAAAAATACATTAAAAATCGGTCACCGACTTCGTAGGAATTGCAATCGAGCCGTGAAAAAACGAAAGCACGAAGCGGCCGAAAGAACCTCCGCGATGATTTCATAATTCCTTAAATTTATGTCCGCAAAGGTGCGCCGATCGATCTTAATTTGGACCACTTATCTCGCGGGGCTTTACGTCGAGTCGTGCCGAGACGCCTACTCCGTTCGAGGGTTCATTCAATGACGAGATTTCCAAAATGTGACCACCTGCATTTTCATAGCATACTATATGTTCTGCTGGGAATCAAAATTTTACGTTAAACTTATATTAAAAGCATAAAGTCAGAAAAGATAATAACTAATGAATAGAATGATAAACATTTTAAATTTTAGTTCCATAAAAATAGTAAACAAAATTATTTTTAAAATTGGTGACAAATTGTCAGCATCTTTTTCTACCAAAAGCAGGATCAGGGGTACAAAACTCCATAACACGGAATCGGGGGATACATCTAATTATTTCACGACATGCGGTATTGCAAATTTCATTTACGCTGAAAATTTAATAGTTGTCCGTTCCATCTATGAATCGCCCATCACAAGAAATTACATGCAAATGTCCAAAGCCGTCCTCACTCTCAATGATAAGATTTCAAAGGATTTTCACTCGCGCAAGATCCAACAATGACGAAGTACTCCAAAAATCTCAAACTAACAGGCAAGTATACTTTATAGGAAATGAATGATGCAGTTTCATCATAGGTGCGAGTACCATAAAATACCGTCGTCTTTTCAAAATTAATTTTAAAATTTAAAAATATCGCCTCTTACGCTACGAGAGACCTTCAAATACTGGGCTAACGTGGGTGATTTATGATATCGCATTAGATTTTCCTTAAGTTTTGGTCTACACTTCTTTCTTTATCCCTCGTTATTTTTTGCATTTTAGGATACTATTAGGGTTTAGGATACTATTGCATGGAAATAATATGTTTTATGCTGCTGCTATCTGAGGATGATAAAGTACCACGGCATCAGAAAACATTGAACTGTTTAAAAAAAACAAACTATACTCTCATTTAACACAGTAATCAACCCGAAGGTCGGTTTGGTAGGTGATGGTACACCCAGTACTAAGCCACACGGTGTGTGAAATTCACACATCAGGGTAAGGGGGCCAGTTCCTTTCCCTGTGCCGGTTATGGTTTCCCAGGAAGATCTGGTACTCGAAGAATCACATAGCTTGGGTGGAGCTGCAGGTGCCCAGAATTCCTTGCCCGGGAATCGAACCCAGGAACCTCCTGTCAGCAGTCCAACGATCTACCCACTGGAATACCGCGACCCACACATGAATATATATATATATATATATATATATATATATATATATATATATGTATGTATATATATATTATATATATATATTATATATATACATATATATATATAGTATGTAAATTCCTATTAATACTACTCTTGTTGACAAAATTTAACATTAAAACCAGAATTTTGCCAAACTGCAGATTAATAAACCATTTTAATACTCTTTTGTGTGAAGACATTGTATCTCAGTAAGTGTTAGAAACTAAGCTATGAGGTACATATCTCCACTCAAACAACATACGCCAAAATATTATCACTCATTAAAACATAATTTATAGCATTAACACGACAACGCATAGTAAAAATAACTAACAGAAACGACAATGCAAACATTTTAGTGGTCCAAGATAAAGGTCCACAACAAATTTTCTGTTTTTCTGTTCAATTCATTAAATCCACATACATGGAGATGGCAAAACTGGCAAACATATATATTATAAGGGCTGAGAAAATGAATAGTGACCCTCAGATAGTGCAGAAAACACATTTCAATCTTAAGATTCACAGGTTAGGATGGAGCTCGCCCGTTCCCAAGCCACAGGGCAAAGAAAATTAAGGCATTAAGAGTAAGGTTGGTATTTCTCCGTGTCGCCTGAAGTTTCCCACTAAGTAGTGGTATCCAAAAAATTCACGAACGTTTGGTTCAGGCCAGCGTTTCAAGGAGCATTACTCGGATTCGAACCCAGGTTTCATCAGCCGAATACTCTTACTTCAAGGGTTACCACGCCATTCAAAGTAACAAATCTCAACGAAGAACATTTCAAACCAATTCCCGCAATACTTCCTTTTCGCCAACACTAGAAACCTTCGTGATGCGCTATTGCCCGTGCTCGCAAGAAAAGTCAACACACTTTAAAACAAAAAGACACGGGCCGACGGTGGCGGGACAGGCGGCGATAGAATAGTGGCGGCGAGGTACCGAGCTGAAACAAAAAAGGCCAACGAAAACCAAACTTCGATTTCCGAAGACATGTTCGCCGAAGGAGGCGCGCGCGTGCATCTGACCGGGGGTGATTCCGATTGGCGGCGACAAACGCTCCCCATTCACGCCCGAGCACAAGCAGGAACGAAAAAATGCGATCCACGACGCTTTGTATGACGTCGCGTTAAAAATTAAAAGTGGCGGAAGAGACGACTCAACCTAGAACCAGCGTCGGAGCACGTAATTATGTCACACCGCGAGTGGGTATCGACTTGTTATTCCGGATGGATTCGTCGACGGGCTGCTCTCTCGCTCGCCGGGTGCGGAAGAGCCCCGGGAGATGCGGAAAACAAAAGGGCCGCGCGCAGTCGGGAGAAAAATGAAAAGGAGGACGAGGAGCATGCGACTTCCCTTTCGGTCGGGAGAGGGGAGGGAGGGAGTGGCACGGTAGGGAGAGCCGGAATCCGATATTTTCGACGCGATGAAACATTAAATGCCGCACGTCCCGCGACAAGAAATGCAGGAAAGGAGGACGCTCCCTCATTCCTCCGACAATTCATCCCGTCCCCGCTTTTTTTCTGTGTCAAGCAAATTACAATTACGTTTCTCTGGTGGTGAATAAAAGGCTTTTGGGAGGGGGAGGGAAAATCCATGAAAGAGAAGGGCCTCGAGCGAGGGAAAAAGAAAAAGCGCGGACGGGGGGGAGAGAGGGTGGATGTTATGAGGGAGAGAGGACGTGGAGTCAAATAAAAATGAAAGAGGTGCAGTGGAAAAGGGTTGGAGGAGCAGGTCGCAGGAAGGAGGGGAGGATCCGACAAGGGATTTCGCCCGCAGTCGGGGAAATTTCGCAGCCGATTCATGAAAAGAAGAAAAAAGAAAACCATTTCGACTTCCACCCCCTCGCGTGTCTCCTCCGCCTACCCCCTCTGCCCAGAGAAGCGCGAGGAGCCGGCCGTGACGGCGGGGCTGGTGCGAGATCAGGAAATGCAGGATGAGGGCGGAAGGGGGGGAAGATTGGGAAAGCAGGGATGAGGGGGGGGGGGTGAAGGAGCTTAGGGGGAGTTGCAGGACGAGGGGGACGGAGCGGGAAAGGCTGGAGTTTGGGTGAGGGTAGAGGGAAGCGGAGAGCAGGAATTAAAAGGTGAGGGGGGAGGGAACGGAGCCAGGATACCGAGGGTGCGGCGAGGGGAGAGGGGTACAGGGAAAGATAATTAATGATCTTTTGAGTTTTGCGGAAATTCGCTCCGAAGTGACTCGAGATCTCCAGCATAGGTTTCCAGAGAGTTCGAGTGCGCTCGGTGTAAACTGTTCGTCGAAGCACGCCCGCCGCAATTTCGGGGAAAATCATTTCCTTTGCGCTTTCGTTGGGATCGCCGCAGGGACGACCAGCACCCAAACAAAGGGCTCCTCAATCAAACGACGGCTCCTCGATAAAACAATTAAAACTACGCGAAAGGAACAAATTAGAACATTTCCTATATTGAATCTATAAAGTCAAAGGGAGAAAAATCAACGAGCAGACGAGGAAACAAAAATAACATGGTAATATGAGCATAAAAATAAACCGAAAACAATGTGATTACTACCGAAAATAGATACGATAAAAAAACCTAAAAACGGATAATAGTGGACAAGCGGTAAACATAAGAGAAGAGGAAGACCAATGTTTACGACGGTCCCGGCCATTAACAGCCAGGACCCAACGCCGATACGTGAGCGGAAAGGCGAAGGCAATCGAGGGAGGAAAAAACAGCAAGCCACCACCATGATCACAGCATCTAAATTACGTAAATGAGATGACCCTCCCAAGTTTGAACCGAGCTCGTGACAACGGGAGCGGAGGGAGGGTTGGGGAGAGAGGAGTTGAACGATGGAGGAGGGAAAATAAAGCAGAGAAAGAAGGAGAGAGAAGAAAGAGAGAGAGGGAGGGAGGGAGAGATAGGCAGGGAGAGTGACTCGAGGCGCTTGTGGCGTATTGATCGCCCCCCTTTCCCCCGCCTCCCGCCCGCGAGGAATAGAGGAAGAAGGAGGAACGAACGGGGGTGGGAGAGGCGAGTCCTCCGCTGCCTCTCTCGCCTTCCCCCCCTCCTCCCTCTCCTGGGCAGGTGGGGGTGGAGAGGCGTCGGTAGGGTCGTGTTAGGGGGAGAGGCGGAAAAGGGTGGCGAGTGGCTCGTACGAGTAATCCACTGCATAGCGTCGCTTGTTTATTACGCCTCCTCGGCTGGGACTAAGGTGGCACGAGTGAAGGGGAGGCTGGGATCGGAGCAAGAGGACGCCGAGTCTCTATCTGCGAGGGCGCGCGCGTGTGTGTGTGCTGGCGAGAGAGAGAGGTTTACTTTCAACACAACCCGCGAGGGTAATCTAACGTAAAATCCACCTTCGGTTTCCGTCTCTAATGATGAATATAAAGGAAGGGCGCGGTGATTTCCACGACCAGGGGGGGGGGGGGGGGGGGTTGGAATCCAAACGAAGTTGGCCCACAAACAAACATCTCTTGGAGAAGATGTGCACAAAGATTTCCTCGACCCCAACCTGATTTGCACTCACCCGTCAGCGGGAATATTTTCAGAAAAAAACAGGCTCTTGGTGAAAAATACCCCGTCGATATCTTGAGGGCCATCGAACGGTTTGTGGGTAAGGCTACATGGAAATATACATTCACCCACGATACGCCGACGATAACGTGGTCACGGTTTCATCCCGATGCCGAGGAATCCGTCACAACAGGAAGGCTCGCAAAAAGATTTGCACGGTCCCGAACCATGAGAAAATACTTTCGCGAACATTTAGTGGGTTAGAGTATTAGATTCACATTTGCTTCGGGAAGGATAAAATGCGCGAATGAGAAAAGAGGGATCGGGAACAAAAAAATGGCCCAAGATGGGATCTCCACAGTGGAACGAACCGAGTCACCACGGATGTCATATCTCGGAGGGAGGGGGGGGGGATACAAGCCCACGGATTCAAAGCGATAATGGGTTGACGTGCCCACGGGCGGAGCAGAGGAGGGGGATACGAAGTACTTAGGGGGGATACACGTCACCTCCAACCCGCGGTTCATTCATCGGCCAGAAGGGGGGTGCGGAGAGGAAAGGGGGGAACACATGCCGCTGCACTGGGGTTGTCCCTCCTCCACCGCTTCCTTCTAGTCATCCCCCGGGTCCCCTCACGCCCACGCCCATCGATCCACGAGAGGGGGTGGGGGGGGGGGGGTTAGTCGGTGGCAGGGCACCCCCCCTCGCCCATCACACGCGGGGGAACACTCTGGCGAGGGAATGCGGAGGGAAGGGAGAGTGCGAGGAGGGGGGGGGGCGGGAGAGGAGCGAAGTTGTGGACGAGATAAGAGGGGCGGGAGTGGGACGTCCGTCGTCGCCTTCCTCCTCCGGTGAGAGGGAGGAACAAAAGTGCCCCCCCTCCCCCCGCCTTCGCCGTCAGATGTCCATCTTCCTTCCCTGGCCTCTGAATAACGACGAGGGAAAGATTCGATTCGACGCCGTCCTTTCCCTCCTCCGCCCACGCCTCGCTCCTCGCCGATCGAACGAAGACGAAAAAACAGCAGAAAAAAATAAACAACTCGGCATGTTACATTTCTAATGTTTTCCACGGCGTCCAGCGGGTGTCGGGGAAGGACGCCGGCGAGAGCGCTCGCGGTCTATTTCCACAGCGGCCCTCTCGCTCAGAGGGCACTCGGCAGGAACTGGTGGCACGCGGTGGAGACGCCGTTCTTATTTGTACGATCGTTTTTGGTCATGAGACGCTGCACATTTTCGCAACGTAAAAACATGCTATCGTCGAATAGAAGATTAGATATCTATCGGTGAGAAGGCAACAGGATGGGCCGGTGGATTTGCCTTTTCTCGGGGGTAGAAGTAGTATTTAGGGGAGGCGACCGACAGCTGAGGTCATTTGCGCCATTAGGGATGGACAGGAAGGATTAAGGGTGGAGAGAAACCTGGCGTCGGCATTAGCCTGCTCTTTGCGAAAGGCGCCAAGGGGTGCGCAGCTTAACGTCCCATCCGACGGACGGCGTACTCACTCAAAGCACCTCCACTACAAAGCACCTCAAGTAGGAATCGGGATACTGCTGAACACTATTAATCACCGCCAGGATTTGAACCCGAGCCCTCTGGGTGGGGAGTCAGTACGATAGCCACCGAACCATTCCGATCCTCATTTCCTCGGTTAAACATGAATCATGATCGTAATAAATCTAGGACACAATAGAGATAGCAAATAACAACGAATCACAAGTGAGGGCAAGATTGCACCCTGCGTAGACGTCTGGCGCATTCCTAGATGCATGCGCTCGTGTATGCTAATTGCTAACATATTCATTCGCGAGTGCATATGTAATAATGTTGGGTTCAGCATGAACGCGTTCGTCTGTGTGGGTGCGCAATGGCATTCTTTTGTTTTCAATGTGAATTGCATTCTGTTTTACGAGTGGTGTCCTTACAACCCCCCCCCCTCGCGCCACACGCCCTTGCGGTGGCTTGCGGGGTATTTTGTACATGTATGCCATCGTACAGGCTATGTTGGTGTCTAGAAAAAAAAAACCATTCACTCTTCACCAAATTAATCACACCGAGACTTCCCAAATCTGGTCTAAAGATAAAAAAATGGCACCTGAGTAATGATTATTTCGCGCAATTAATATTTCCATTCACGAAGGGTCGAGAAGTGGACGAGAATGGCATCCAGGCAAATCGGACGACCGCGCCAGTCCGGCACGCAGTCTTCATCTGGGGAGACTAAATCTGGATTCTCGGGAAAGGGACATCACGGTACGATGAAGCCATATCCATGCGCTACGCTTCGTGACATGGACAACCTGGGACACAACTTATCTCGAGTAGCACCCGGAGGGGAGGGCGGGGGTTGAGGGTCGCATCTCGAAACGACGGATGGTGAAGAAGTCCGGATTGATCGGGGAGTGAGAGGAGGGAGCGGTGGCAAACGGTGCCTATTAATGATTCCAAGACGACGACGACTTGGCCTACAACTAATTGGGTAAAGCCTGCGGTAAAAATCGATAAATGGCTCACTCCCGACGCCCGGGGCGAGGTGCGGGCGGGGAATTTCGGGAATGGGCTAACACGATGTCAGACTCCCGCCCGCGATCGCAATTCGAGGGAATTCCGCCGAACGAGAAGGGTACTCGTAGGACGGGAGAGAGATGGGAGAGAGGATGTTAAAGGGGGAGGGAGGGAGGGGAAAAAGGGCAAGGACTTTGAGTCGAGGATGAGAAAAAGGGAGTGAATTATTGAGTGAGAGCGCGAGGCGAGGAAAGCGAAAGGGAGAGAGGAGAGAGGGGTGGGGTGAGGTGGGGGGGTGAGGAGGAGTGGGGGGGGGAGTGGATGGCAAGGGTCGAATTCGAGGAGGCGATTGAGATGGATTCTCAGGAGAGAGAACGGGTGCCCATCTCTCCTCTACCCCCCCCTCCCCAACGACTCTCGGCCTAAATAGGAAGCCTCGGGGAAAAACATAAAGAGAGAAAAACACTCAAAGAGGACTTTAAGATCAAGACTCGAGGCCTGATCCCGGTGCATGCGGTAAGTTTCGAGGAACCTACGATTATGAAACTTCCCTGTGCGAGACGTGAAGGGAGGAAAATAATTGATGGACCCCTCTGGATGCTCCCGCATGGATCGCTTCCCACCGCCGAAGCGTTTGAGAACCGCCAGCACGCCTTTGAGAAATGCGGAGGGATTATTCGCATTTCCCAAAGGCGAGTGCAGCGGACGCGAGTCGACCGAATCGAACTGCCCGCGGTTCGACGGAGTGGGGACGTGTCGACGGAATTAAACGCAAATAACTCCGGGGGAATGATCCGAAGGGCGGACGTCGACAGTAAAATATTGACAAAATTTTCATGACGGAGGGTTTTGGGGGGGGCGGAGAGACCCCCTGAGTGGAGGCGGGCGGGGGAGGGGGTATGGAAGGATGGGGGAATGGAAAACGCCGGAGATTGGATAGCAAAGGGACAGCGGGAGGAGAGGGGGTGGAAGGGAAGCGAAAGGAGCGGGGGGAGAGAGAGAGGGGGAGATGAGGACTAGGAGTTGATGGGCGATGACGAGGTAAGGGACGGAGAGGGAAGGGTACGAACAGGGTTCGGGGGTGGCAGGCTTTCGAGAGAGCTACCGAGGATCCCTAAAGGTGGCGAAAGGGTGCGGTGCTCCAGCGTGCGTGCCGATAGGGTCGAGGGGGTGGGATGGGGAGTTGGGGCGATAATCGAAGGTACAAACGGACCGGAGTGGGGGGGAGGGGGGAGAGGGGGGGGAGAGGGGGGGGGGAGGGAGAGACGGGAGATGTTGGCTCCGGCGATGTTGAGCTCGCCGCGGGGGACGCATTCGGACGGCAGGCATTCTTCGCGTGTCCGTCCGAATTCCCGCTCGTCGGACGGTAAAACCCTCCGCCACCGTCTATTTCCATGCCCGCGTATGCTAAGAATGAGCGAAAGCACCCGCACGAGCAATTTCGTGGCACATGCATTACCCGGCCCGGGCAGTGACGCAGTCGATGACGCGTGAGCTCGACGGCGGGTCTCGGGAGCCGAGAGCCCCTCGAACGAGAGAAACACCAAAAAATATGCGAAATCGATAACAGAAATAAAACCCTCTGATTTTAATCTGATCCGCGTCGATTCTTCGGAAGGAGAAGCGCTCATTCTCTCGCCGCTACGCCTATTAAGTCTAACAAATTGGTCGCAATCCTTCGCATTTAATTGCCCTTTCGCTAAGCTATAATTCGCACTTCCAGATGATCGATCATTTCCATAAGAGATTAGACATTGCACTCGACCCCTCTGCCAAACTCAAATGCGCGTATCCTCGCGCCATTGCTCGCGTTAAATTGAGACGCACACGTGAAAGAGGGTAATAATCGATAGTGTAAAAGCGTGAACGTCCATTAGTCAAACGTCCATCATAGCATTAAGCGCTCTCGTACCAGAGTTTTCTACTAGGGCCACTCATGTCCGATGCTAATTCCCGAGATGGAATCCGGGACGCACATGCTTACCTGTTGATTTTAGCAACCCCTTAAAACTAATACGGTTATTCTGCACCGGTTTCGTTCATCACTGGGAAGTTAATCACTCGTGTCAAGTGCCATCTAACCGAGCGATTCGCGGAAGTTGATAAGATTAACGAGAGCGACGCCACCCACGATATATTCCAACATGGCGACAGCAGCGAGAACGGTACATGAGGAGACAACACGAGTACAATGGGATTCTTAGGAAATGCGTTGAAGCACTCGTTATTCTACTACATATTATCGCACATCGTATGACTGGCTAAGATAAAAGGGTCTCATTAACCTAAAAGATGTACCCGAAACGACATCAAATGCACCACAAATAAAAAAGGAGTCTCGAATGGATACTCTTCATGAGTTATCGTCCGCCGAAACTAATCGACTAACAAATAGCCAAAGAGACTTGTTTCGGCGATGGCCTTCAATTTATTTGTGACGGAGGATAGCGACACGATTGCACCGTTTTGGCCGCGGCGACGGATCGCCCTTTCCTACAGCACTCGGCGAGTAATGGGTTTCCAATGGCAGGTAACCGAAGCAAATCGAAAACACGCTCGGATCGATGACGAGTCGGGACATTCGCGCAGTGAAAACGATTAGGAAAACGAAGGATGCTGGGACTGACGGAAGGCAAGCGAGGCCCTGCACAAGGGAAGGAAGTCATGACAAAAACAAAGCGAAACTAGTTGACCTGATGCGCAAGTACGTTTCGCCAACAACCTCTTCCTATTTACTTCTCAAACTATAAAAAACACCCACTACGGAAGGAATTAATGATGACGTACGACCTCCGTCCCCCCGGGCGCGTCGGCGACAGAATCAAACGCCCGAGAAACAACGCTGGAAGAAGCCTTCGCGATCCCGACGCTTTTTCTTCCCCCCCCCCCCCGCGAGCGTTGGCACGGCAGCAATTGAACGTCATGGCAACGCCGAGTGCACAAAATGGCGATGATGCGGGAGGGAAAGGGATTCGCACTCGGCGGAGACGGCCAACAACAACAACAGGTAAAGCACCTCGGATGGCGGTCTGGGGCGGATAGTGGAAAATCGTGGCCGCACCGAAGAGCCATGTTCGCGGGGTTCGCGGAGGAAGCCGTACTCGCGGAAGGGGACTGAGTAAAAAGATTAGGAAGGGACTACTAGGCTGGCCACCAAACACACTTATTGGGAACAGGATGGGATTCTCGCCCAAGGAGGCGAAGTGAAGAATGAGAGTAGGGAAACATGCGAAGGAATTGGATTTCAACTTGCATAATTTAAGGTTATTATTTGGTCACAGCGCTCGGAGAAGGTCAAGAGCCTACATCACGAACTTCGAGATTCTGGGATGGGAAATCAATACTGGATATTGATCCTATCCTCTAATGCACATTCACGATTGATAACATTTGTTCCTCTAATATGCATGATCCTACATTATGGGTTGGTGAATGGCCCAAGGGAAAATTGTTGGCGCACGCCATTTCGCAATCCGCAAAAAAGAGAGAGAGACAACTCAAATGCGATCAAACGAATTTGGAACGTCCTTCAATTGGTATCACAGACAGTCGAGTTACCCACTGCATAAGAGCATAAGGAGTATTACATCCAAGCGATAAGGTAAAATGAAATAGGAAAAGTTTACATAAGATTGTTCGACTACATTTTCATCTATTTGGATGAAATATTGTAAACGCGTGGCTTGTTGGAATGGATGTCTTCATGTGCACAATTGGAAACGGATAAGCATTCTAAAAACCAATTCGGCTACCGTAGAATTTCATCCATTAATCAAGAAAGCAATCACAAAGATTAGTGCAACGGCATGGCATTTATCAACATTCCATCGACTGCATTTGACTAAGCAGGCTGGAGAGTCGAAGGGTGACGAGGCGCATTAGAAGGCACAGAACAGCAGGGAAGAGGGGCAAACGCCGAGGAAATTCGGAAAGCGACGAAAGGGGACGCGGAAGAAGCCGATGCCTCGCGATCAAAACTTTTAATGCAGTCTGCCAGATTGCATTCCAGACATCATCCCAAACGACTCGCGTCCCGACGGACCACTCCGCCAAATTATTCAAAATTTACTCAATTACGTCCCGCACACATTCCTCCGAAATTTTATTTTCCACGCGCTACGCGAAAAGTCTCCGAACTTGGCATGATTACATAAGCGCGATAAAACTCGCTCGAGTGGCTAACGTGAGAGCAGCAGCCAGAAGGGCGAGAGAATTCTTCCCGTTCACGAGTCCACCGTTGGATTCATGCGCCACTTGGACCACAAAGTAAGAGCAGTAACGGGGTCGATAGGCCTGAAGCATTTTCGAAGCGGCGGGGGCCTTATCTCGCGAAACTAATATCTTCTCTCTTTCCCTCCTTATCTCCAGCGAGACACTCCAGCAAGGAGGAGAGTACGAGGGGGAAGGGCGGCCTCGTGCCTCGCCATCGATCTCGACTTATCAGTCGTCTAATTGTCAACCACCGCGTCGCCCCACTCCTTATCTATGTCACGTAATAAACAAGGTTATCTACTTTCTTCGTGGCTACGATTCCCGGCACCATTTAGAGCGACATCTATCAACAGGTGCTGGGCACTATGCAAGAGGCGGAGGGCAACGAAAGGCAGCGCCGGGGAAAAAAAGAGAGCGAGCCCGCGGCCGCACGCTAACAATTCCCGCGCCTCTCTACATTCACCGACGACGATATTTCAGGTGCCCCCCCCCCCCCCATGCACGCTGTCGAGAATGATGATGCTTACCCGGGAATACCTATGTCCATATAATAACGTCCATGTCAACCCAGGCTTAATGGACGGGAAAATTGAAGGCATTAAACAATAGCGAAAGAGTTCACAGCGAAAACCGCCTGCGCAAGGATTACTTAAATACCGCCCTGTGTGGGATTTAATGGGATGGCGGGGAGCCAACAAATATTATATTCTTACGCTCACGTTTTGTCCTCGAACTTCTTTCTTTGAACGACGAACTTAAAAAATGACAGAGTACATCCCAAACTATTAAAAAAATATTTTATATAGTGGCTAGGAGGTGAGACGAAAGAAGAGAATAATGATCCCTAGAGGGATAGGCAATTTGACAACATATTAGGTAACTCAGAATACCATTTCATTGAAATATTTGGCAATCAAAATTCATCCCTTGCCATTATGGGGCCCTTTTGTATCGACATTACCAAGCGTCATTCCCCAATGCCAACACGCAAACGAGCATATGCGAATTTGCTAAAACGCTATTCATATCTAAAAACCTGAGATTCTACTCATAGCGTCATTAATCTGAAAGTACCCTATCCAACCTAAGAGTTGAGAATGGTTACCATCGGCTAAGTTTTAATGGACTACGAGATATCTGGAAGACGCTGAAGTCATATTTTCTGACGAGTAAATGTCCGCCCAACCGCAACACAATAAATTCTGTAATGTAAAATAGTGTGCATTATCACGCGTGAAAACCAACGATTAACTACTTATTTAAAGAAAAATATGCAATGTTCACTAACCGAAAAATCATTCGCACTTGGTCGCCTTCCATTTAAATAACATTTTTGTTTTACGAAGAGTCTAGTTGCATCGCTCCACTGCACAGAGAGACCCAAAGACATACCATCAATGTTAAAACTTGGGCACACCTTTGAACAAAAAGCACACGGATCTTCATTAAAAGCATCCCCATCCAGCATAGGACACATTATTTCTTCCCACCATATTATGTACAGTCGGACGAAATCATCGCCGAAAGTTCTTAACCATTATATGCTATCATAAGACAATATCGTACTGGGGCTGATAAAATATTACGCTAATTTGTCCTAAACTTGGCGGGAATATACTTTGGCTATGAGGAAAAGTGCAACTCAGAGTAAATGCCATTAATTGACACAAGTTTTGTTCATTTATTATCAGTTGGGTATGACCATGAAGAAAAATACAACAGCAAATAAGCATCTACGATCAACATAGACTCATATTGACAATACTGATGATTACTTCACATTCATTAAGCCATGTAACCCTCCGATAATCGCAAGGAGCATTTCATCACGTCCGTTACGGACAAAGTGTTTCACACTACTCGTGGCTAGTATATAATGCCTACGCCCAATTCTCAACATCTACAAAGAAAGCTTGAGATAACGTGGAGACATAAGAAAAAGAATCTACGCGGGACGTCTCAGCCCAGGAAAATCGACAAGGGAATAATTCTTTATTTAGGCTGATTTCAGAGGAGGCGTTAAAATTACTGTTTGAGTGCTCTTTTTACTTTCACCGCGATATTCTTGAGAGAAAGGGGACACGGGTGAGAAAATGAGGGTAGATTTTCTAAAAATTTCACTATCCACGGATTACAACAGTAAGTATCATATTGAATTCGCCAATTAGGATTTCGAATCTTCACGTAAGTCAGGGCCCGTTGTCACGCAACCGTGCGTGCAATGCAGACATCACGGAATCCTGGAAATAAATTTAAATACGAACTATTTATTTTCCATATTGAGGGGAAATATACTTCCGAGTTTCGAATTCCAGATTTCGAGATTATTGTGCCTTATAAAAATAGCGCGCATTAATTCCTCACGTCGTCTGGCGCGTAATAAATTGATGAAAGACCACCGCGAAGTCGGGGCCTCCCGGGACATCACGTTGAAAGAGTTAGGTCGTTTGCGCGGCGCCTGTCCGCTCAGCAACGCCAGGTGTCGAATGCACCGCTCTTAAGCGGTGGCTGCCTCCAAGCTCGCCAGGTGCGACCTCGCCTGGCATGGAGATCAAAACTCTCGCAGCCAACCTTCTCTCCCTCCCTCGGCAAAAAAAAGACGGACAGAGAGCGATGAAACGAATCGGTGGACGGGAGCGGAAACTAAAGAGGTGTTGACGGCACCGTACGAGGCCGGCGACGAATACGCACTTCTCTCACGGCATGGCGACAAGAGGGAAAAACATCCAACAAAATCAGTTGGATGAAACGAGAAAACTCCGCTAATTACGCAACTAATATGACGCCACAGGCTCATATTGCAGAAATAAATCACACGACCATTTAACAATGCATATGAGCCATTAAAAAAAAGGCGTTCAAAACTGACGCCGAGATTGAGAAAAAAGAATATGAATAAACGTTTCAACCCGAAACAATATTGTTATAAAAATAAAATCTTTACGATCAAAACAAATAGCTATGGCGACAAAAATGATAAACAATGAACGCCGAAGGTAGCACATGCCACATAGATGGACAGGCTCGTGAAAAATGCAAATTCGGAAGATGCGGATGGAGAAGAATTGCCGCGGCCAGACGAAACGCTGACCTTGAAGGCGGTGAATCGAGTTCACAATGCACAGTATGGCACGATACCAACACACGGGCATTTGCCGACGGTAATGCTTTCGGGATTTATATGCATTATCGTCAACCGCATACGACGCAAATATCCATCGCCTCAATAACAAGGGGAATGCACAAAATATGCTCACAAGGCCTCTTTGTTTTCATTGCCACTTGAACAACCCTCTCAAACCCTAAAATATGCAGCGCCCGTTGATCGAAACACGGCGAACAAATCTCCTAGAACGCGTCCTTCCCTTCAACATATGTGCATCAATTGCGAAATAAAATCGATACCGCTTGAAACGCGTATTTACGAGCGACGCGGGGCGGAGTAGTAATGTATCGGTGGATTTATTCTGCGCGTAAATTGCTCACGGCAAACCCAACCGAATTACACCTCAAATTATTTAGGAGACTCTAGAGGACAACGAAAACAAAATTTCACAAACAACAACACAATTTCCGAGTTTAAGAGGACGCCTCGATAGCTTAACTGGCTAAAGCACTCGACCGGACATTGAGGGATCCGGGTTCGAATCCCTGTCAAGTCGAATGATTTTTACACTCTGAAATTGTTGCATTGAAATGCATATCAGCGGATGACACCGTTAAAAGTTACTGTTGCGGCATCTGCCGCAGTTTCTTTGGAATTTAGAAGACAAGTTAATCATTGGATCCTTAAAAATAAAACCCGATTCCATCGCAACATAAGAGCCTGAGTTAAGGCAGCTAAGTTGTAAGCAACTTGTACACACAAATAAATTACTGACAAGAAGAACATAAACTCATTTAAAAGAGTAATTGACATAACGAAATTCTGACGATGAGTTGGCAGCTTTGTCACCACCGGCGGCCATAAGTCAAGATTGACTCGGAGCGGCCCTCCACTCCACTCTGCCATCCGCCAACCTCCTCCTCCACCGCGTCTCAACATTTCCACTCTTTGACGTTTGTCATTTTCTGTTTCATCTTCCCTCTTCAGCTTCCCCGTTCACCCTAACCTCGATGGCCGTCTGAATAAGGCTAAGTGTCCTGAAATGTGCCCAATGAGGTTATATCACATCTTCCTTTCCGAGTTTTCATTAAGACTCCTTGTTTCCGTTCTTCTCAGAATCCCTCGATCTTTTCATTTGAATTAATTCGGTCTTCCGTGGAACCCAAAGTTTGAATGCTCCCAATTGTCTCTTGTCCACGTGGCATCGAAATTAAAGGAATTTCAGCATAAGCAAGGAAGAGGCTACGCTTGAAATTGTGACATCATTGAGACTCAGAGAGCCAGAAAATGGCGACATTGATACTCGTCTACGTTTTGAGGTGTACGGAAAGAGGAGTATTTTATGCACTAGCGTGTCTACGTATCAACCTTCCAAGGCATCTAAACACACACAGAGCACTCGACGAGTAGAAAAGTTACATCAAGTCAACAAACCTCAGGATACCAGGATAAAACCACGCTAGGCTAAAATTAAAGGAACTTAGCGTACGCACTGAATCTGCTGAATCAAATGCATCAGATTTGCTCACTTGACAAATGTGGAATACATTCAGACACTGATTCTTGCAGGAAATACACCACGATTTTGAAATAAACACTACTTTTTTAAAATCTCTCGGAAAATATTAAATGTTCTTATCAAATTTTTACTTAGTTGGAATGAAAAATAAAAGATTTCCATCCTCCGCCACCAGATTACTCATTTACTTGCATATAAATTTTCCGCAGCTTAAATATGTTTGCACAATAAAGTCTAGACTAAACAGTTCGCGATAAAGTCATATTTTCATTTTTTTCATCGACTAGCTCGACAATATACGGGACAACATCCAATCCTGCCCGTGTGGTTTACATTATCAACCTACTCGAATTAAAAAAATATTTTAAAGGATAAAAAAGGGCATTTACTGGATGAATAACGCATATAATCGAATGTTCTTCCATGCCTAAATGTACACAAAATACGACTTGCTTGAGAGAAGTGATCGAGAGAAGCGCAATATGAAAGCACCAAATTAATAAGGCGGATAATTTGTACAAAAAAGCTTGCCTAATTAACTGCTATTATATGCTGCTCTCTTATTTTCTCGCTACATAGCAGAACAAGAATTGCAATTTCTGAGAAAAGCCAAATTATCCAGGGATTAAAAATTTCTGCTCAGGTTGAATACAACTTGCTGTTTACATCTTTGACAAATTCTCGATAAATAGATGTTCACGAAAGGGTAGACGCCCAAACCCATTCCTGGACTTTTCTGCATCAATGCAGCCTCATCGCCTCCCTATTTAACCCAGATCAGCTACATGGTCAAACATCCGCCCCAAAAATATATAACCAATTATTACGTTAATTCAAAACATCAAATTGGCATAGCAAGATAACAACAGCAGAGCTCCCACACGAAACGTAAGATAATCGAAGGAAATATACCCTTGCACAAAGCTACGTGCATACCATACACTTAGAAGCACTTGAGCACCACTTAACGTGAGAAACGGTTTTCCAAAGCTGTGCTCTCAAGTCTGTGGGGGCTAAGAGGAGGGCAGTTTCCTTCTCGGAACGATGTCAAGGCGAAGCGGTGGATCGAGACGAGCAGTCCCATCGCGAAGCTATCACAAAAAGTATCGAAGCGTCGGCGAAGAAACACGTGAACCGAAGAGTATATCACGCGGAAAGTGGGTCATGCACTGCCCATCGCTCTTCACGCTAAAAAACACTGCCAGGCACTTTTCCAATCGAGCATCCTTCATCTTCCCATTAACTGACGTAGCGCTTTGGGAACATATTTCACACCAAGTACGTGATTCTGGCTCGTTATCCAAGATGCGAAAAAAATTCTCGACGATGACAAAGAACCAGCCGGAAGGGGAAGCATGTATTTATTTTACATTCGGTAAACGGGGAGAGGAAATCACTCTGCGGCAAACCAGCAGAGATCACGCGCAACTGGAACCCGCTTTCGGGAAAAAAGTGCGTGAGTGGTCAAAAACTGGCCAACAAACTTTTGGGAAGACGTAAGTATTTATATTTCAGAGGAGCTGAGAGAGACAGAGGGAACGAATTTGTTGCGTTTGCTCCATTCGATATATAGAGCAGTGACGCATCAGCCAATCGTGGCTTAGTACGCCGTCGGAGGAGAAAGTTAACCGTCTCATGGCACAATGGCTTGAATAACCCACGAAAGCAGGACTGAGGCGGAGAGATAACCGTCCGCTTTCGAGTTTCAATTTGCTGCGCGTAATCTCGATGTAAGCTCGACGATGTGATCGCGATCGACAGATTTGCCAGAATCCCGACGAAGGGAAAACGAGCAGCGGTGTGGGACACCTATCCCAAAAAAGTAACCCAGCAGAAGCCCATCTAGTATGAGAACTTTTACAAGATCACAGTTTATCGTTCATTTCTTTAATTGGAGGAAGAAGGAAAGACTGGGTCATCGAGACCTTTTATGCCATACTAACCCAAGTGATAACCATTATTCTCGAGTCCGGCAAGGAAATAGACATTAAAGAGGGGGCGGGGTCTTCGGCTGGCCGGTAATTGACATCGAGAAGAACTATTAGTCGACAACGATTCAGGGATGGCTCTCAACCGATGCAACGCAGGCCGTTTCCAAAACAACGTCGAGAAGTCACAGTATTCGCATCACAGGACATCGGCAATCAAGCGTTGCGCCTCACCCGAATCAATGTTATCGAGGAAAGGGAAACGTGAGTTCCTGCGCAATGGATAAAACCACAAGCACGCGGCCAAAGCTGCAAAGATGGGAAAGTGGAATACTTGGGTCAATGGCCATTCCTTTTTTGCAATCTGATTTCCTATGGCCGCGAGAGAAGTTGAGAGAGGAGAGAAAACATATGGAGTTGAACAGCCGCAGGGGTCTTGCTCGGGGACTTTGCGAACTTTCTCGAGATTTCGGGAAGTCTTTCTCGCTTGCGTTGGACACGAAAATCGTATCGTCAACCGGGAATCGTGACACGAAAATCGAGTGTGGACCGAAGTAAAACTTCGCTGGGATTAACACAATTAAGGCATTCCGAATGGAATAACGTTCGCGGAAAATTTCTGCTTGGCAAAGTATCTGCCACGATTAGATTTCGGACAGATCATCCGAAGCAATAATTCGCAAATGACGAAACCTAATCCCATTTTATCGCTTTTGAAACGCGGGCCTGTAATCCATCCGCTTCGCGTGCTTCAGAGCGCTTTATTTCTGGAAGATTTGTGCCTCACACGATAAAATGTACCGCCTATGATCCATCCCGGAGTATTGGATGCAAAGCAGAAGAGCATTGATTAAATGCCATTGTTTGAGAATCCCAATTCACTTCCAAAGGCATCAGGCCAACATATAACATTTATTGCGTGTGAGTTGTGAATAAATTAACTAAATGATAAGTCTGTATATTATTCATATTCCTAGCATAATTATTCCTAAAACAATAAATGAATATTTGAAATAAATGACCGCATAACAACAAATAAACCAGAATGTAAGTTGTACGCATTATACTAGTCAATAGCAACATTTATACGATTTAAGAGATCGTGTCGGCAAGAATACTTAAACTTAATCCCATTTTGCATTTTGAACTCACAAACGCTTATGTATTTTGCATATTTATTTAGAAATAAGAAAATACAAGATCGCCAAAACAGCTGGATATGAGGGTGAGGAAATATGAGAACAGAATGCATTCAATTAGAAGCTAATTGGTAACAGGTATAATTAAAACGATGCAAAAAAACGATACGCCATCATCTGCGCACAATCTTTTTACATTACCTTTTTTTTGTTATACTTCCTGTGGGCTGGACATGGATACAGAACCTACACACTTAAACTTGTTTGAAGATAAAGAACACTGTGGATCCACGCATGAATTGGTGAAGAGTATGAATAAATTAACCTCAAATGAATAATTAACTAAACAGACTTAAGCACTATGATAACTTTAACACCGACGTGCCGGGAGGGATGAATGTCAATCGAACGCAGCCCAAATGAGAAGCAGGTGCCTTTTTTTGGCTACTGCCATAATTTTGGGGGGATGATGAAATATAACAAATGATGAGATGATATAGATAAAAGAGGCTAATGTCACCTCCGAAAGATTCAAAATACGAAAACCTCGGTACGCTTGAAGCCACTACCGGATACCACGGGATCAAGCGATCTCTTTTGAATCGAGCATTTTAATTTTCTAGATTGACTGACAAAAGCACGATTAATTAACCGGGATTAATAAAACGAGGGGATTGAGAAAATAATGAAGCACGGGGGTCACTCAAATCCATTGATCCGGACAATCATTTGATCCAAGACAAGCCCAATACCGTGGCATAGATGGAAAATCAAACGATCCCACAATCCCTGTGATGATAACAGTCAAAAGGATATATACTAATAATAGTTTTACAATGTCAAATTTAAGTTCTACCTCGCACTCACATAGAAGGATATGGAAAAAGGTTAAGGTAAAGTTGTCGCAATACGCAGGGTGGTATGTAATGCAGCGCCCGGGGCACATAAACCCCTCCCCCCATCCCTTTCCCGACGAGGTGTGGCAGCCTTCGAAACCTTGCCAACACCATGGCGATGCAATTTCCCTTAATTCTTTTTATTTCGGTGTCTAGACGAAGGATGCTCTTTCCAAGAGTTCTCCGCTTAGCGGTCAATACCCTCCTCGCCACATATCGCCTGCTCTGGTTTTAAACTTGATTAACCGCAGCGCATAAAATGTCTCCATGTGAACGAGATACTTCTCCAGGACGTGGTGCAGTTCAAAAATCGGCGAAGCTGCTGCTTATAACCTTTGGCACGGTTAGCGCTCGGAGAACGATAATATTAACAGGAAAATCACGGGAAAAAATTCTCCCGGAGTTTACGGTAAGATGTGAGAACAATAACTGGTGCACTTCTGCCACAGCTCCTGCACCGCACACACCGTAAGGGCGCTTTCTAAATGCATCTCCGAGACGCATTGGCACATTTTATCCCGGCAAATTCCCCACACTGTATTATTATATCCATGACAATAAGGGATATTTATACAGCGCTGGAAATTATTTATCTTTAAGTCAAGCTACTACCATTTTGCCCGACTGCAAAACTGCAACAGAACAGGAATGATTTCCGTTAACTGGCGATGGATAATAAGTATATGTATTTATTGTTATTAACGCATTTAAAGTCCTCCGATATTCCCCACAATTTCACTGCGCAGGATGTAAGTAAAAATGTCAAATTTGCCCAGAGAGGAAAGCGCCACGAGTCATAAAATGTAAGACCCTCCATGATCAGTCTTTGCGTCTGCAACATGGACGGTGCGAATCGTAAGGATTCCCATTTTAGAAGAACGCACAGCGGGAAAGCATTGCGCGAGTCGAAGGAAGTCATTAATGCGCGCCTGAGGAACACGTCCATTGCTGTGACCACCATCAACAATGACAAGGGTTCCCGTGACGCAACTCACGCGCTCTTTGCAAGAGAGTCACGTGAGGCGGAAACCCGGGAGGCGGCATACGAAAACGACTCCGGCTGCAATAAAGGAATAAAAAAACACGTCGTTTCCTCATAATTGCGCTAACAATAGAAATACCGTTTTTCGCACACGCGCTCTCGCCTTTTTCAACGCCGTTCTAAGGAGCGAGGCTCCAAAACGGCGACGAGACGAACGGAAAGTATATATCCGAGGAATTACAGCGCCGGAGAAATCAATACCGAATCAACTGACAAGGGAAATGAATGCATGAAATGACGGAAAACAACTAAATCTCGGCGCCAAAAAGAATAAAAACGAAAACAAAACACCCGCGTTGATCTGGAAACCAAGAGGAAATCAATCAACGGAAGAATGCCGAAAAGAAATATGATCCATCTCATCGAATGACAATCATTTCACCATTAATTCGCGAGTTCTCAAACTTTTTGCAGACAAAAATATTTCAAACAATCCTGACTTCTACGGATACTTGAAACCAGAACATGTGACGAATCACGCATCAGCAATGAAAATAATACAAATAAAAACAATGAAATTTACCAGAAAATTAAAATGCAAAATGAAACATTAAACGAATGCATAAACATAAATATCAATGAGAAACAATTGACTGGACCAATATTCGAAAATGGAAGGCATAGCAAAAGACAGAAACAAACCAATGACCTTCGGCACGGACAAAATGCCACGGTAAGATCAGTGACTGTCGTTTGCCAGAGTGGAGTCGTTTCCCCACGCCGCATTTGTTTACACATTTGAAAATAACCAAATATAAAAATGAAAAAAGAAAAACAAAATAATATCCGAGTGAATATTTAAAATATATCTATACCTTATTCGTCAGCCAGATATAATATAAAATTATGCCACATACTATAATATTTCAAGGCCTATTATAACGATGGAACATCATTCAAATTAAACTTGTAACCTACGGGAAAAATAATTACAGACTCATTTAATCTTTTGAATATGTTTGGGCACGAAATTACCGGTTCCCTTAATGAAATAAAATATCGTAAGTAAATTTGAGATCAAAGAGGTTGAGGTCATCAAAGTACCGTTAAGTCATGTTGCTTTCCGACGAAAGCATCAGCGCCTCACTCTTTTACCGAGACTACCCGGATCACTCCCGGGTGGGCGAGCCGGATTTCACCCGACACACTAATGGGAAAGCCAAAAGGCTTACCTAGCCAACGGCTACACAAGGTAATGTTTTCTTCCGGCCATAGCGTCGAAAATATGTCCGCCCCCGCCATCTGAGCTGCTGTTTAGTTGGCAGTTAGTAGGCGATCAACAGCACAGTTTTTACGTAAGAGCATTGACTCATATCATACAACTTTTGATACGGCCTTCTCCCGTATTTCAATTTTTTTTCTTGGGCCTTCGTCTAGAATCTGCAAAATAAGCCCTTTGGACATAAACACTGGAATCTTCCCAGACGCGACCGCGTTCGGGCGGTGTCATCACCAGGTCTTCCATGATGCCATGTGTCGAAACCGTAATTGTGCAAGGGAGGAATATCAAGGGGATCAAATAATTGTTCTGGTTTCGCAATAGATAAATTCCACACAAATTTTTACTTGTAGCGACTTTAAAGGACACGGCAAGACATTTGAGAGTTGTCAGCACAAAGAAATGACGAAACGAAAACAAAGGAAGCTATCAACGTTCTCAAAATTAAGGATAATTTCACTGTGGCGATCATAAAATACCATAGTTTAAAAGGTCGAACCGCAAGTCGTAACTGATTGAACGGACTTGGGCGACAATTCGCATTTCCAAATAAAATGGCTCCGGCCAAAGTTCGCGAATTCTTGACACTGCGCTCCCTGACGTGAGTGCACAGCACATTTGGCTTAAATCAATAATTACAAATTGCAATTGCGGGACAAACGGGCGCTAATATTTCTATTCTCCCCCATCCCTAAGCACGTGCAATACACGATAGACTGGCAGTTTTTATAAACCCAACTTTCCGAAGAGAAATTCTCAATCCACAAAACACGGCCCGTGATACACGGCGCGGAGTCGGCACGATGATGACCAGCCAACCGCCTCAAAGTCGCGCAACTCTCCCCCGACATTGCTCACGGCATGGCGCCCGAAAGGCTGCGTCATGCACTGCACATTCAAAGGGTCAAATCAAAACCTCCACCAGGGTTTTTATACGTGTCGACAATCCCTTTCATCTTTTTTTTTAACAGAGAGAGCATAAAATATCGAGCTCATCTGTAACCTCGCATGATGATATAATTACCTACCGATCCCATGGTTGGCTAAATCTAGACATCAACGCGCAGTTCCATTTTACAGCCGCATCATTCCGCGGAAAATCCTACGCGCGAACGGTGAAAAAAAACCTGGGGCATCATCATCGCAGGAAAAGTATGAGTCACCCCGGCAACGACATGCAGCAGATGCGACCGCAGGTTTGGAGCGAGCCACGGCCGCGATCAAAGGCGGGGGGAGTGCAAACATTTAAACGACCCGAACCCCAGACCACCGCACGTATTTGACGACAAAATTAGCACGGTCCCACCGCACGTGAAGCTAGTACGTCAAGTAGTTTTTTTTCCTCCCCGTCGAGTCATGCACCCCCATGAGGAGGAGGTGGCGGCGGCGGCAAGGGCGCTTTTGACGGAGAGCGTGGACCGCCCGCCCGCCAAGGTATTGATACGATGGTAGACTCCTCCTCCGCATTGCAGCAAACCAAAGAGTGGGAAGCTGGGACGTGTGGGCCCGGAGAGCGAGGGGCGGGCGGGGGGGGGAGAAGGGGGGAGAAGGGGCGAGCGGAGGGGAGGCTACAGGAGGGGCGGAAAGGTCGGGAGGGGATCTTTCTCCGGGATCCCGACCCGTGTGAATGTGAAGTCGGCCAGGCACGGCCCGGGAAGTGCGGAGAGGGGGGGGGGGCAGATTGGCACGCGCGGGCGGGAAGGCTAGCCCCCATTTCGCCAGCCGTCTTCCTCCTAAGGTTACGGCCGCGTAGTCAGGGTGGAGGGAGGGGTTCGAGGTTTGGCAAGGGGGAAGAGGGAAGTTTGTCTATAGAATCAACGTGGGCAGTGGCGCAAGCCCGGGGGAAGGGCCGGAGGCGGGAAGGGTGGTCCCACGTCGCGAGAGGTCCCAAGGGCGATCGAGACTCGTGCTCGAATCTGCATCGTGTCATTCATCGCGTCGAGCGGACGAAACGAATGACTTCGCATTAAAAAAATACGCTACTTCGGCCATAGCTTAGACAGAGAATCAATCCACGTGAAGGCCTCAACACTACAATACTTCGCTGGCCTAAAATGCCTTCGCAGCATGCGCGATAAAATGATTTTAAAATGAGTATCAAAACACTATTAATTGAAAGGTGAAATTGGGCTTCTTACGGCCTTCTTCCGAATGATGACATGAAATATTTTTTCTTCGAGCCGTAAAGGGACCTTTACGGCTTCAAAAAACACTGCTTCTTTAAATGTGCCAGAATCGGTAGGGTACCAAAAACAGAGCATGGAACGGGGAGGAGGGCACCGATCCATCGTGGTGACTCGCTTCGGCGCGACACTGAATTTCCAGCCATAATGACCGTTTCCAATCGTAATAACAAAGCGACTAGATTCTGAGTTCGCTGAACTTCGTCAACCATTGGATTAATTTGAACGCAGGTGTCTTTATCAATCTTGTTTTTTATATTATAATTATTTTGTTTTCGCTCGCGGCGGGGTTGCGTCCTCGTCTGCCAAAGCCAGGGCCGAGGGTTTGATTCCCGCCTGAGTGGGTTTCCCTCCGCATAGGGCTTCGGTGTTCGTAATTGTGCGAAGCCGTTATCATTGTTAATAGTCCGATTTAAAGGCTAAAAAGTGCCGTTTTAGGACCTGCGCTAAATAAATAAAATAAAAAAGACGTCAAAAGCTAAAAAAAATGGTCGCCGATATCGAGGAAATAATGAAAAAACAGCACTATAAATAACAAGAAGCTAAAGGATAAATTCGAACCAAACGCAGCATTATTTCCCAATTTTTTATACTAGGCCGGATGGTACTTGAGCATCCATCTCTTGGCCAACTTCTTCACAGGTTTCAAAGACATATTGAGACGGGCATATCGGAGCAGGCATTTCCATATCCTCATCTTGCGGAACTCTCGAGCCCGTTCGAGATGCAAATTTCGCATTGAAGTGTATTCCTCTTCTCCGCACCTACAAAGAAGCGGAAATGTGCCAAAGTCCTAACATATCACAGATAAATAAGTTGACCCAAACACGGCGTAAATAATGCCCGACTAACGAATTTTGCATCTGGAGCAGCATTCCATAACGAAAGAGTTTTCAATCTGTCGGGAAATAGATGATAAAACTGTGAGAATCAAATGATGAGAATTGTTGACAATGTCCTCCTTTCGTGAACGCCCCAGAAAAAATACCAAACAAACCAAATAAAATTGAAAATATATGGCAGCTTTGTAACCAAAGAGCAGAGCGCTTTCAATAAGATGCACGGCATGGCAGTAATTCGAGAGTTCTATGCACCAACGGAATGGAAAAACATTTTTCGCACGACACTGGGGAGATCTTGCCGCAGCGACGTCCAGAAGAAAACCCAATCAATTCGGCTCCCTAATTCGATTCCACTCGTTCCTGTGGGGCCCACGTGGCACGTTTGGTCGAGGGAAAACTAATAAATCCTCACCTGGATGTTAATTCTTACTTTTATTGTTTAAACTACTTCCCAGCATACAGATTGGATTGATGAGTCTGCCGGGTGTTCTTTCGAACCAGGGGAATGATTCCTATGATCAATAGCAACAAAAATGAAAAGCGCGATCGAATGTGGAAACGACACAATAGGTGTGCATCGATGGACGGGGGGCGGTCTCGCCATCGCGGGGACCCCACGGCTCGGCTGCGACCCTTCCCTCAACACGACAACATTCTCGATCGCGTCGCCAAGTATTTCCAATTCCCCTTTAAAAACGAGTTCGCTCGCCCACTTCCCCCCTCGGGCGACTGTGCCCCACACTCCCGACCGATCCTCCCATCTCCCCCTCCCCCCAGAGAGAGAGAGAGAGAGAGAGAAGGCCGAGCGATAGCGCGGGTAAGCTGCCAAATCATTCTTCGCGGCTCCCCCGACGAGAGCTCCTCAGGGGGCGCCACTCCGCACGGGAAGAAGATATCACCCAGGAGTGCCCGTCAAAGCGAGGCGAGGGAGTGGAGGTGGGCGGAGGAGGAGGAGGAGACCTTTTGTGGAGGACTTCTTCATCGAAACATCCCGCCGGCGCCAGAGGATCCGAATCCATTCGATAGAGTGGTTTGAAAACTGCGCCATCAATTCGACCCCGGGGCACTGGACCAGCTCCCGTGGCGACGGGTCGGGACGTGATACTCAAAATTGCATCCACGCCTCCGAGATCACGTCGGTTTATTACGTAACAACTGCGAGACGGCTTCAAAGGGATGGGATAACCAACACCACCCGATCATGTAAACTCGTGAAATACACAGAAAAATATCATCGATATTAAAAGGCTCACGAGGAAATCCCGCACAAAAGCACGATCCAAAGATTTGACAGCGGAGAGAACCATGCGTGAATATTAACTTTGTCGCTCAAATCAGGGCACATCGCTACGCTAGAACTTGGGCAAGCACCCCCGGCGTTGGCTTGACCCCACGACGCGCATGCGCCCATTTCCAACCCGAATGGTAGAACATTTGTCTGCTTTTTTCACGGAATGAAGACAAAATGCGAGATGCGATCTTAGGCCGACTTGGTACCGTAAATATTCAAAAATCCAAGGGTGCACCATTTCCCGAGCGACGACATCTTTGGCCGTGAAAATGCCGAGTGGTGTTTCCTTAATTCTCAAGGATGGTCAATACTACGTATCAACACACAACACTATTCAAACAAGGGTTACCTTTATCCACGTGAACGTTTCAGCGAAACGCATACCTGACTTCATCAAGTACACGCTACAACGTAAAAGATTACCGGCACCCTTTCCACACTTGAACACATAGCGTAGAAGTCCGCCAGGCGTTCCCGCCGCCTCCGTCCACCCCGCCGCAGCCTCCACAATATCTCGCCCAGACTCCCTTCTCTCCTTGACCTACTCCTCAACTTCTTCGTGGGAAATGCACCCTTCGCTGCGCCGCCTGGCTCCCGGAATCAAAAAATTCTGTCTTTTTGTCGCTTTTTCGAACGACAATCCATTCGTCTTCCGCGTCAACTATGGCCTCACTTTCTCGGAAGGTATCCCCCTGTTTCTCGCGCGGGAAGTTGTTCTCAAAACGTCTCACGGCGGTCATTAAATCAGTCGAGTGTCACTCGGCTCCCTCGTCCGTCTTTCGGTACGAAGGATGAGAGAAACTACGTCCTAGCGCACACGCCCCTTTGCGCCCCCCTCCCCCGCAAACTATCCCGCTGCCGTCTCCATAATCCATCTCAGAGTGAGGCCGTGCTAAGAGTCGACCGAAAGACAAGACGATCCATGCACCATATATTCCGCATGTTCTGCCAGGCATTTCACCTGGCTACCACATCCTTATGGTGACACTAATCCGACTAATGAATGTTTAAAACTCCTCCTCGTGGTCTCCCATCCGTGCCAATTTGTTATCTCATAAGCTAGGAAGAAGTACTCGATAATGCAAATAAAAGGTATTACTTTATATCCCTCTCGACTAAGATACAACTATTGACTCATCGATGATTTAACATGACAAAAGAATTAAAAAGGCGAGTGAACATTTCTTAAAAAGTACTTAATATCCAAATTTAATTTCTAACAAAAGTTACTTCGAAGAGAAAAATGGGGGGCCGATTATCTAAGTTTAAGGCGACTCGTGCAAACTAAATTCTATAATTTTATTTATTTGCACTAGTGATATACAAGGTCTGTTCCAAAGGTAGTAGGAATCATTTACTCCCGGAAAGACGGGACGGCGGTTTCTCTGGCTGGGTTCGATGGAGGGGAGTCTCAGGAAAGGCTGGAGGCCGGTGGCAGTTGCCTCCCGGCCTTTGCAGAGTGCGGATCGTTCGTTTGCGAAACCTCTACAACGTGACCTAAAAGTGATGCGCATTGACTCGTGACCGAAAACATGGGCATGAGAAAGGTGTGTGCGAAGTTGGTGCCGCGAGTGTTCTCGGATGAACAAAAGGAGACTCGCACGCGGATCTGCCAAGAGCTTCTCGACCATGCCTCAGCCACCATTCAGTCCTGACGTCGCCCCACCAGACTTCTCCCTCTTCCCCGCCTCAAATCCGTGCTGAAAGGACGTCACGACGACTCGGTGGACGCGCTACAACACGCCGTCACGAGGAATCTTAGCAGCATTCCAGGCGCGGCCTTCCAGAAGGCGTACGAGGCGTGGAAAACCCGCTGGCAGCAGTGTGCGGACGCACAAGGGTACTACTTCAAAGACCTTTGTGTGAATGCATCGATTTTGGCAATAATGTTTTTTGATCGGCTCAGTCCTACTACTTTTGGGAGAGACAGGTAATTCGACAAGAGGTGGCGTAATTCATAGAAACGCTGGTCCAATTGGGAATATTTCACTACTCCTGCAGAAAAGCCGGGGGAATCGGTGGAAGTATTTCAAGCATCCTAAAATTAAGGACAAAAGAACGGCGAATAACTACATCAAACTCATTTGTTTCGGGTTGCATACACAAGAATGCAACATTCACTTCAGTCCAAAAAAACTCTAAACCACCTTCCTCGAGCAGAACCACAGCAGTTTCCAGACTGAGGACTATTATAGATCCTCTAATTATGTTGCAACAATTTCAGAGTTTAAAAATCATTCGCCTTGACTGGGATCCCAGTCAAGGCGAATGATTTTTACACTCTGAAATTGTTGAATTGAAATGCACATTAGCGGATGACTCAGTTAAAAGTTACTGTTGCGGCATCTCCCGCAGTTTCTTTGGAATCCTCTGATTATGTTACCAATTATGGCGCCGTATTCCAGAAGGCGTACGAAGCGAGGGAAACCCGCTGGCAGCGATGCGTGGACGCAAAAGGGTACTACTTCTAATCCTGTTGAGTGGATGTATAAATTCTGAAAATAAATGTTCTTTTAATCGGCTCAGTCCTACTACTTTTGGGGAAAGACCTTATAAACTTAAACTCCCAAATAAGTATGTGGCTAATAAAACCGAGGGATTTACTTTGCCATTTGATCATTTTCCACTCAGGAAATCTCTATTCCCCTCGCCTAGCCTCCGCATGCTGATCATTAACTTCAACAACTTTATTGATACCGTCTCTGAAAGGAATTCATGAGAACTACATGGAAGCCACACTGTAAAATATATTGAAAAAGCAAGCAAGCATCAAACGTGCGGTCCAACACATATAAATGATAAAACAATGTAAACCACGATCAGAAACTGGAGCTCATGGTGAAACTTCCCCGAGCCATAAAAACGAAGTGACGGCGTCACCCGGAGAGAGGGAAGAGTGATGGGCAATCGGCGGCAGTGCATGGCGCCACGTCGCACTCGGGAGTATTTCAAGCACGGCACTCTCGAAGAGCGATTTAATAAATAACGAAACAAAACATCCACACATTACGGTCGGCAGAAACTATTAATTTGGCTGAACACAATGATTGCACGAGAATTTCCAGAAATTAGAAAACAATGCTAAACTTCACATTAAGATGGCAGTTTAACTAAGTGCAATCAGACACTTATAATATTTTGCGCCAAATTTCAATTTTATTTTCGGCTGGTATGATATAGGTTTTACAGATTTGATTCCAGCAATGAGCCAGCATAAAAATTGTTTCTTGAACGTTCCTCGTCGAAGGTAGAATTCATACGTAAGAACGCGAGCATGGACTTCGGAAAGGGAAGATGAACGGAGAGGAGAGGAGGGCAAACGATGGAAGGGTTAGGGCAGGAAAAAAGTTGCCGGGAGGAGTTGGCTCGAGGACGGCAGGAGAAGAGCGAGTGGTGACTGGTGGCGATACTTAAAGAGGCGATGAAGGCCACCCACCCGAGGAGAGGGAGAGAAGATACTACTTCGTAAACGCGGAAGAGACTCGGACGGCGTGGAGGGAGGGAGGGAGGGGGAAAAGGAAGAATGTGAGCGGCTGAAGAATGACAAACGGATTTAGGAAATACATATTTATGTTTTGGATTGTTATTTAAGAGCAAAGTTCTTTCAAAGACCACGAAGCCGTGGATTAGTTTCAAGGGTGCCAATAACAACCTGCCTTTAATCGAACAGCTATATTTAATAAAAAATGAACACAATCCGGTTAAACGCCGCAATAACAGATAAAAAACAATAAAAGAAACAAACAACGGGTGTAATTTCGGGGTTGAGCTAATTCAGAGACAATGCTACCGATGGGCGGCACATGGGGTCACTCTCACAACATGTACGTACAAGAAAACCTTTTCCATTTCAGAATGGCGGCTAGAAGGCATCTGCTCGTCCGATCGACAGTTGAGGTTAATGAGCTGGACGCATGACATCAAAAGGGAAAACATTTTACCACCGGCATCTGTCCGACATGCTAAAATAAAACCCAGCTCTCAAGCTCGTAAATCAATATGGATTCCGTTGTCAAAATATTTGTTCATACAGCGCCCGTGGGCAATGTGATTTCTTCCCTTAGATGGACTTCGGCTTCATCATCAAATTACTTCCGCTACGTGAACATGCAAAGTTTCGCGAGGAACATTTGCAACTTAAGAGTAGCAAATAATATATTCGTCCGCTTGACTAATGCCATTTTCCTTAATCCAAGTTGGAAGAGGATTTTGAACCCGAGTCAAACTTTGGGAATATCAGCACAGAACAGATCTATAGAAGTATCTCAGAAATTTAGACTTCGGGGATGTCACCAAACTCCTTCCCCGTGACCACTCTCAAAACTCACCGGAGCGAAAAGATAACAAAAGAAATCAGTTCCTCAGCGATGGCCAACCCTGCTAAACCTCAGGCACAGCTCCCTTCGGGGTCGAAACGCAAGGCGTTCAAAACAATAGTCTTATTGCGATCGGCGGCGAATGGATCATTACGAGCGCATACATTAACGGTACCGTTTTATAATTACCGAAATTACTTAAAACTTTTGGGCTGTTTCCCAAATGAAAAGAAGGAAACGAAATTTTCGCGCGGCAAGCGAACAAGCAAAACAGCACACAGGAGTACGAAACACTTCCAGTCGAGAAAGATTCACGGTCATGAATATTTAGTTTAAACATGCAGAAATACATACCATGGAATAATTATCTTCGTTAAGTCAACCCTTATTCCTACGGACAAGTAATTAAAGTGATCCCCGTGCGTTAATTTTCTCCCATCACACAAACTGTGCGACGGAATTCCCAAGTTCACGTCCAACGAGAATATTTTAGGCTCGATGGGCATCATTAAAAATAATATGAGAAAAAACTACCGAATTGGTGAGCATCTCGACGGATTCATACTGGTATTTCGTGATTTTTTCTATAAAATATTTGCAGCGCCTTGTTGACGATACGATTTATCGCTATAAATGTGACGATACGAGTTACTTATTATCCAGCTTAATAAGTGTCGAGCCATATAGAGTGATTGAGCAAGACTGTCCACAACCTTTTTGAGTTTTGAAATAACATTCGACGGCGAGGAGTACATGGCAACAACGCTTTACCCTCGCGTCCATGAACGAGAGAGATGACCGGGGACGACGACCAAATCCCAAATACACCAACATGAAGGAGCCTTTGGAATCAACCTGATTAATATCATGAGAACAGACTATTTGAAAATAATCGAAACACGTTGTACCTACACGGGGAATGGGATTACAACACAATAAAAACAAATGCAGATGCGATCGTATTTCGATCGAGGCTACACGCATTCAGTCTCCAGCCTCATCTTCGCTACAACAAATAAATGTCACCGTGAAATCCTGAATAGCGATCGAATATTAAGGAACTGCGTTTTCGTGTCAATATGAAAAATTGTACAGCGTGGAAATTGCCAGGTTGAGGCCCCTAATTCGCCACCCCATCTCTTCCAATTCCCGGACAATGCTCAGCTGTATTCTCTTCCCAGATGCCCTCTCGCGTGACAAGGAACCTGAGAACGGAGACAGAGAAGCGCACGCTGCCATTGATGGGAATGCCACCACAGAGTGAATTGACGCAAACCAAATGCAGCAGGATACAACTATAAATCTACATGTGTGCATTAACTATGGTGAAAATAATAATAATATCATACGAATTATCACAGGAAGATTGGCCATCACTTAGGTAACGCTGCTTGAATATTTTCATTTCCAGAAAATTATGACGAACGAATGCGAAAACCCCGTAGAAGGAAACAGTCGGTCGATCCGTCGGATGGGATCTAAATCTGGGCCCCTTAGCATCCTCCATTAGGAGTGTGAATGACGTCAACTATGGATCACATACCTGGATAAATACTGCGAAGATTGCGCAAATGAACCTAAAAGGTTAATCGATTACACAACGTCCGATTTTGTGACAACACATCCACGTCAATAATTTTTTTCTTACCTCTCACTCCAAAATAATCAGCAATAACTGCTGAAGTGTCATCCCTCGAACTTAAGTATTCCAGCCATCAACCGAAGAAACCTCGAGAGCAAACAACACAAATCGAATCTAACGGCCATCCGTGCCTACGGCGGGATCGATTAATGGTTCCAATTATGCATTCACAGCGTTTCGAACGAGGGAGGAAATACCTTGAAGAGACAGACAGTTCCACGTCAAGTTTACATTTAACTGCAGCGATTTATTGAAGAATGAAGCATATTGAAATGTAATGAAATAACTGACTTTGTAATTCCACACACTTTATGTGGAATTACAAAGTCAATTATTTCATTACATTTCAATATGTTATGCAAATTCCATAAAGTTACGCCTGAGACAACAAATTTCAACAAATTGAAGAATGAAGGTTTGGGACATGCACCCAGGACTTTATAACCGACCTGAGCACCTCACCCTTGACATGAACGTAAATGAAAGTAAAGACTAAAAAGGATTAACTATGATTAAAATAAAAAAATCAATTGATACAAGTCATCACAAACCGATTCGAGACAAATCGGTAATCAAGGAGAGGCGAACAAAAAACAGAAACGACATGCCAACATTGTTTGCACAAGCACTGAGATTGAGATAATTAACCGATAGTGAGCAATGGTCATCACAAGCTTGAAGATTAAATTCCAGACGATTTCGCTCCAAGAGATAAAGAAAAAAAAAACAAATTTCTAAAGAGCAAGCAGGATTTGCATGGCGTTGGCTACAAACTCGACCAGATTATTTCACAAGGTGACCACCGAACTCGTATGAAAAAATTATCGATCACGCCACAAAAAAATCGACACATTAAAAGGAAAATTAAAAGCATCCTGTCGATCGGAAATCCATCGCCACCACGTTGCCCTCTTCCCCGCGATCGAACGCTGCTCGTAACTCGCTGCCGCAGAGCTCGCCCCGTGACGATCACCATCTATTCTTTTACCAGGCACATATCAATAATTATCCTCGGACAGTAAGTCCAGTCTCCTCGGTCGTAGCCGCGACGGGGAGGGACGACTGGCTCTTCACTCATTCTAGGCGGGAAACACGAAGATACTATTCTTCCCCTGGAGCCACTGAAACGACGGTTGTGCCCCCCCCCCTCCCTTCGTCCCTTGCCTTCTCTGTCAGGCCGGGCGAAACTAACGGTGTCAGAACGAAGCCTCCACGCTTATAATACGCGAACGCGGCCTTCCTGGGAGACGCGGAAAATCTAAGGCATTAATCAGTATTATCATCAGTTCAAAAGCGCAAAAAAGAAATTTGAGGCACATACCAAGAAGGTGGTCCTTCATTGCCAAGCTAAATTACATTCAATAATTTACCAGCAAAATGTTAGACGTGCACGAGTGAAAAAAACTGACAGCGTTGTTGGAATGCACCTGGGCGCAAGTAGCGATCCCCAGGTGACCTCAGGGGCGCGCGAGAGAGACGAGAGTCACCGGACACAAAACGTAGAGGGAATGAAGATGCATCGTTCGAGGAAGGGTCAAACGTGGTCATGGGAACGGAAATTACGTCTCCATGAATGCCGGGCGGTATTTTTAAAAAAGTTTTAACGGAAGTTAACAAATATAGACAGCATCATCCGTGTTAGGCTAGGGCAAAAACTGACTAGCTGAACTCCCGCGGGTATGAACGCCAAAGAGAACATGAAGGCAGTAAATACCATCTTAGAACAGAGACACTCGTTGGTCAAAGATTCATCGAGATGGATAATGTGTGCTCAATTTAGATTAACCGCCTGCAGCCCGTTTCTGTCAATTTCAAAATTATCTTATAAGTGTGCAACTTTGAATTAGAACAGTTAAAATTCTATCTCTTGGTACAGCAATTCATTTCACTCATTCCCACGACTGTGAGAAACCCCAGTGATGGCATACGCCTCGGCTATTTCCGCCGACCCCACGCTGCTCCGCCACCAATTGCAGCGACTACTACATCTCAACAGCGGTCAGATCACGATTCAACTGCTCTGATACGGGAGTGCGCTTGCTTCCGGGGATGCTGGGATTAATCAGGACCCTCCGGTCCCCTCCCCCAAACGGGAAACGCCCTCCTCCCGTAAGAGTGACTCATGGGCGCCTCCGTAGCGGTCAGCCTCGGCTCCACAACACGAAATATATATGTACATAGCATCGCAGGAACACGGATTAATATTATGCAAGGCCGAAACACGAAAGTAGGTGTGTCGGGCATTATCAAGGCGGAAGCCCGTACACGATTCGAAATTCTTCGAGGGAGCCGCACACCCGCATGGACGGTGAATTGGGAAATCCAGCGACGAACCAACCTGGTTGGTGGGCGACGTCCAGGGCGAGCGGACTGCGCGACTCGGCCCGTTCGAATTTCGCGAAAAACCCACCGCGTCTCCGGTCTAAAGTTTGAGATGATTCATAGCGAGGAGTCGGGAATGTGGAAAAATAATACTGATCAGGAAAGGCCAAAAATTCAAATAAAACTCCGCGATACGGCGGCGGGAGGTTGAAAATAGAACGACAAAATACAGGACAAACGGCGTACACGGCGACGAAATAACGCGACCCCAAAATGGAGTTTTGAAAACATTTCGCCATTTCTGCCATTTATTTTGCAACTCCAACTGAGAGAGAGTTTTTTTCCTTTTTTTTCATCCCGTAAAAATAAATTTTGTCGCTTTCTTTTCTTTTACTTGAAGAGAAAAAATATTAAACGAGATACAAACTGAATTGCTCATGATCATCCGAAATTTGCAGGCACTGACCGCCTTTACTTAAAATGGCTCCCATGAAACGGTACGAGAACCAAAATTAATGATCGCTCCTGCGGTGCGCAGTGAGCGATGACAAACCATGGCATGGGGTCTCGCGTTAAAAATTAAGCGTTTGATTAATTGATGGCGGCTATGAGATTCAATTCATAAAATTATCAACATAACTCCCTCTCCAACGGTTTGAATTCGATGTTATCCGGCCGGACCAGGCGTCTCCAGACGGAGCCTAACCCGCCCTGGAGCTAAGAGAGGTTTATGTCAAATGATACCCGCGGTCAAAACAAGTTAAATACGCCCCATTTCGTTTAGTATGTGCATAGAAACGACATGATGGAACGTCCAACACTTCTAATGACTTCGTTCATGAACTTGACAATTCGGTCAAAATCTCACGCCATTTCATTCGCCTCACAAACGTGCAATTTCATTTGAAGCCAATACCAAGAAAAACAAGTCGATGATCTCGAATCGCCCCTCCGGCAATTTCTTTCTGGTATCCCCGAGGAAGAGGGGCTGGCTCTCCGTTTGGGGGCCAACGTGGAGGAAGTGTGCGACGAGGCCGCACACACGATTGCAGTGGCTCAATGAGGCAATGTCACCGCTCCGCGGGAACCGCCTTCCCACGCTCACTTTCCATTTCCCTCGTGCGCCCGCGCGTCCCCCCAAACCATCTCCTCATTCAGTGATTACCTGGGCTCCACACAGCCTCACGGCCAACCCTGGCGGCTCTGCAGATCCCACGTCCAACACATCGACTCCTGAGAGACGCGTGAATGGGTATTTTCTCACCTTTCCATTTTGTCCACCGAGGTCGGATGGACGAGGATGGTCTGCTGCGCCTCCATTTGGATCACACATTGTGTACCGATTTCCAATTCTGAAGAGCAAGAAAAGAAATTCAAAAATTGAGATCAGGGAAGGGAGAGGACGACAAAATGCAAGCATACTCATATTTTCAATGGTCATCACAAAAGAGGACAAACATCCAAAAATCAGTGAGTGTAACTCACGCGAAGAAACACAAAGAGGTGTTCGTGAACAATGAGCGTGCAATCGCCCACGGAAATGTAACATGGTGCATCCGTTAATGAACTCCCAACTACGACGAAAAGCAACGCGAATCGAGAACTTAATTTTACAGCGGTCAACAAAAATAATGCCCGGATAAAGATAATGCAAAAGTTGCGACGCATGCCGGTCCATTTTCTCCGCGACCTAGGATGGCAGCAGGCGAGGGTGCAAAAAGCACGGGTGGGTGGATGACTGTCGCGAGCGAGCAATCCGGATGCATGACGCGTGGAGACGAGGGCCGGGGTCCATTGCTAGCGAGGACCACTAAATCACACAAGGGGCCTTTTCCTGGGTAATAAAAATTAATTAAGTAATGGGGCATCTTTCTCCCCCCTCCGTCCTGCGGGCGATCTCCACGGAGCCCGGAGCAAAGCTTCGGCGACGGGTCCTCCGGCGAGGACCGGCCGGAGTGGATTGCACGCGTACGTGGGATTCGCAAAATCCGATCACGATTACGTCACGCAGAGAGTCCGAAAATTGTGACGGACAGCCGTTCAACAATTTGCACTTTCAGAGTCACTGACCTTGATGCGAGATGTTATATTTCACCAAAAGGTTAAAGTTGACGAGTTACTTTCATAAATTTCAAAGCTTACGCATCTTACGCATCAACTTATCGAACGAGTGATCTCATGCGAGTCCCGGAAATCCATTGGCATCTTCTTCCCACCTGCATAGACATCGCGGATCGATACGTAGTGTGTGAGAGCAAGGTGTGTGCCCCCTCCCCTCCAATCATGTTTCGGATGCACTTCACGAGGGCACTCATCGCACGCGGCCTCTCCGCAAAAATTGCACGCCACAGCAGCATTCAATCAGAGCCAGCACCGATTTCACTCACGGAAATATTATGCCCAAACCTTTCCCGCTGTGGAGTTACTTCATTCATTCAATTCAATGCATTCATTCAATGTACAGGCTGGATAAAATGTTGCATTTTTTCCCAAACATGCCACCGATTTCAGTGAACATGCAAACATTTCATTTAGATCATGAATCGTGCAAAAAAAGTATTGACCTCTACTATCGAATATCACGCGCAAGTTACTCCCTCATTCCACGAGAATATCGAACACTGCACTCCCGATCCCAAACGCTTTTTTTAGACTTGACTTCAATTTTCGAAGGGTTCATAAAACTTTCTCCATGTTATGAGTTAAAACTCTCGAATTAAAATGTTTTCATACATTCTTCCATTGATTCGATTCATTCCTGAATGAGTGACAATCATAATTCCGGTCCTTTCCTACTTGCATTTCTTTTATTTCTAGAGCCACTCTTTCACTGACAGTTTTCTATCTCCCTTATTTGTTTTCTTTCAATTCAAATCAATTTTTCAAATGTTTTTCAATCTGATCAAGGATCATCCTTTTGGCATTGTAACATCTTTCATGCCATCCAACAGGGCCCATTAATGGCCGCCATGCCCTTTCTTCGAGCCTCGTCCACCTACCAACAAATTTTCCTCTTTTCAATTCAGTGGCATGTAGCTTGGATTATTTTCCATTACCATCAGAAATCAAAAGAAATTGAGGTAAATATTTTGAAGGAGAAATAGGGATTCCTCCGTTATGTATGCCACAAACACATTGTGCATACGACACCATTGAATCAAACCACTCTACTGGAGCCAATTAGGTGGCGGGAGTGGGGAGAATAGGGCAATAGAAACCACGCAGCAGCATAAACCTACTCGAACGAAAAATCGTCCTAATGAACGCTCACCACATACGCTCCCAAATAAATAAGGTTTGCACATTGTTGAGGATAGGAAACACAGTTGTTAATCGCCAGAAAGTGATTGGTCGACCATGGAAATGTGGCGAAATGGAGTCGGATACACAGCCATTACTACAAGATTAAAATTTAAAATCATGCGCGTTACACCTAATGTATTCAAAGCCAAGCGAACATAAATTCTCTTTCGCATCGCCCGTCTATATATATACCTCCACCCTTTGGCAGAGATGCCTCTTTTGCGAGTAGAACATCACAAGTTCTATTTTTTTAAACGCGTTTACATTGAGTGCCCCATCCTCTTAAGACCCGCTCCGTATTTGAGATGCAGTCACAATAATATACGTTCACACTGACTTCGGGCTAACGACTGAATATTCCTCCCGACACCAGACACGCTATTCAATTCCCGCAGCCGTAAACTCAAGACGTCTCACTAATGACTAATAAATGCGATGGGAGCACGATCACATTTAAAAGTGCACTGTTAGACATTTATATATTCGGTCGACAAATGTCTGCGAAGCCTAGCGGACGAGCAGAAATGTTGATTTATGGACCTCGGGAGTAAAACGCGTTCGCCAATATTCAAGTTACAAACTTCGACCACGTCCACCTCATCCAAGCAACCGCACGCGTCATCACATGACCACACGAGATACTCTCAAAAACATTTTCACTCCATAAGTTCATATTTTTCGTTATTTGTGTGTACGAACGCGAGTTGTACTCCGCGTGAGAAGTACGTTACCGGACGGTATCCCGTTAGTTTAGGAAGCATTTCAAAGTTTCCAGTCACCATCAAACATTTATGGGTTAAGGGGCTAAGAATGAAATCATCCGTTCATAGAGCGTGTGTAAAGAATAAACATGGATGCCTGTTAATTAATTATACGATAAGATTCACAATTCTTACTTCCAAGCGAGGAAGCACCTGTGACTATCTCAAACTGGGAAACAATATGGTTGAAAAACACAAGCCACTAATACATTATTATACGCTTATAAATTACAATTCAAAGATAATAGTAAATAATGTGACTGAAAGAAAGCAATTTAATCATTACAAGAGAAAAATGCCCAACGGCATTTTTTTAACGAATCGTTCCTAATTTATTTAGGGGAAGTTTGTAAACTATAAAAGAAGAGAGAGTCAGAAATTGTTTATGAGGATTGAATGCTGTATTTGAACCTAACCACACACAAGCAAGTCATTTTGGATGCAATTAATACGCAAGCAAGTTACACACACATTTTTAGATGGGCACTGGAAAGGATCCTATATACATATAACATAATATTTTGAATATAAGAAGTTTTCGGCAGCCGTACGAGACGGAACGTTTTCAATCAAATAATTTTGGTTTCATCACCAGACAGTGTGTGGAGGTCCATGTGATGCTGCAGTGACCCAAGATTTCGATTCCAGGCGACTGATTGTATTTTGACAACATGGCATGGGAAATTAGTCAAATGACAGTAAAACACTAGGGAGATAGAACTGGGTTAGTAGGAAAACCAAAATAATACGAAAATCTACATCCGAAGAGACTAAGCAAGTTTGAAAAATATTGGGGAAATTTTCTAGAAATTGCTGTCGAGAACAATAATTAATTATGAAGTTCAAATTTCAAGCACATTTTTCGAAAAATTTTAGAAAAAAGGAATAATGTTAGGAAATTTACGAGATTTTGGAATCCGTCAACCTTGTGGTGCGTTCACGGCGTGGGTAATGATGTTGAAATATGGACAAAGCAAAAATGCGAACCTTGTAAATTACAAAGTTACTGATAACACTCGCGTGATTGCAGAGTGATAATCTTAATTAGCAACAGTCAATGTAACATAACTATATCCTAACAGGCCAATACATGAGGCTTTAAATGACCCAAAGAACGTAAGCTTACGCTGTCATTAATACATACGCGAACACATACCATCCCTCATCGTTTATGCAGAGAAAGCCTTATTACTAGCTGTTCAATGAAAGCATTAAGTATCCGAATTTGAAGCGCTTTATGAAAAAAAATCCAAATGCAATTACCGACAACACAATTTAGTCCCGTCTTATGAATGTTGATACAAATATATGGCATAAGACTTATTACGATATGACATGTATTTATAACCGTATTAAATGTATCAATTAATGCTAAGCTATTGAAATAATATTTTATCGAATTGAGAAGCTATTCCTTGGATGATTTCCTCCATCTCTAACGGTGAAATTCCGAGAACATAATTTAATTACGAATCAAATAAAAAAGAAAGCGACCTCGGCCAGAAAAACCATAGTATACATGATACGAATGTGAACTTACACTATTAACCCATCACAATTATTTCTTGTGAAACACCAGATTTTTCTCAACTTGATAATTCAGCCAAACGTCTAGAAGTAGTAAATATAGAAAGCAAACAAACCCCCAAAAAAATATTACATCACAAGACTTATCATTAGATTTGGTGCATCATAATTAAAATATAACAACGAACAGAAATAAAACTTTAAAGTTTTTAAATGTCATCTGCGTCGCGATGTTGGAGATGTTTCACTAACGCAGGCTCACCTTATACGAAGTACATAAACTTCCTCAACCAGTACAAACACCTTAACATTGTATAGTGGGTGTGGCGCAAGATATACAAATGAATCACTTGTCAAAATACGGCGGTGTGTCTGATAATTCGATCACATTAATTACTCCTAACTGCCAAATCTGATTCCTATAGTCTTCAAGGCTTGGAAGAAAATCGTGAAAACGTTCCTAATTTATATAAACGAATAAAAAACAGGAAAATAAAGTATCAAGCGACATTACTAGAACCTATTTGACAGTAAAAAAATTCCACTGAGTCTAATATTTGTACTTTCGGTTTAACTTACAACAATTAAAAAAAGTATTTAAATTAAAATTGGCTGTAGGTTAAAATGAAAATAAGGCGCTGACGGGAAGTTGCCGTGCAGTTGAGCAGTGTTTCACTTGAGTTTCTGAGTCTTTAAACAGGTACGAGGGCATTAATAACAAGAAGTTGACTCACCTCTTCTGTTGAAGGGTCGAACCCGTACAGCAACTTTAATTTTATCCGTAGCCATTGTTAGTAAAAGATGTTTTAAAAATTGGTTATAGAAAATACACAGCACTAAATTAACAATACTATATTCCGATCACATCCGATGTTTTCAACCCATCTCAAGCACGATAAAAAACATCGTTTCAACCACACACAAACACACGTCATCCACAGTAGACAACCATCTTACGACTACGGTTTCTGTATCCCTCCGCAACAGTAATCAGGCCAATGATGTCGTCAGTCGTGCGCTTGCGCCATCGGCGGATTTTTTTTAAATAACTTAAATGCCTTACAAGTATTACTTTGTGCCTGTAGGCATTTCAGGAGTAAATAAAGAACAAATTAGAATGGGGTTTAAAATAAATGAGCTCCCCCGATCCCTAACCGTCATGAATACGTTGTACTGATTAGACATTCTTGAGTACTTCTTTGTCAATATTTTCAAAGAAATAAAACATAATTCATCAGAAACATAAGAAATGATATTTAATTTTCGTCAAAACTGAAATGTAATTCCATCAAATCGAATTAATTTATTCATTATTCGGGAAGTATTGTTGGTTCATTGACAAAATACATGCCTCCAACCTCTGCTTAACCATTGTAACCTAGTGCTGTCCTCTATAAATATTTTCCATAAACAAATGAAAATTAGAAGAACCAAATTCGAACGTGGCGTACCGAATGGCCAAATTCTGTTTATTTTTTCTTTATTCAAGATTTTTCAAAGCTAACGGCACTGATACTTTGTTTATCATGAAACGCATTTTCCGAATTATTTTTTTCAGTCGTAGATTTGCATTTTTAAGGAAAAGGATAAAGTGTTCTTACATACTAACCCCATTCCAAAAGAACACGATTTAAATTCATATTAGAACAGCTGTTAAATAGTAAACCTAATAAATAAATACATGATTCTTAAGTATGCATCTGTATTAGATACATGTAATAAAAAATAAGATATCGTATATATTGCGTCGCAATTATCCCAAAATACTTCAACAATTTTCCGAAGTTGAAAATACACCGATTGTGACCATATCTCATAACCATAAAAAAACCATAAACACAGAAATGAAGCCAAAGGTCGGTTTGGTAGATGATGGCAGAGTTAACCCTGTACTAAGCCCGATACGGCGTGTGAAATTCACACATCAGGGCAGGAGGGCCAGTTCCTTTCCCCGGTTATAGTTTCCCAGGAGGATCTGATACCCGAAAAATCACAAAGTTTGGGTGAAGCTGCAGGTTCCTAGAGTGGCTAGCCCGGAAATCGAACCCGGGCTCCTTAGTTCCGCGCCCGGGAGTCGAACCCGGTCGGCAGTCCAACGCTCTACCCCCTGGACTAACGCGACCCACAATATCTCATAAGTTTCCGCTACATTAAGTGGATCATGACTCAGAGGCAAACGCATTATTACAAAAGAACAGGAGGCCAAAAGAATGTAAAAATGGATTTCCTTACATAAGAACAATAGTCTCATAATTAGCAGAGGCGACAATATTGTTAGTATTCGCCGGTAAAGAAAACTTAAGAAAGAAAAAAAATAATTATTTTAGGGTAGGATAACCAAAATATTTCAATGGAAGTATACCAGACTACTTTTGACAGGTTTAAAAGTATAAGTTATCTCACAAATAGGTTTACAGAAATAGTTTAAACACTAACAAAACCCGTAATGGGAATACATGTAAGTATTGCTTTTGAAGATGTGTTGCGGTTAAAACTCTCGTCGCTTGTTAAAACTCTTTATCTCAGGTGGAAGTGTTAAAATGTTATTTTTAATATGATTAACTACCACCGCGTCTCGCCGTAAACTCTTAATTTTACTATAAAGCAAAGCTGATGACAGAAATGGTGGCCATAATTCTTAATATTTTTGGTGTCGGTGGAAAGCATCCGTGTGCACGCAATTTTTTACTAGCATGCGTCCCTGCTTTTCATTAATTGCAGAGCAAGCACCTTGGCATTATGGCCAATATCTTTCGAAGATTTCAGTGGGTCCTACCGGAAAAATGGCACTCCTTACGAAAATTTTACTGTAACAATTTGCTTTAAAATGTGAAGCCCGTTTTGAATATGTTCCTTTATGCTCAATTTTTTAACTGTATTGGTTTTTGTTAGTCCAGTTAATAAATATATATATCACGGCCATTGTTGATGTTTTCATTTCCTATGATCATTGTCTAGGCAATTACCTTATGTTGGGGTTTGGTTTGTCAATGTAAAATAATAAATTATAAATATTAAATGAAATATGGTATTCAAACTACGCGGCTTTAATCCAACGTTATCTACGCCGTAGTTTCATTATAAAACAACGCCCTCTTCGCGAGTTCACCAAAGAAAACGAAAGTTGAAGGCCGAGCGAGTGAAGCGTTCCCACGGTAAACCGAATGTCATGTAATGTTCAATTGCGCAATGCTAGAATGAGTTTACAATGTTTACTAACATTTAACTGTTGTCATGATAAATACCAGGTGAGATTATAGTTGGTGATGATCTTTATTTTTATCGAGTATATTTGAATCAATAGTTTTTTCATTTGCAATATTTCATCATTTGTCAATAGATTTGAACTATAAAGATGGATAATAAGGAATTTGGATGGGAACTCCTCTATCACAGCGTTGAACCTTTCGTCAATAGGAAAGAAGATGTCCTGGTCACTTTTGTTCACTTTGTTCTGATAAAGAATTGGTTACGGTGCTATGGATACGACGGCGAGGCAAGTTGAAACATCAAAAGTTATAGCATATAATTTTCAGCAATGGGCTAAAAGGTCATTGAATGAACATTGGTTTAAATTTCAGGCGTGTCAAGAAAATCAGGATGGGACAGAGTTGCTTCCTCTAAATTGGCATACAAAAGAAAATCTTAATCTAAAATACAAATTGAAAGAGCAGAATTTCGTTTTGCAAATTTCTAAATCACAGGGGAAAATGATCGTCAACTTCCTGGTGTGTATCATTCTAATGCATTTTTTTGAATTATTCATTATGAACATTAAAAAAATTATTTTGTGGCGATAATTTTCTAATTTTCAAATATCTTCCTTCATTTAGAATCCAGACAAAGTTGAAGCATCCAATGTGGTGTTTGAAATCGAGGGTAGCGTATCCGACATTAAAGGACCTCTTAAGAATCTAATACCAAAATATACTGAAGTGTGGGCAAAAGTTGAGAATGGATTATTGAAAGAGTTATTACCGGAGAGTGAAGGAAAGAAAAAGACTGAGCCTAATAAAACGTCGAGTGATGAGAAACAACCTCCCGAGTGGACACCAACTAATCCCAGGGCCCCAGCGCTAAGAGATAGGGACCGGTAAGACATATGATACAGAAATCTAGATTCTAATGAGAAAGTGGAGAAACGAAAATTCATCGAACTATGTTAATGTATATTTTGAAAAATAATTTGTGAATTCTAAAATTAGGAGTAATTTCACTTGTACATTGAGGATTACATGTATGTTTATTATTCTTTCCTAGAGAGGAGTATTTCGACCCCTTTGGCGTTGGTCGATCCGACCTGGATCCATTGGGCGGATTGGGTGGAGGGATGCTCTTCCAGCCTCCTAGACGTGGAAGAATTACTCCAGGACTTGGAGTTCCAGGGGGTCTCCCCAGGTAAAAACAAAACAATTTATTGGAAGAAGCAAGATTCAGTTCAGCCCCTCTCAACTCTGGCCGTTCTTGCAGACCATTCATAAACTTCTATGCTGGTATTATAACCCTTCATTGCACTAATGTCATAGCTATCAAGCCAATGAAATCAATTTCAGAGGAGATACTTAAAATCGCGTTATCTCCTGGTTTCAACGCAGGATGTTCATTTTAAGCCAACTTTACTCTGCGTTTGCTAGAAATCCTTCATGCTCTTGATCATGGCTGTCAAATATTTTAAAGTAAGATTTGTTGGCTGAGTATGCACATTTCATGTAGCTAATGTAATTTGCTGTGTAGCAAAATTGTCAGTGGGTGCCATGCAATATGTTATCCATAGCCTGTTAGTTGTTTACTAAATTTCAAAGGCTTTGATTTTCTTGTGTGTATGTTTTGAAATATTTGGTTTATCTCTTTTCACTGATATCTAATTAAAACCTCGATACAGTCTAATAAATGTAACAGCATCAGTCATGACACAGCGCATATTATGGATATCCCTAAGCTTCAAAAATAACATTCTATTTCCCCACTTATATTGCACATGAATATGCTATGTATTGTCAAAATGTTTTGTGCCATGTACCAATGAAAGGGTGGAAAACACAAAGTTATTTTTTATCATATCGCTCCAATCCAGCTGTGTTCCATACCAACATTGTATATTTACTAAATAGCATGGAGGGCTCAGTCATGAGTATCGTGCTCCCATTTGGTAATTGATTTTACGAAGCAATATTAACCCATTAGGTGACAACATACCTTGGCTAGTATGGGGACATGGTTAGAACCCTGGGTTGCTGACCGTAGCACCCAGGTTCAATTCCCGGGCATGTCTCTTCTGGGCACCCTCAGCTCCACCCGAGCCGTGTGATTTTTTGGGTACCAGATCTCAGCGTAAATACACTGGCAGCACAGGGTATTAAGGGTTTGCCTTCCCCATTATTACCCTGCTAATGTGTGTATTTCACATAGCCTTCCTTCTTCCTTCTCTTCCTCAAGAAAGGTGGCTTGACCACCAAAAATTTGAAAACGTGTGTATCTTTTATTTTTTGTTTCTTTGTGTGTTTTTGTTTGCTAGTGCTGACTTGATAGAGAGAGAGGATATAATTTATATAACATTTATTTTCTGTTGCTTCCATGATAATCAGTTGTTTGCATCCTGAAGTAACCATGTACAATTAAGGCATCTGTAATTTTTCTAAACTAACCTCATATCTAATGAAATGAATTCATCTCAAAATATTTATGTTTAACAGAAAGTGGTGTTAATGTTAGTCTCCCAGACTGATCAACTTGAATCAGTGTCAATGGTTCAGGGTCAATTGATTTGCTCTTGACTCTTAATTCTCCAGAGGTGCCGTCCCCCCCGGAGCGCGGTTTGATCCCTTTGGCCCGCCTGATTTGGATCGTCCAGGACGAGGAACGGGCCGAGGTGGCCTTGGGCGCCTTTCAAATCCTGATCATGATCACATGGCTCCTCCAGGCTATGATGATATGTTCATGTGAACAATATTTTTGCATGCACCCCAGTGAAATGATTGAGTGATACTGATGTTTGTTGATAATGCTCATTATATGAAAATGGAGTTACAATAAAGTCTTCTTTGTATTACACGGAGTTGGTAGTGTCATACTCAACGCAATACCCGTTGTTGCTTGAAAGTTCCTTTTTATGTTGACTGGAAATATTTGTATAAAATCAATTTTAGTCTTTAAGTAAAGTACCCACTGTACCAGCAAAACTTAAAAAAATCCATGCATTGAAGATTCCAATCTGCAGGGATTTCTTTCCGGAGGGTGTAATTGAACTTTTACGGTACCTTAACCCTCTTAGTGCGGTAAGGATTCCAGGGGTACAAGTGAGAAGTGCGAAGGGTAATTTAAGAAAATGTATCACCTTAGGAAAAATACATTAAGAAGTTATTTGTTTAGATATCCATATGCAGTTTTTTTATTTTAAAATAAAATATTGTAGTTAATAATGATGTTATACAGTTACATCATCTGAAAAATAAATGTAATTATTACAATATTATAAATTTGAAGAATAGTTTTTTAGCAATAATATTTCGATTTTTAGACACAATGCTGATATTTTTTAAAAACATTTTTCAATAAAACTACCAGATTTAAATATAAGAAAGAATCAAAAAGACATGTAGAAAAAATGACAAATAAATAAAGAAAAACCAGTGAATTGCAAATTTTTTTGTCAGCCTCTGCATAGTTCGATTTTGTTGAAAAGGCTGATCACACTGAGTCAAATTGGGACTTGAAAAGCATTTAAAATTGCTATTAAAAATGGGTTATATAATTGTACGGAATTCACCCTATCGATAGCACAAAAACCATAAATTATTAAAGAAAAAACCATAAGTTACAGCGATTTAAACAATAGCTTACGCAAGAGCCGATATATCGTCCCGCTGCACTAAGACGGTTAAGGATGAAATGAATCACAATACAAATAAACTCATGCAATTCCACTCATAATGGATCCAAAGGAGATCCAGAGAACAATGCCAAGCAACCATAGTTCTATAATAGTGGTTCCCCTGGGTGTGGGTTGGAATTTCAGGGACCCATGCAAAGATTAAGCAGAGACAGTATGGCATTTGGCGCTATTAATATGAATATCTCAGTTTCATTGTGTCTTTTGACATATTATCAATGCCTTTTTTTTTAAATAGCTTTGTGGGCTTCTGTAGATTCTCCTCGTTGAGGACTTATTTTTGGTTTTAATAGTTTTTACTAAATTATTACTGTTCTTCTTTGTCTAAATAATACCGCTGAGACCTAACATCCCCTGGAAGCCACCTGAAGGGCGTGTGGCAGGGGGTGTTAGGTCACCACCCATAGAATAGAGAAATTCTTCTAGTGATCTAAACATTTTTGACTCTTTCTTTTACATGCTTTGAGATGATTACTCAGTGGGTTCTACGTATGCACAAAACTCCAATGCAATCATTCATGGGAATAATTTGGCAAGGAGAACAGAAAGTAGAGGAGAGAAATAAGGATTCGGGAATATGAAATAATATATAGGCAAAAGGAAGTAAGGTATGCTCCGAGTGGTTTATCTCAGGTCTAGGCGAAGACAGAGAGTGACATGGAATATGTGGCTACATTTAAATTGGTGATTTAACAAGCAATTGGGACTGTTCTTTATGTTTGTTTTTGAAACAGCTCTGAAAATCTCATTTCTTTCCTCCATACTATAAATGCTCTATGCAATGACTGTGATAAACGATTACGTTTCAAGAAAGTCTCATAGAGGACATTTAACATGTATCACCATTCTTATGTTACTTTACCCTCGACTGAATTATTTCATCTACTTGATAGAAATAACTAAATGCAAATATGATGCATTTCAGAGTTTAAAAAATCCAATTAATTGTACCAAAATTGTTCCTGATGATTATCTCTGTCCTCCTGTTTTTGTGGCTGTAGGAAACTGTAAATGTATCCTGAGGCATAATTCAAGATTTGTATTTCATGAATAAATAGCAACAAGCACCAATATGGTAATGCAACAGCAGTGAGTGTGACTTGGTGATGATGACATTCAAGATTTTCCCTTCCTGGGAATGCATTTTACAGCACCTCTGAATATCTGACCTGTTAATTTTATGCAACAAATGCAGAGTGATAAAAATCATTCGCCTCGACCAGGATTCGCTCTTGGCGAATGACTTAGGCTTCACTTTTACCCTCTGAAATTGTTGCATTGAAATGCATATTAGCTGATGACTCAGTCAAAAAGCTACGGTTGTCACGGCAGTTTCTTTCAATTTGTTAATTTTATGTTTTTATGTTTGTTAAGTTCTTTGTTTATTGATGCCCTATGACGTCTGTGTAACCTAATTAAATAAAGAATTAATTGATAGCCTGTTGTTTGAGACCTTAGTTTAGTGGCCTTAACAATTATGATTCGCCATATTTTTTTGCATTTAGACTTGAAAGATAATAAATAAGTATGCATAATTAAGAAAGAAATATTATTTTTGATTGTTTTAATGATATGATTGAAACATGCAAATATTCACCTAATGATGAATGTTCTAACACTCTTTGTTTTGTTTTTTTTTAAAACCATCTTCTTTTATATTTGTCATCAAATCTGACTGTTCAGTTTCATCACCTCCAAACCCCATGTTTATGTAATAGAAGAGTGGAATATGTAAAATAATTGAAATGACGTAAATTTTGATTTCCATTGCTATTTGAAGGCAACCATGCTAGTCCTATGAAAATTTATTAAAAGTATTTTTGGCTCAAAAAGAGCATCATCCAAGCAATTCATCTGTTCAATTTGTTGGGGCTGAGAGTTATCGAGCTATCTTTTTCATTTTAGCAATGTCATTTTCTTAAACTATAAATGGGATGTGCACATTCATGTTTACATAAGCATATTTATATGTGCTTATGTATACTTTATTGAGGAGAAAGATAAGCATATTTTATTATGCTGCCTTATGTGAAAACAGAAATTAGGTGGTGTATACCTGCCGTGTCTCATTCAGGTATTCATTTTTACTCATTGTGAATTAACTGAATTAACCAAAAGACTTATCATCTTCCCAAAGCAGTCGCCTCCTTATTGAACCTTCATTATGGCGTGGCCAGGGATACTTTTAAAATTAAACTTTTTTACATATATTCACTTGGCATTTGATTAATTTTTTATTTAAACCCCATTTATTCGATTCGTTTATGAATTGAAATGCACTCTTGAAAAACATCCAAAAAAGTGTTAGAATCTTCATCTTAAACGAGCAACTTTTATTTTCTTGTATTTTATGTAATGCATGAGAGGCGTTTCAGTATCCTAGGTTGCAACTGTATACGTGGCATGATTCTGACTATAACTACCCTTGATTCACCCAAAATTAATGTGTGGGTGAAAAATCCAGCCTACAGCCACTACAGGCTTACATCTTAAGCATTGAAAGCCATGCATTTCAGTTGGGTGGTCTTGCAGGGATCTAAGTAATTTTTAGATTGGCAAATTTTAAAAGTCAAGTGAGTTTTAAGAACAGGATGCTTAATTCCTATCCTCTTAACCTGCATGGTAGTTGGGGTAATATCAGTTGATTGTCACAGATGGTGAGAGTTAGTCGCCAGGGGGGACACTGAGTGCGAGAAAAGGATGGTTAGATAGATTTATTCGCCATAGAACAATACATAATTGTATGGGCTTCATTGAGATTCAATTACATATATGGGTGCATTAACATATGTACAAATTCATAGGAAAAATAATGTACATGAAATACATGAGTATTTAAGATTTAAGAAACAGAATTCCCTACATTGGCTCTCTCTATGTACTCTTGGACGCTATAAAAAACATTATTTAAAAATAAATTTTCAACTTTTTTAAAATTTATTTTCTTGGGGATGTCTTCTTTGCATCAGAGTCTGATGATGGTGGAGGTCAAGTGGTGATTTCAATGGTCAATTATTTCAATTTCTGCTGGAAAATATTGGGATTTGCCGGCGCCTTGGAGCAATGAGTTTGAGTTTGGTGAAATTTAAGATAAAATAATTGGGGGAGAAGACAACTTAAATAGCAAAATTTGTAACCAAATCAACCGCAAAAATGTTCTACTTTAAGAAAATTTATACCTCGGTCTTAGTATGATCTGAGAATTCGGCGAATGGAAAAAAGAAAACGGTACTACCAACTTAATAGCAAGAAACTAATAAATTTATTTTCCTCTTTTTAAAATAATTTTCGGAGATAACTCGTGCCGGGTGAAATAAAATTGTCATGATGCAATTTCTCAGAGAAGCCAGTTGGAGGCACTGCCAGTGACATCATTTCAAAAAGGAACATTACACAAACGTCAATTTTGCAGTGTTTACCGGTTACCCAATGAAACCAACATCGCGAGTGGCTACAGAATTGCCTTGATGGCGGCGGGGTAACGTCCTCGCCTCCCAATCCAGGGGCCGCGGGATCGATCCCCGCCTAGGCGAATTTTCCTCCACCTGTGGCTTGGGTGTTTGTTATTGTCCTTGATGTAATGTTTAGCGGTTCAGGGGAAGAAGAAGGCAGTGTAAAACCTCAATCTCGCCCCAAAAAGTAGTTAATAAACAAAAAAATATTTTCCCTGCAGGAGAGTGCCATGGAAACTTGAAAACACACAGATCTGATGATTCCAATAATTTTAAGGGAAATTTTCCATCAAGTGTTCTCTCAATGGCGAAAGAAATGGAAGGTAACTATTCTGGCAAAGCAGATCATTCTTCATAGCCTTATCTGGAACGTAATCCTCATTAATTAATTTAAATAGCATAACTATTATTTTCTACAAGTGCTTCGTGCGGGGAAATTTCTATTTCGGTATTCCATCGATTGATTCCTTTTACCAATTCATCTAAATTCGTACGTCTTGAATCCCGAACGCGTGGGTTGGCTACGCTTAGCGACTTTTTTTCATCTTGTCTTTATTTTTTTAGATTCTCATTAAAGCTGCCACTCTATTCTTCTTCCCCTTCTTGCCATTTTGACTTTTAAATTACATTGCAAAACAGCAATGAATGCTATTTAACAAAATGGGTATCTGCCGGTGGGAATCTATGCGATTTGAATACGCCGTACCCTAAACACGGTGTAAACTAATGGTAGTAATGTGTAAAATAATTCCCCTTTGTATGAAACTTGTGTGCATGCTCTGTATCCCCAACCAAAGAGGAATCGCCTTATAAGCGGATCATTGCATTTTTGTTGGTCGAAAATTGAAGACGGCTCTTGTTTGAGATTTTTAATCAGAAATTTTATTCCACTCTCTTGGGGTGTGATTTCGAATAACTCTTAAAAATGGAAGTAAAAAAGTATCCATAAGCGTGCCATACTCATCCACTTGATGAGTAGTGATAGCCTTGAAACACGAACACAATTCTCAGAGCAATTCCAAACATGGTGTAATCATTTCCGAAAGTTACATGCAACCTTCAAAACGTTTATCGCTCGGAACCAGTCTAAATTTTCACCACTGTTTTTTTGCCTTTAATAATCCGCATCGAACATTCTCTATGTCCGAAAAAGTGAAAGTGAACACTTAAACACCAAGCAACATTAACTTCGCACCCGCAATGCTCAGCTGCGAAGGAGGGCACGATTCGATGCCTCATACTATATATCCGTGCTTAATTTCTCTTTTCCGCCTTCGTATGTCTTATTCCACATGATACAATTCTTTTTCTTACTTTTTATTAAAAGCGTAACATGCGAGAGTTAAATCACCCCGACGATACAAAAGCAAGTTTCTTATTCCTCACAAGTTGTGAGCTCGGAACCACGGCAAGTCACGACACACATGGCTGGTTCATGTACAGGTACGTCGACAGATATTTCACGCACGTCTGAAATAACTACCTTCATCTATCATGTATTCGATTGTTTCTGGTTCCACTTTGTGGAAGTTCATGCTCATTTAATGAAGAACATAACAGATTTTTCCACTATTATTTATTTTGAGAGTGCCTAATGATGACGCCTAAGCGTTGACACCAGTAGTACCAAAATAAAGAATAGTGGAAAAATACATTGTGTTCTTCATTTAGTAATAATATGATCTGTCACACTCGTAACTGGGCATCTGTCGGATCTGTAATGAGGTACGCCACAAACGATCAGTTTTTTCCCCCGGCGGGACCGACCTGTCGCACCCTACGTGTATTTTGACCTTGTTAGTTGATGAAATATCTCTCCCTTCACTCCAGATGTATGAGAAAGGCCTTGACGGGATCGGTCTGTCATTCCAGGAATGGCGGGAAACCCGCTCTGGGTGTACAGCTACAGTCAGTGCGAGGGGTTGTCGGTCGTACTTATCCCCGACCATCCCTTCTCCCCGAGAGAGAGAGTAAACTTTGTATCAATCAATGATCCTTTTAACTCAAAATTCAACGCGTTCTCATAATTTCCTTGATGACAATACAGGTAGGTTTTAAAATTGAAACTTTGGAAATGGTTACCTGCAGAGAGTTTAACAGAACACAGTAAATGCACACACAAGTTAATCCAAGGAATTAATATATTAAAAGCGTAAGTATAATTTGACTCGACTTCAGTATGATTATTAATTTGCAATGGGTAAATAATTATGATAATTATAAATTGAATGAGAAAGAAATAATTTGATTTCGACCCCTTTTTCACTTTCATACAAACTAGATAAAATCACAAGAAAAGGTACCACTGACTCACAGTGCTGACAAAATGAGAGAGATTAAGTGTATAACAGATAGATTTAAGATGTAATTTTTTCCAGGAACGATAGGGGATCATAATATTAACATTGTTCCACCGCGGTAGGGCGCTCATTCACGGTATCATTCGCCTACCTTCATGAATTACTTGTCTGGTATCTTCTTGCCCGAGATGCGCTCAAGTTCCACGATCTCCTAACATTTTTTTCTGTCAAACCATGAACAGCCGAAAATTGAAACTTCGGTTACTTCTCAACCAAATCTCCCAGTAATTGTGCACATTTTTCACAACGTCGACGCCATGATTCTATGGCTACCGAGAAACTTTGTTATGGAATCTTAAGCTCACTGGAAAAACCGGCTGGTCCGTGTCCGAGGCTACTTGGTCGCATGAAGTTCTTTGAACTGTCTCACTCAAGGGCGCACAATTTATATAAAAAACCATAACACCACCTAACCGCATATATCACTCAATTGGCGATGGATTTCGATATGTGTATGCTAAGCCACGCAAGTTGAGAAAACGGATGATTGCACACTGCTCTTGTACAATGAACGACATTATGTACTGAAAGCTCTTCTCACTCAAGCGGCAGCTATATGGGCACTGGTAACTCTGTGCCAGCTACTTAGCAGACATATTTGTCTTGCTTTCGGAAAGTGTGTCCTCGTATTTTCAGTTCAACCGCATCCTGCCATCTACTCCCAATCTCTAGATTGAATTGAAAAAACTTATATCTTGAAAGCACCTCGTAGGTACCATTGCATCCCTGGTACCTAATTTGACCCCTCTTTTCCACCCAAGGCGTCTAGTTTTCTGGCCCTGGTCTGTACGTGTAGCGTCCTGAAATGGGGGCAGTGGTGACTGACCAGAGTGCGAGTGTCCACGACATGATTTGATGCATTTGAAGGTATCCAATAAGGGCCTCTCTTAAGTGTCTCTCATCCAGTGTTATTTGTAAGCACGCCGTGCTGTGAAGGGCGCTCGGCGGAAGCTCGCCTCGACTGAAAGAGGCCTTAGCAACGGAAACAAGCCTCATAACAACCTTCGGGCGCGTTCGGAAATTATATGTGTATATACCAAATATCAAGATCGTACATGTACTCTTCCGTTTCCTCTCGCCGTTCCCTATCCCGGTAGGTGCGGTCAAGAAAGCCTAGTTTTGGGTTAATAAATGGGACTTGACAGCGAACTGATTTCTTCCATACTTCTTTCACCCCTGTTGGGGCATTTATAAATTGTTTCATGCGAGCTCCTCTGTTCCGATATAGGACTTCTTTTTTAAAACAATTCATTGCTGTGGCTATAGGTATCAATGCTCTTATACAATTCTCAACTATTTGTTAAAGCTCGCTATTATTATTATCATTATTATAAGGTAATCTACCGGTCAAGGTAGGTTTTGGATGCACACAAACCAAATAAATGTTTTGTTACTCCTTGCAAAACACAAAATCCAGCAACCTACTCTAAATCAGGTCCCTCTTCATCTCTGCATACTTCATTCTTCCCTTCATCCCGTCCAACATCCCTATCCTGTTCCTGCCCTTTCCTCGTTTGCCCAACATTCTACCCTCTATCACAGTCTTCAACAGCCCACTGCCGGTCAATACCCCATTCATCCACTTTTCCTGCTTCCATAGGATTTCTCCCAACAAACCCCTCTCTTCGCCCACCATACCAAGTACTTCCTCATTTGTTTTCGTCTCTGTCCATTTCACCTTCTCCATTCTTCTCCACACCCACATTTCAAAAGCCTCCAGTCTACGTCTATCCTCCTGCTTCAATGACCACGTTTCCGCAACATGCATAGCTACACTCCATATCAAAGTTTTTACGGGCCTTTTGTTAATATCCTTACTCAACGTCCCTCTCTTCAACTCCCTCCTCCTTGTGAAAGCCTCTTTGCCTAGCGCAATTCTTCTCCTTACGTCCCTACTACTTTGACCGTGCTGGTCCAAAACACTTCCGAGATACGTGAACTGTTCTACCTGCTCTATTTTTTGCCTTTCTATTTTAATGGTTAGCTTAGCTAGTTACTTTCTATAAAATCGCATAACCTTTGTTTTATTAATATTGATTCTCATCCCATACCTGTCGCACTGAATTTCCAATGCACTAAGCAAGGCTTGCAACCCCTTGGCTGACTGACTAACTAAAGCTTGATCATCCGCAAACCTAACTGATTTTACGAATTCCCCGCCCAATTTCATTCCTACCTCCAGTTCTTCCCATGCCCCTTTAATCATTTCCTCTGCATACAGGCTGAACAGCACCAGTGATAATGGACGATACTGTCTTGTACTAAAAAAATAATATTTAGTTTCTCTAGCAATCATTGCGGTTGGTGATGTGTTGAAGAAGAGATGCGTAATCATTGATGGAGGTCGTCATCAATCTTGGGTGAATTTATTACGATTGACAGCTGTTAATGAATAATAATTATTCTCAAGCAAAGGTCTCCTGCATAAATGAAAATAAGGATCACTAGTTAAAGTGTATTTATCTATAAAAATACTGAAAAAAATTATCTAAAACTTTTCATAATTTTCTTGACTAAGTAAAAGTTCCAATTGCAGGATTAAATATGTGATTCAAATATTCATCTGCTATACACACGATTATGAATGGTATGGCATCAGATTATCTCTGCATATTTTCGTCACGTGGCTGGTGAAGAGGTGAAATGGAAGACAATTTTGCTGCAATGATTGTAGTTTGAAAGAATAAAGAAATTGGTTAAAAAGTGACAATAATTTACTGTCAGTAAAACCTTTTGGCACTGTGGCGGCGCAAGGAGAGCAGACGGAACGCACGGTGGAACTTATTTGTTCCAAGTTCCGGAAAGTACCACCAGGGGGGACACGGCGTCGGTACGACGGAGAAAGGTGGACGTCGGGCGGGAGAGTCAGTCTGCCGCGAATGAAGAAGCAAGTTGTACGATCGCCCTCTGTAAATCCGTTTCGATAATAAACCCGTTGAGTTTAACGCTCGAGTGTAATTTTTTCTAACGTCCACTAGCGTAGAAGGAAACCCCTTCATTGGTGACCCCGACGTGATCATGCGTGAGCTAAGGTTTGCATTTTTTTTTCGTTCTGTGACTTGAAGCGCCACGTGGTGCAAAATGCCGCCTCCAAGCAACGGGTCGGAGGAGTCAATCGTAAACAGAGTGACGATGCGAGTTCCACCTTTTTGGCCAGAAAAGCCGGCTCTATGGTTTTCGCAGCTGGAAGTTCAGTTCTCGCTAGCGGGAATAACGAGTGAGGCGACGAAGTATTCCCACGTGGTCGCCCAGTTAGACAATCGCCACGCGCTGGAAGTGGAGGACATTATTGTGAATCCCCCCAGGGCAGACCCATACCAGAAGATCAAGGAGGAATTAATCCAACGACTCTCCGTCTCGCAGGCGCAGAAAATACGTCAACTCCTCGAGCACGAGGAGTTGGGGGACCGGAAGCCATCCCAGTTCTTGCGCCATCTACGGACGTTGGCTGGCGTTGCCGTGCCAGACGACTTTCTGAAGGCGCTGTGGATGAATCGCTTGCCATCCCACACACAGTCCATCCTGGCCTCACAAGACTCGCTGGAACTGGAAAGCTTGTCGAAACTAGCCGACAAGGTGCACGAGGTGCCGCGCCCCCCGCAAGTCGCCAGTGTCACGCCGCATTCCGAAGTGGAGGAACTTCGAAGTCAGATAGCGGCCCTTACACAACAGGTAGCCGCGTTGACTGCTTCTTGTCCAGATTTTCGCGGACGGAAACGTTCCAAAAGCCGACAGCGGCGTGCCCGCAGCCCTTCCGCGCCTCCAGATGCAAGGTGGTGCTGGTATCATGTTACTTTTGGTGCTCGCGCGACTAAGTGCCGTTCCCCGTGCGCCTATAAGTCGGAAAACCACGAGGGCAGGGCGTAATTGCGGCCGACGCCCGCTGCCCCCAGCCTCGCCGCCTGTATGTTGTGGACTCGGTGACGAAGACAGAATTCCTGGTCGACACCGGTTCCGATCTTTGCGTTTACCCGCGTACGCTGGTGAAGGGACGACAGCCACTTTCTACCTACCAGTTATTTGCCGCAAACGGGACGGTGATAAAGACCTACGGGTGGTTAGACTTAGCCTTGAATTTAGGCCTAAAGCGGGACTTCCGTTGGCGCTTCGTCGTGGCGGATGTCGATAGGCCCATCATTGGCGTGGACTTTTTGTCCTTTTACCGCCTTTTAGTGGACGTCCGCCGGCAGCGAATAACGGATGGGATAACGTCGTTGGGCACGGGCGGTCGCATTGTGCCGTGTTCGGTCCCGCAGGTGAAGACTGTAATCGAATCATCTCGATTCCATGAGATTCTGACCGAATTCTCAGAGATCACTCGCCCAGCTGGCACACCGAGGGAGCCCCGGCACGCGACCATGCATCACATCAAGGTGACGTCCGGACCCCCCGTCGCCTGCAAGCCCCGGCGACTAGCACCAGATAAGCTCGCCATCGCCAAGAAGGAGTTCGACGAGATGCTACGCAGCGGTACGGTCCGACGGTCGGACAGTTGTTGGGCCTCGGCTCTGCATCTGGTGCCCAAGAAGGATGGCGAGTGGCGTCCCTGCGGGGATTATCGCGGTCTCAACGCGCGGACCATTCCCGACCGATACCCGGTGCCTCATATCGCCGATTTTGCGCACAATCTGGCCGGCAAGACTGTATTTTCGCGTATTGACCTCGTACGCGCGTACCACCAAATACCTGTGTGCCCCGACGACATTTCAAAAACGGCAATCATCACGCCATTCGGACTCTTTGAATTCCCGTGCATGCCGTTCGGCCTGAGAAATGCAGCCCAAACATTTCAAAGGTTCATCGATGAGGTGTTAAGGGGTTTGGACCACTCGTACGCCTATTTAGACGACATTTTAGTCGCCTCGATGGACGTTGAAGAGCACGAGCGCCATCTACGTGAGCTATTTGCGCGTTTGCGGGAGTACGGAGTGCTGGTAAATCCCGCCAAATGCGTGCTAGGTAGGACGGAAGTGTCTTTCTTAGGCTACTGTGTCAGTGCATCCGGGGTTAAGCCGACGACGGCGAAAATAGATGCGATTAAGTGCTTTCCTGTCCCGGAAACTGTGAAAAAACTGCGCCAATTCTTGGGCATGATTAACTTTTATAGACGGCTCATACCAAAGGCTGCGGCAATCCAACTGCCACTTAACGATGTCCTAAGGGGGGGAGTAAAAGGGAATGAACCTGTGCGGTGGAATAACGGCTTGGATCGTGCGTTCAATGAATGCAAAGACGCCCTCGCGCAAGCGACGTTTCTCGCGCACCCAGACGTCTCTCTGCCCTTAGGCCTTTTTACGGACGCGTCGGACGCCTCGTTGGGCGGAGTTTTGCAGCAGAGTACGAGCAACGGTTGGCAGCCACTCGGTTTCTTTACCCGTAGACTCACTTCCACGCAGCAAAAGTACAGCCCGTACGACAGGGAACTGCTTGCCGTGTATGAATCTGTTAAATATTTTCGGCATATGCTCGAGGGTCGTGAATTTTCAATTTTTACTGACCATAAACCCCTGATTTATGCCTTCGCCCAAAAACCAGAAAAGTGTTCCCCGCGTCAGTTTCGGCATCTAAATTACATTGCCCAGTTCTCCAGCGACATCCGTCATCTGTCAGGCAGCGAAAACGTAGTCGCGGACGCCCTTTCAAGGGTAGAAGCTGTGAGTGGTGCCATCGATTACCGCGCCCTCGCACGTTCTCAGGCGGAAGACGACCGGCTCAAACAGCCCAACGATTCCCTCCGGTTGAAAATGATGCGCATTCCCGAGTGTGAATTTCAGTTATATTGTGACGTGTCGACACCATCAGTCCGCCCTTATGTAACTGAACCCTTCCGGAAGCCAGTCTTTGACTCGCTGCATTGCTTGTCACACCCAGGAATACGGGCTTCCACCAAGTTGGTCGCAGAACGGTTCGTGTGGCCCTCGATGCGCAAGGATTGTCGTGCATGGACACGCGCATGTATTCCCTGCCAGCGAGCGAAGATTCATCGCCACACAGTGTCCCCTGTGGGAGGCTTTGCTCCGCCCACCCAGCGTTTTGAACATGTTCATATCGACATTGTAGGCCCCTTGCCGGTTTCCGCGGGATATCGGTATTGCCTGACGTGTGTCGATCGTTTTTCAAGATGGCCAGAGGCGTTCCCGGTTAGGGACGCAACAGCTGACACGGTCGCCAAGGAATTCTTTCGGAATTGGGTGGCTCGCTTCGGCACTCCACTCCGGATTACGACGGACCAAGGCCGACAGTTTGAATCTCATCTGTTCAAGCAGTTGGCGGGGCTCACCGGTTCAAGACACCTGAGAACCACGGCTTATCACCCCGCAGCAAATGGCATGGTGGAGAGGTTCCACCGCCAACTGAAGGCAGCCATAATGTGCCACCAGTCGGATGGTTGGCCGGACGTCCTGCCAGTAGTGCTGCTCGGTATACGAGCCGCCTGGAAAGCAGACATTGGGGCGTCGCCGGCGGAGATGGTTTATGGTCAACCACTCCGTCTACCAGGAGAGTTTTTCGTCCCTAGCGAGCGGCCGGCGGACGACGACCTTAATTTCGCCGCGCAGCTACGGCAACATTTCTCCACCATACGACCAGTTCCTGCGTCACGCCACGGCAAGAAGTCTGTCTTCTTGCATCAAGACCTGTCGTCCTCATCCCACGTTTTCGTGAGAAACGACGCGACAAAGGTTACTCTTCAACCACCGTACGAGGGTCCCTTCCCGGTCATCCGAAGAGAGCCAAAATTTTTCGTGGTCAACGTCCGAGGTAGTGAGAAAACAATTTCAATCGACCGCATAAAACCTGCCTACACTCTTGAGGAGAACGACGGGACGAGCAGCGCAGCACCCGCATCTCTGCGGGACAAAACACACCCAAGAACCACCACTGCTGCACCTGCCGAAGAGCCGAGAGAGACCCGCCTTGGGAGGAGGGTCCATTTCCCAAAGCACCTGGAAGATTTTGTACCATAGCATCTCACTTCTTTTCGCTAATCCTTCCTTTTTCGTTCTTTAGTGGCCTAAAGTCTACAGAGGGGGTGATGTGGCGGCGCAAGGAGAGCAGACGGAACGCACGGTGGAACTTATTTGTTCCAAGTTCCGGAAAGTACCACCAGGGGGGACACGGCGTCGGTACGACGGAGAAAGGTGGACGTCGGGCGGGAGAGTCAGTCTGCCGCGAATGAAGAAGCAAGTTGTACGATCGCCCTCTGTAAATCCGTTTCGATAATAAACCCGTTGAGTTTAACGCTCGAGTGTAATTTTTTCTAACGTCCACTAGCGTAGAAGGAAACCCCTTCAGCACCCAGAAGATTACAGTACCGTATATAACCATTTTCAATTGCTCTTACTGATGAAGAAAGTGACGAAGCCCATAGCCGATTTCAAAAGGTAGCGCTCATAGGCGACCACGACGAAACCACGTAATGATGCGCGGTATCTGCCTAACAGTCAGTTATTTACGACTACGTGCATTTAGGAACGCCTTGGCAACAATTATGTTTATGATTTAAGGAAACATTCAATCCGACAACCGCTAAGGTAGCAAGTTTCACTGCATAAGGAGTCTTCAAGTTTTGCATGATGCTAGATGCGCATGAATATGACGGCAGATGGACGGTCAAAGACAAAATAAAGCAATATCGAGGGCTATTAGCACTATGTGGTAAGATACGCCATTGATTAATGTTAAAAATTCATTTTAGTTATGATTGATATTGTGTTGGAAAGAGGTGAAACAATTTTGTCACCATAATAATGAAACTGCTCTTGGCTAATGAATTTTTTCATGTACACATTTTGTGCTGGCAATAAGTGAGAGACAAAGAAAAATCAACTAAGGATTATGAGGTCAATAAAGATCAGGCTACTCAAAAATTAACTGGGCTGAAAAACGAAGTGAGGTTGCTGCGACTACAACTCCGGAATACCTTAAGAGGAGAATACCTGCGATCTGTCATCCAGGATGACCGTCGCTTAGCCCTGGCACTTGGAACCAAAGATCCATCGGTAACTAATCTGTTCCTTATTTATTACACGCTGTAGTGGTCATTGCCTCTAAGACAACGAATTTAGCGCACATTGTTTGTGATGATAAATGTATCGAAGTCTTCTCAGTTTCATTACTTACTCCTTCCCCACCGATAGTCGTAATTATGAGCCACATCCGAGACTCCATTGATTACCACTTGCTTCTACTCGGATTTTACAACAGAACTTCTTTCTACATTTTTTTCATTTCTTCTCACAAACTTTCTTCATTTAATCTTCGTGTACTTAAATCTTTCAATTCACCGACCGCTCCTCGCCAAATTCGCTTAGCCTACCTTTTTTCACTACTGAGCCAAACGCAGAAGATTTTCTTGTCATCAATTTTCGAAAAGAGCTCAGAAACCGGAGTTTGCATCACACCCATGGTCGATGAAGGAATTGAACCCACCATCTTTCACCTATCAAGTAGGCAAGTCACTCACCAGTCTAATCTGGTTTATGAGAACCACATATAATGTTGACATCTACATCTACATAAAAATGTATTTCCTCAACCATCATTAGTTGAATCTGTCTTCAGTCTTAGAAGACTGAAGTGCTGAATTCCTCGAAACTATGCTGTTTTTTACTTATCTCATTGTTCCTTCATCGTTTGGTTCACTGAAAAACCTATCTTATGGGCTTCATACTTCGTCGCTGTTTTTTTCCATGTAGTTTCCTTCTCATTGTTTCCTTCTAGTTTAGGCTTTATTGATTAAATGAGCATCAGAATGCGCCTAATTAGATTCTCTTCGCACACTTTGAAAGGACTTCTCCGTTCGTTTCTCGGCCAGGTTTATTTTCATCATTGTTCTTTTTTCTTCGCATTAATATTTCGTGGTGCTGATGTTCATGTCTCACACCGGTGAAAAATGAACACCATGCGTAAGTTTTTAGTGACCCGGTTCCATTTTGTCCGTGCTGTGTCCAGACTCGTCATTTAGGCGCCTAAATAGCTGAGATTTAGGAAGGACGCCATCTTGAAGGGTGTCCAAACTCTTTAGTCAGCGAGAGGGCGTCAATTTAGTCATCTAATGCGGCCCCCGTATTTAGGACACAATAGAAAAAGTACGCATAAATATAAATGAACTCCACACGACACAAAGCAAATCTTAAAAAAATTACGGACAAGGATTAATGACCGAAAAATTACCCTGGAGTAAAATACCATATAAATAAGATAAGACGCTTGAAATTATTGAAATGCAATGCTATCTGACCTAATGATTAAAGCAAAATATAAAAAAACAGATAATTTATAAAGAGTTAAATATAGTCCGATAAGAGGAAATGAATATGAAACTAGCATTCAAAAAATCGTCCAAGCTACTGAATAAAAAGAAAGAAATGGAAAACTTTAATAAAAGATTGCCGCATGAATTGTAAAGTGAAATCAGGATTACGCAAAAAACATTAATACGGTTTTCCACTACACACATACATTTGCACAAGCTATGTCAAATATCAAAATATTTACATTCGGACATCATCTGTGTTTATTCCTTATTCTCAGCTATATAGATGGCAGTACTACTGCGTAGGGTTCCCAAACCCAAGCTGCCTTTTCATGAGGCGCTTATCATTCAGGCATCCGCCTCAAAGCATTCACACCCTAATGCCCAACATCTCTCTGGACGCAGCTTTAGCCACCAATCTTTGCTTCTTCCGATACCTTCCTCCCGCGTGCCATTTTGCTTTCATACATATTTCCCCCTTTCTTCTCCATCGCCGTCGAAGCAGCCCTAAAACGAGCAAAGTTTTTCGGTATGTACCTGTGCGTTCATCCCCAGTTTTATTTGAAAGTCCTTGCTCCGCATAGAGAATAACATTTCGTTTTATATTTGTTACTTTTTGGAGGTTACACTTTTTTTTATACTCTTCTCCGCGTATGTCTTCTGTCTTCTCTGTACGTACTGTTACGAGTGTCTCCAAAGCGCGTCATTTTTATACTACTTCCTTTATATTTCAGTAGAACGCCTTAAATCTCATTCATATCTCGTTTCTTATGTCTTCTCGATGTGCACACAAGAGGATGCAGAGAGACAAGGAGAATGTGTGCCTTTCTTCCTCTTCTATTTCAGCCTACTTCCATTTAATGCACTCAGCACTATCCGTCTTTGTCTAGGGTATATGTCGCTCTGCTTACGTAATTATCCTTCGAAATAGGGAGCATTATATTCCTCTTCCTGCCGAGACACTTTTTTCCAAATCAATCCAAGGATTAAAGATCGTTTGGCTTTTTTTTTGTATTCTCGTTGACAATTCTGAGAGCATGACCATTAATTTACTTATTCCACACCTCAATCCCTCCAACTCCCCCCCCCACCCCACCCCCGGGTTTTATTTTGATTTTCTTGAATTCAAGCCTTACAGCCTTTCTGCCTGCACAAGACAATTAAAATTGTCAATGTATAGGTTGACTGACTAGCAAAGACTTTTGAAGATTCACAAGCTTGTCCAGTTATTGCCTACTTTCACATCTATCGATGGTCTCCTTCTCTCTTTGACACTTCGGCTTGTAGTTAGCAAAACTTTCAAGGAATGATAATCCCATGACATAACACCAAGCCAAGTAACCAAATAACGCCTCCTCCACTTCACCCGTGTTCCCCATGAATCTCTCCTTTTCCAAACTTTACTCTGACGCCAGATACAAAAACAGCAATAGATAACCATGGATAATGCATGCTTCGTACGAATACAGCATTCAACGAAAATACTCTAAATGCTCCAATAAGTCCTCCCTTTAAGCATCGTTATTGGGTAATTCAAAGAAAATGTATCATTTTAATGTTTTTTCAGTGTTATCTAACTTTCTAATACTTCATACATTCTGCAAGGGAAATAATTTAGAAATTGTCATGGAAATGAGCATATCCCCATCGTTATGCATGCATACGAAGCTATAGAAAAAATTTGCAAGGAGTTTCAAATGCTACTTAGAGCAGAAAAAAATTGGCGTCGATAAGAATATGGTTGCATGAGAATTCTTTAAATATTTAAGTACCGAAAATTTCGTTTCAACAAGGTGACAATAACTTTTTTGGCACGAATAATGGCAAATGCTTCTCTTTTCCAATTCATATTTAGTCGTCCTCCATCACAAGTAAATGATTATTCATGTCAGCTTGAAGTTAACTGCCAATTCACGAAATTATTGCCCCCCTAAACGGGGTTGTCTGAAGAGAAAGTTTTCCCTTGGTAACTCATTAAAACTGATGATAATTTATCTTGATATGTTTATTGAATGATTTATACACGCCGGGATTTATTTAAGATTTTTTCATTTTGTTTTGACAGAAATATTAATATTTATTGTTAAATCGGCAGGGTGACAAAAATTTCATGTCCCTTAATGTTCTAATTTATGAGGACCACAGTTTAAGTGACGAAACCGGAAGATTTTATCGGCTTTCAAATTAGCATATGTATTTCATTTTTCACAAATATTCTGGATAATATTTCAATCTTGTTTCTTCTCTAAGCATAAACAAAATAAAAAATAATTTATTTCAGGTGTCAATTTAGCATTCTATCAAGGTCCTTCACAGCAAACCCCGTTATTGGACGATGGAAGTGCTCATTCAACTTTTATAATGAAAATGCCCATTCAACTTTAATACGCAAAACACTTTCTAATCACTGGCGATGAAATTTCACGTACTCGTGGAATTTAAAGGTTCATCTCAAAAATATGGGTCCAAAGTAGAACGTACATGGTTGTGTTCCCCGCCAAACGATTGAAAATCTTCCTTCAACAATGCTTCCTCGTGCATGGCCACACTTTTGCAATGATATTTATTATTTGTTAAAATTATTTTTAGGAGTTGGTCGGCGATTTGCATCAACGAAACTGTGCCAAAGGGAGGGAAATTAACAAGTTGCAGTATGTGAAGAATTTAAAAATGAAGGAACTTGAAAGTGCCATGGTAAATACCGAAATGCAATTTCAAAAACGCTAACATAAAATTCTGTAATGAGGAGTACTTGGAGTGTTTGCTAATTTTAGTCGCACTTCTCTGTTACATTTAGATCGAAGTAGAAGAACTGAAGAAAAGGAATGAGGCCAACTCTTCACGTAAGTCAGAATCTCTGAGAAAACAAATTCTAATTAAAGAAATTGAGAAGACTAACGTCAGATTCAACGCTGCCAAGTGCGTCTACGATACATACAGAAAAATGATCAATCTGATGAAAGAGGTAATTCCCATAAAATCTACTGCGAAACGAGTGAGTTCATCGCGTGATTTTTACGTTTGAATAGTCTTTTCCCATCTTTCACGGAAATTAAAAGATCACACGAGTGTTGATTTGAGGCTTTCCTTTAGTAATGTCAATCGAGAGGTTAGCAGACTACAGCGTGCACCTATTTTCAATATAAGGGAAACGCCACTTTTTTAATGAGAGCACCCAAGTCGACTTTCTCAGAGCCGCAATGCCTTAACTCGGAGCGGTCACGTGTTTCCTCCGTCATCAACAAATTTTATTGCAATAAACGCTTATACTTGGCACTGTTTGGAGCACTTTTATTTGTTCTGATATATTTCAAAAAATAAGCAACAAAATAAGATTGGATGCCTTTGAACTTTGTGAATAAATCGGCCAGTATTTGTGCACATTAAACTTGCATATCTAAAGACCTGGCACATATGTAATATGTTTCAACGCAGATGAAATCAGCAATGAGATCTTTAAAGTACAAATAATGATAGTTTTTTACTGCAAAGTTAAGTCAAGAATCGAGTTCCGATAACTACTACATTTAATTAAACAAGGTTGAAGAATAAGTTCAAAATTTTTGATTAAATTTGTCGAAGAAAGAAAATCGCATCAAGAAATAATCCATTGCGGTTATTCCGCAACTTATAAGTCGCCCAGTATTAAATGCGGGATAAAACCCGAAAGAAAAACAAAAAGAACAGCTTTTTCCGTGAAAGATCCGGACAGGGGCAAGGGGAAACGCCATTTATTTGTCATGGAAGACAGACGAAGAAGCAATCAGGGGAACGTTACGATAAATGATTATTTGTAATGGCATAATCACACTCGGTATACCGTATTATTTTGTCTACGCCATTACCAGAGGCACAAAGAAGAGGGTAGTTTTAATCGGACAATGAAATATGCAATTTTACACGTCGCAGCTAGTGTTTTCCTTTCTGAATGATACTGATGTCATGCATAATTAATGACGCCATTATTAAAAATCGAAATATCATTATTTACTGCACACTTGGCGTCATTTAAAAGGTTCTCATTGACTTCGCTAACTTCACATTACCTTTACACAGTTAACTCTGGCCATTAATGCGGTTACATTTCCTAAAACATTCTTCAAGGAAGTCCAAAGAAGGTTATGCAACTTTTCCGTCGGATAAGATAACTTATTTGATAAAATCATACTTTGATCTTGGTGTTCGCTGAACAATATTGGTCTTTTGTAGTTATCAGCTGTTTCGGGTAAAGTCTATCTATCTCGAGCAGATATAGCGTAGAACAGACGAGAAGAGAAATATGATTTGGGTCAAATATATAAAGACCTAAAAGCTTAGTTTACAAAACTTTGTCTAAATTTTATTATGAAAGCAGAATTAGTGTTCGCTCCGCGTTTTTTGTAAGTTGATTTCCAACACATCGGACTAATCGCCTACCATCTCTTAACGAACGCTGTTGACTCCTAAATTACGACTCGCTTTAAGATTACATTTCTAATTTCTTGAGCTTATATTCTGTTGCCAACAATAAGGATAATTGCTGACTAACGGTTTTCATACTCAACTCAACGAATACTAACGGTTTTCATACTCAAAAGTTTGGTGGTCCTCTGCATTCTAAATCATATCTTACCAATTATTAAAATGAAAGGGCTTTTTACGAGGGTCATCCGGAAAGTAGTACCCGTTCGTGAAATAAAGACACAAAAGTAAATATTAACAAACATAAAAAAATTTATTTGAAAGAGGATACTTTAAACTACTTCTCAACATAATCTCCAAGCAAATTAAGGCATTTGTCATAACCTGTGACAAGTTTCTGTATTCCTGCTGCATAGTCCTTCGCCGCCAGCTCATTGAGATACGCGAGGGACCCATCTTGCACAAATTTTTGCATAATGCAGATGGTGTTTAACAATTTCATGAACAATTGTTCGAGAAACATTGGGAAAATGCTCACAGATGTCATCAATTGTGACGCGCCGATCGTTCCTCACGAATTCGTCAACTGAGCTCACCAGTTGGTCTGTAATGACAGACGGTCTCTCCGAACGCTCATCGTCGTGTGTGTTCCCCCTCCCCATGTTGAAGTTGCGACACCACCGCCGAACAGACGACTCGTCCATTACATTGTCTCCATACACCTCCTTTAATTGGCGATGAATATCACATGGGCGAACGTTTCTTGCATTGAGGAATTTAATCACTGCCCTCACTTCACAACTGGCGGCGTTCTCAATTTTTTTAAACATTGTAAACAATCACAGAAACAACACAGGCAATGCTAGCGTCACGCAACTTGGCTCAGAGAAGGCAGACAAGCCACTGAAGCTATCTGACCTCGTCCAGCGGCTACTCGCGTCGTCAGCACTTCATGCGGCACGAACGGGTACTACTTTCCGGATGACCCTCGTATTTACGTGCCATACAGATTCATGTGCGCTATACCATTTCATGTGTTCAAAATTGGCCTCTCCAATACACAGCTAGCAGCTATAAATGTCTGCATGTAGTCCCCTATGAAGGAAGTTATACTATATAACCCATGGAAAATGTCATTCGTTTCCCTGGTTATTGAAAAGGCACTTAATGTGCAAATTCACGCCATACATCACCTCCTCTAAGATATTTAATTATTATGAGCCGCAAAATTTTCCTCTCGTAATCACAATATTATCGTATTGTATGTAGCTGTTAATTAGCGAATAAGTAACATCCTCGGGTATCGTTTGATTGGAGACAGTCCGGAGATGGCAATGGCGGCTTATACGAGGTATACCTGCTGGCGAAATACTTATATTTCTCCAGTTGGTTCCAAAACCATCGTGCAACAACATGTGGGGAGACTCGATCATGGATGCATGCAATGTACTCTTTCAATCAAATTGTTCGTGTAGAAGACAACTCGCGTCATTAAGGGATAAAGCAGAAGGGGAAAACATTTCCATCATTAATATCAGTTGATTTGTACAAGAGACAAGTCTTTCATAAATACATCCTCAGGGAAACATACAAATGAAGAATGGATACATTCCTAATAATGGCGATCAATATCTCAGCAGTAAGGTATAATGTCTTTCGATCTAAAGGGAGCAATACAAGACAGATTAAACGACAAAGTTTACTTGAGTTCAGAGCTACGGCAAAAAGAACCGCCCCCGAATCCAACTGCTCACGAGAAGTTCGATTATTTTGCTTTTCCCATTCGCAGGTGTGGCGTTTTGGTCATTAGTCATGGATTAACATTTTATCTCAATCGAAAAATATTTCATGGAATGAATCGCTTGAATGGTGAAATTATTCCATGAAATCGCAAAACAAATATTCAATAATACCCCTGTAAATGTGATGTGGAAAACCAGGATTAGAGGAACAAACTTTAATCGGTGTATCAACCTATTGTCCAATTTGGAGTAAATCCACTGTGAGAAGTGTAATGGGATTGATTTTTATTTTTATGATCACATTTCATATTCACTTAGTAATGCCAAGAAAAGGATATATTAAACATACAATGTGTAATAAAAAAACCGGACTGATTTTATTGTGCGCAAACCGTTCACCGGATCGAAACGAGACACAGTACGCCATCTAGCCACACATCTGAAGTCTAAAACGAGAGGTGTTGCGTTTGCTTACGTCGCGTAGTTGCGCAACAGCAGCAGTACGTGTCTTAACCTGTTCGTCGCCGCGTGCAACGGCAGCAATGAAGGAGCTAGAGGAACAGTGCGTGTGCGTGAAATTTTGTTTCAACCTTGGCAAAAGTGCTACGGAGGCATTTGGAATGATTCAGCAAACCTTTGTTAATGAAGCTATGAGTCGAAGCCAGTGCTTTGAGCGGTACAGTCGTCTTAAATCGGCCAGAACCTCTATAGATGAAGATTCGCAAACAGGGCGGCCTTCCACTTCGACAGACCCCAAACATTTGACTTGGTGCTGCCAAATCACCATTTAACTGTTAGGGAGATAGCCGAGGAAGCGAACATTAGTTTTGGATCCGGTCAGACGATTTTGACGGACATTTTGGGCATGGCATGAGTCGCATCAAAATTCGTCCCGCGGGTGCTGACTGATGAACAGAGACAAAAACGTGTGGACATTTGTCAGGAACTCCTGGATCGAGCTAATGCCGACCCAGAGTTTCTTAAAACCTTCCTTTTGTTTCCAAAGTTAAAATAAACCTTGAAAGGGCGCCGATTCGACTCCATTGCGGACATTAAAACTAATTGTACGGCAGATCTGAAGAGGACCCCTAAGGCGGCTTACCAGGCAGGGTTCGAGAGCTGGAAGAAACCTTGGCAAAGGTGTGTCGTCATCCAAGGCATGTACTTTGAGGGCGACAAGTTCGATTATGCTGTATCCGTCGACATAAACAAGTTATAAAATCAGTCCGGTCTTTCTTTGGTCACACCTCTTATGTTCTTTCTACCTGATCATCCACCCAGCTTAATTCATTTTACCCTTTCGTACTGCCAACAAACCTGGTAATATAATTTTCAAAATACTTGAAGATGTTGTATTTTAGTGATGACTTACACCACCTCTGGTAATTTGAGCCACCGAAACCCGTCTTAATGTCTTCATATCTAACCTCCGAGGAACATATTAAGGAATGGGCAAGATTGGAAAAGAAAGATTCGCTCTCTAAATATTAATAAATTCGCTCTCGCGAATAAATGTTTAGTTTCTACCTCTTAAATGGTAATTTAATCTATGAAAATGAAGCTCTTCGTTATTGTATTACGGACCGTATAGAATTTCTACTTTTCATTTCGGACGGATAAGTGAACTTGTTCAAGGGATACCCGATCCCTCACTTCCACTTCTCGCTGCATGTTCCACGTATGTCTCTTTTTTGTGTCGGCCATTATTTCTCATTATTAGCATCGCATCTCTTATATTACCAATAGTATCGTCTCGTTAATGCATTGCTATTTACAATTCCGGGATTAACGTTGTTAATTCGAGAAACCGGATACAAGAGATATCATTTGATTATCAATTCCAGGTTTGACACGAAAACATTCAATTAACCTTATTGGGCTTCTTAAAACACCCATGCCCTTCTGACTAAAAGAGGAACGGTATACAACGTCTTCATGTAGCGCTCGCTCTACCTCCCGGCAGATGTGCCCACGGTCTTGTCTTTAAATTGCTCTTTCAACCTCTGAACCATTCCCGTCCAACTTTTCTCCTCCCCCTTCTTCCCACCTCTCCCTCCAGTACTGCCTGTAATATGCCATCATTTCCCTGGTCAACCCATTTGTTTTTCCTTATTTTTATTATCCTCCTATCCTCTTCCACATGATATTAAACCCCTTCGTCCCTCATCTTCATTTGTCCATTTTATCCCCTCAATTCTTCTACATGTCCACAATTTGAATGCTTCGATCATTTTTCTATTCGCTGCTCTCAATGGCCATTCTCTCTCTCTCTCTCTCTCTCTCTCCCTCTCTCTCTCTCTCTCTCTCTCTTCCACACAAATACACGCTCCTAACGTTAAATTTATGAAAATCTTCAGCAGACCAATATTCATCCTATTCCTAAGTAACCTCTCCATCCTGTGGATGAATGAATACCATATTTACTATCCATGCTATATCCCTGACCTCTCTCTCTCTCTCTCACACACACACACATTTCCAGATGCTTTCAACTGCATTTCCTGGGCACTTAAACCTATCCTCTTTCTCAATTTCTCCTTCCTAAGCATAGCGGATGAATCCAATCGATTCAATCTCAACCGTAATTGAGACTTCAAACTTCACCCCACATAACTCTGCGTAAGAAAGCACGAGGTATCATCAAGATGCGCCGTCGTTTATGGTATACGGGGCAAACAGCCAACATCTTATCACTTTTCCTCAAACTTCGCCACAAGGAACCTAACAAATGGCGCGGTATAGTCCGGAAAAAGCGATTCCGCCTATTCGTATAAGCAGGTTAAAAAGATCTCTGAATCTGATTCCCTGGAGAGAAATGTTGCCCTATGGGGAAGCCCGAAAGAGACCCATGATCCAGAGCCTTTACTGCGGTTCCCTTCGATTAGGGCGGATATCGAGGGTGCATTGGCGTCCATTGAGCCTCTGCCATAAATAATGACCTGCTGCTCGGGCCGGAGTCCACGGGGAGCGAAATTTGACAACATCGGACGACCATTCGCTGGAAACATATAGCTCAATAAATTCCATTGGACCACCTGGGTTCCCTAAGGTAATATGTTCACGACTCCTCACCACATACTTTCTCTGAACCGATTCCGAAGTTTCTACCGAATCGCGATGCATTTGAAGATATTGCTCCTTTGGCGTGGAAATGTATCTTTCATGCATCACCAACATCCCAACAATTGTTGAATGGAACAGTTTACTTGCAAAACTATTGGAGCCCTTTCCTAACAGGGTAAAAACTTTTAAGAAAAGATGTAAACAATTTATATAATAATTCGATTGATGTGTTGCGTAAAATTGTATGCAATATCTTAGTTGTGATTTTTTTCTTGCTGATTGGGAAACTAATGTTATGAGACGGGGATTTTTTTTTTGTGTCAGAGATTGGTGTTGGGAAGTTTCCTTTAAGTGTATTGATTTTTTTCTGACTGATTTTATTTATTATCTTTTGTGATATTGATTGGATTTGAGATGATTTCATGTTATTTTCCCAAGTCAAGTTTGATTGTAATACTTGGGACTTGTGTGCTACCTTACATTGTCTATCTGCATATGTGAGTTTTAATAATAATAATAACCCTGAACTCTGTTTTTCGATTCACAAGTTGTAGTGATCATGACGCATCAAGCAAATCGAAGCCAATTCAACGCCAATTCAATTGCTTTTTCCTCTATGAATGACTAGGAGCGCCAGGGGATTTTTAAATACTAAAGTAAACTCGACTTGATCACAGGACGCATTGTACTTGGATCACATCGTCTCTTCGATGTCTTTGGATGCAGACGGGCAGTCTCGGAGCATCGCCAGGGTCAAAGAGAAAGGAGAGAGGGCGGCGGTTGAAAACGATGAGGCTCGCGCAGAGCTGCAAGATTTGGAAGTGAAAACGGTGTCTATGATTCGCGTGAGAGATCGAGCCATTCGCCAACTCCAACAGCAAATCAACTCGTTGAGAGCACGCCTAAAAAATATGGAAAGTGAAGTAAGTGACCCTTAAAAATAAACATTCAGGTATAATTCCGACAGATACTCCTGCATTCGCTATGAGAGGAGACATGAAAGAATTGTATCACAGTTTGGGATGGATTTACTTCGGTTTGAGTTCGTATGAAATGCATTTATAATGCCTTCCTTATTCAATTTTTTTAAGAATTCGAATCCTCGGTGGTCACCGTACGCTCCTTGTTATGCTTTACTCCAGATTGACATCACACCGATTTCACTTAATTCCGTTGTGACGGCATAGGACCGATGTCACTTCCGCTGTCGGTACCTGAAGCCTTAACACCCAGGGATAACCATTGAGTCTGAAATAAAGATATCACCCATCATGCACCACGAGCGCATGAGCAGCAAATTACATTGAATGTAAAAAATTAAACAAAATGTATACAAACATTCATATATATATATATATATATATATATATATATATATATATATATATATATATATATATATATATATACACGAGTATATATATATATATATATATATCCCTCCCCGGACTACAACCTTGACGTGGTGGAAGGGCTTGTGTGTTCCGATTACCCCTAGAGCTGTGCTGGCGGAAGTAATAATAATTGCTCCTGGTAGGGTCACCCATAGGTCGAAGGTTAGGAGCCAGGCGAAAGGGAGTCCACGCAGCGTCGGTTCCTCAGTAAGGCGGCTGCAATGGCGTCTGACCCCAGTGGGGCGGCCAATAAGTGATGGTGTCACGTTAAAAACACTATTGAGGAAGGCAACGGGAAACCACCTCAATTATCATTCCCAAGATAAATATGATGGACAATACAGAGATTTTGAGTCCTGGCAATTACGGGGCTCGGCCCAATCGGCCGTGCGTTGTGCCCGGCAGCGGGGGAGGCAAGGCTTCTGCGGTCGTCATCCCACGAAACCCTTGTAACGAAAAACCGGCAGCAACAGGACGGAAGACGCAGAAGAAGAAGACCACATTAGTTAGAATAGGAACGTGGAATGTTAGGACAATGATGAGGACAGGGAAACTGGAGAATTTTAAGCGAGAGATGGAAATGGGAAATATAGATATTTTAGGTCTATGCGAGGTGAGATGGAAGCATAGCGGGGATTACTGGAGTGATCAGTATAGAATAATTTACAGCAGCGGGGACGAGAGCCAAAGAGGGGTTGCCATAGCATTAAATGAAGAGGTAGGGAGAAGCGTAGTCAACATAGAGCAGGTAACGGATAGAATACTACTAGTACAGATAAAAGCAGAACCGACGAATTTGGTTATTATTCAGGTATACATGCCACCGAGCAACCATAAGGAAGAAGAGGTCGATAGGATATACGATCAGTTAGAGGACATAATCGCGTGTGTGCCTGCAGGGAAACATTTGATAGTGATGGGGGATTGGAATGCGACGGTAGGAGAAGGAAGAGATAGTGATGAGGTGGGGGACTACGGTTTAGGCACGAGGAATGACCGCAGGGAGAAAGCAGTTGAGTTCTACAGGAGACAGGGGTTACTCATCACTAACACTTGGTTTATACAACATAAAAGACGCAGGTATACATGGAAAATGCCAGGTGACTCAGAAAGGTATCAGCTAGATTATATTCTGGTTAGCCACAGGTTTAGGAACAGTGTGATGAATTCGCACAGCTTCCCGGGAGCGGATGCGGACTCTGACCACAATCTAGTTGTTATGAAACGTAGCGTCCTTTTCAAAAAGATAAGGCAGGGGCGGCGTGTTAGAAAATGGAATGTAGAAGCATTAAATGGTTTGAAAAGGAAGGAGTACCAACAGGCGGTAGAGGAAAGGAAATGGAGGATGGTAAAGAGCTAAGTACTATCGAAGAAAAATGGGACAGTATCAAGAAAGGGTTATAGAAAGCCGCAAAAGACACTATTGGAACCGTCAATGCGAAAAGGACTAGGAAACTATGGATCACGGATGAGATGATTAAAACGACGGATGAACGGAGAACATGGAAAACTATTAATACAGAGTTAGGCAAAATGAAGTACAAAGAATTAAACAATAAATTGAGGCGGGCAGCAAATAAAGCAAAAGAAGCATGGTGGAAGACGCAGTGCGAGGATATGGAAAGTCTGCAGAGGAAGGGTGAAATTGGTGCGCTGTACAGCAAAGTTAAATCTTTATCGGGAAGTAAGAAAGGGAGATCTATGCTAACAGTTAGAGATAAGGCGGGTAAGGTAATAGTTGGCACAGGAAAGATCCAAGAGAGATGGAAGGAGTATATAGAAGAACTGTATAGTAAAGAACTTAGACCAACAAAGTTAGACATAGAAAAGGAACATGACGTAGAGGAAGATAGCTTAGGTCCAGGTATACTAGACGATGAGATTAGAAAGGGCATTAAGGGAGATGAAACTAAATAAGATCGTGGGGGTGGATAACATTCCCGCGGAACTATTGAAATGTTTATGAAAATGTGGGAGGAAGAGGCTATATGGAGTGAGTCGTAGTATTTATGAGGAAGGAATCTGGCCGGAAGACTTTGTGAGATCAGTTTTAGTTCCTATTCCGAAAAAGGTAAAGGCTACATCATGTGAGGACTACAGGACAATAAGTTAAATATCCCACGCAGCTAAAATTGTTCTCAGGATCATAAACAAAAGGATAGAAAGTAGGGCAAATGATTACTTAGGGGATGATCAGTTTGGGTTTAGGAAGGGGAGAGGTACGCGTGATGCCATTGCAGTAATGAGATTATTAATCGAGAGGAACATAGAATACCACCAGGAGGTATTTGCCTGTTTCGTAGATTTTGAAAAAGTGATTGATAGTGTGAATTGGGGAAAACTAATGAGTATTCTGCAGAAAATAGGAATAGATTGGAGGGAAAGGAGGCTAATCCGCAACCTGTACATGTCTCAGACTGCTAAGGTGCGAGTGAGGAACGGGGAGTCCGGTTGGAAAGTGTTAGGAAGAGGTGTAAGGCAGGGTTGCCCATTATCACCATTGCTGTTCAACCTGTATGCAGAGGAAATGATTAAGGAGGCATGGGAAGAACTCGAGGTAGGAATGAAAGTGGGCGGGGAATTCGTAAAATCAGTTAGGTTTGCGGATGATCAAGCTTAGTTAGTCAGTCAGCCAAGGGGTTGCAAGAATTGCTTAGTGAATTGGAAATTCAGTGCGACAGGTATGGGATGAGAATCAATATTAATAAAACAAAGGTTATGTGAATTTCTAGAAAGAAAAAGGCTGAGCTAAACATTAAAATGGGAGGGCAAAAACTGGAGCAGGTAGAACAGTTTACGTATCTCGGAATTGTTTTGGACCAACACGGTCAAAGTAGTAGGGACATAAGGAGAAGAATTGCGCTAGGTAAAGAGGCTTTCACAAGGAGGAGGGAGTTGATTAGAAGGACTTTGAGTAAGTATATTAAGAAAAGACTCGTAAAAACTTTGATATGGAGTGTAGGCTATGTACGTTGCGGAAACGTGGTCATTGAAGCAGGAGGATAGACGTAGACTGGAGGCTTTTGAAATTTGGGTGTGGAGAAGAATGGAGAAGGTGAAATGGACAGAGAAGAAAACAAACGAGGAAGTACTTGGTATGGTGGGCGAAGAGAGGGGTTTGCTGGGAGAAATCCTATGGAGGCAGGAAAAGTGGATGAAGGGGGTATTGACCGGCAGTGGGATGTTGAAGACTGTAATTGAGGGGAGAATGTTAGGCAAACGAGGAAAGGGAAGGAACAGGATAGGGATGTTGGACGGGATGAAGGGAAGAAGAAAGTACTCAGAGATGAAGAGGGGTCTGATGTAGAGTAGGATACTGGATTTTGTATTTTGTTAGGAATCACAAAATATTTATTTAGTAGCTGTGTCCATCGAAAAACCTACTTTAACCGGTAGATTACCTAATAATAATAATATATTAACACAGTAATCAACCCGAAGATCGGTTTGGTAGGTGATGTGAAATTCACACATTAGGGTAGGGGGGCCAGTTCCTTTCCCTATGCCGGTTATGGTTTCCCAGGAGGACTTGGTACCCAAAAAATTACATAGCTTGGGTTTAGCTGCAGGTATTCAGAGAGGCTTGACCAGGAATTGAACACGGGCCCTCCGGTCAGTCAGTCACACTCTACCCCTGGACTACCGCGACCCACATGTAAATTTATAAAATATATAAATAAATAAATATATATATATATATATATATATATATATATATATATATATATATATATATATATATATATATATATATATATATATATATATATATATATATATATATATCGATGATGTAAAAGCACTCACGAGGGCAATATAATATTTGGGCGGCACAATAGAACACAAAATAAAACAGATAACACGTAACACATAGAGGACACTCACATTTTAGGTTGTCAGAGCTGTAGGCCTTCTGCGAGGCCTTCTTCAAGTAACACTGAAAATTCTCTGAGAGAATAATGGAGTTTGGGGGGGAAGTTGAAGACTCACGAGTTCTCACCTCTTTATTGGTGGCTGAATCGGGTACGGATTCTGGGATTGTAAGGGACAAACACTGCTCATATGAAAGTTTGTGGCAATTTGCGTGTGAAAGGATAGAAAGAGAAGAGAGTGAGGCAGAATTGCAGGAGTAGCGGTGATTGTTGATTCGAATGGATAAGGGGGTAATGCATTCGTCTATGTAAAATGAAGTGCATTGTTAGCATGTCAAAAGATAGATAATGTTTTTTAAGAGGAAATTAGCGGGGGAACGAGGTGATGGGGCAATGAGGGGATGTGGGGAGTGGGGAGCAGATCTGATAAGTAGGTATGTTTTACATGTTCTATTTTCGCCAAAATTTCGCGCACAAGTAACGATGTGTGAGCAGGGGCGTTGCCATGGTGCAAAAGCCAATTTTTGTTCTTCCCCAAATCCGGGCGTTTTCGGTGGATTGCTTCACGCAAACTCGCATATTCCTTTTTTACTGTTCCACCCTGTGGCAAGAACTCATGATGCACCACGCTCCTGCAATCGAAGAAAACTGTAAGCAAATCTTTCACATTCGACCGAAATCGGCGCGCTTTTTTCGGTCTTGGCTCCTGCTGCAGCTTCAATTGGGATGATTGAGCTTTTGTTTCCACGTCATAACCATAAATCCATGGCTCGTCTCCAGTTATGACCCTCTGGAGCAAATTTTTGTCGTCCCCTGACACACCATTAGCAATGTTGATGAATTGCTGTTTTTGGTCGAAATTGAGCAATTTTGGCACGAATTTCGCGGCGACCCGTGTCATGCAAAAACCATTGGTAAAAATCGAATGGCACGAGCCAAGCGATATGTTTAGGTCCTCAATAACGTCTCTAACGGCCATTACGGTACTGGCCAACACTATTTTCTTCACTTCATCAATGTTTTCGCCTGTTGTTGACGTGCTCGGGCGTCCGGCACGCTCTTCGTCGTTCACATCTTCTCGGCCCTCCGAGAACATCTTATACCACCGATAAACTTTGCTTCGGTCCAAGGTAGCTTCTCCATATGCCACAGACAACATCCGAAATGCTTCAGCGCCCTTAATTTCGTTTTCCCACCAAATTTGATATGGATTCTTTGATCCATTCTACATAGTCATGGCAAGTATGTAGAAAAATAGCTAAATTCTCAACCTTTCCAACGATGTACGCAAATTGGAGAATAAATTTGATTTTTCATGGAAAAAATAGGAGGCCTTATTTTTCGAATCACCCTCGTTAAATATCTTTAGAGTGAAAAAGTTCATGACAGTGAAGAAACGAGAGACAGGGCAAGGTTTTTGAGACGTGGGTGTGGAGAAGAGTGGAGAAAATAACTTGGACAGAGAACAGCATCGAAAAAGTTTTAAATAGGGTGGATGAAGAGAGCAAGTTCCCAGGAGAAATCCGAAAAAGGCACGAAAAGTGGGTGGAGGAGACAATGAAAGTTAGAATGGGGTGTTGAGGGGCGTACGGAGAAAGTTGGGTTAGTAAGGGCGTGGACTTCTCTTTTAAACAGCATGAAGCCAGGCAGAGTCACGAAGAACTGAAGTTGAAATTAATGCAAGGCAAATAAAAGGAATTTCCCGCTATTCATTGAAAAACCTGAATTACTTTAAACTGAATTAATTTTGAAAACAAAAACTAATTCCAACATTATTCGTTCATAGCTGAAATATCAATGATGATGTCATATCTGGGAATATTTACACTTGCATTTATCCTTTCGAAAAGGAATATATATCCTGTACCGAAACGCGCGACTCACATGCATGACATTTTTTTAGTCCACACAATGAAGCCCTTTCAACCGTCATTTTCCAATTCCTCGCTTATTATGATGCCCTCAAGACATCCGGGCGAAAGACTACCATAACAAAGGGACCGCTGGAGACTAATATCCTTCTTCAATTCATTACCGCTCATCTGCAGAAAGATAATCAATTTTTAAAGCCGATTTGATTTTTTGAGATTTTTTTCACTCATGAAACCTACGAATTACTCCCAACTGTTCCATTGGAAATTTTGGACATTATTTTCAGTCCCATCAACTCAATCGAAAAACGCATTATTTTTTTTTTTGCCATTCGTTTTAAATGTTTTGAATCGTATCTAGTAGTATGTTCATTCGCAAGCACCAAACTCATAAATGTGGTAGTGTCTGACAGTATTTCCGCAGACCCGCCAAAGCCCGCAATATTTTTATCCAGTGTTCAGTATTTTTTTCTCTATCAATAACAATTATTCCGAGGTGCCTGATCTTACTTTCTGTGGAAATAAATTTCTTCGAATCGTCTGTATTTTTAATTGATACTCGAGAGTGCTTTGATAGTTGAATGGCTTTACAAAATGTTTTAAAGCGACTTTCCTAAAAGAGCCCGTTCACTGCAGGAATCCGACGCGCGAAACAAAGTGTTCAAATTGGAAATGTTGACGCAAGTTAAGGAAGGTGAATCGGATGAAGTCACGCCTTTCACACTGAAGAGCCTTGAGGAAGGAATGCAAGATTTACAGAACGTTACAATGGTGACCGATTATAAAAACATTTTCGCAAGGTAATTCATTACGATAGTAGGCGAATTTATTTATCTTACAGCGTTTTTTTTCGTGAAGACGCTGATCCTTGAATAAGAGTAATAAATTGAATAATTGTTTTAAACATACATTACTTCGTGAAGAATAATGAAATGAAGTAATATTCCGCATCCTATAGTCATCTCAGTTCATTGGAGTCTTTGAATTAAATATTATTCAGCGATTGTCGTATGATACTGATTTGCAATCAGAGTTACTAAGGACAGTTACCATTCCATTATGTCACTTACATTAACTCGGTTTACTTAATGAAATCAAGGAATTTCACGGTCATCACGGCCCTTTGCGCAAAATTCTATGGATGTTTCAATTTGCAAAGAGTGCCCCATAAATGACCTTGAGCCATCCGAAAAACCTTTCTTCGATTCGCTTGATTTCCTGCCTCATTTAAGTCTCAATTCATTCTGCTTTAGCCGTTTCCCTGCTACTCTAATTGGTTTATCACTGCGATGCTATAGGGAATACGGATTGACCATCGTCTTTTCCAGGCTTCAAGATCAACTGAATCAGCGGAAACGTCTGCTATCGCAAGTGACATTGTGTGAGCAACACCGAGGCAGATATTACGATAAGCTACACTGCCTCAAGGAATCCCTGGAAACAATTCGGCACACGCAATCCGGGAAATGTAAAAGGTAACGGGATTTTTCTCTTTCGCCACAACTGAAATCATTTTGAGGTATTTCGGGGCATTTAAGTCTTTGATCTTTTTTAAATCCTCTTGGTACTTACTAGAATTGGTTCTCCCAGGAATTGGTCATTATTAGTTGAGCGGCTTAGATCCACAAATAGTCTTTCATCATTGCGTCGCGTCTCTTTCTTGTCAAAGCAATACGGACAAATACCCACGACCCATCAAATCTTTTTCCATTCATCTCCATTGCTTTAAAGGCAATAGTAATATCACGTGACTTTCAGAAACATTCAATAAAAAATAATTTTTAAATGAGTTGAGCAGTATAACAGGGTTAGTATAAATGTCATTATTAAATAAGTTGAGCCGGGAACAATTGAATATATAAATGTCATTATTAGGTACAGTCCGTTAAATTTTATTCAATTCCATCCCCCACATTTCCACTAAATTCGGAAGCTTGATAATAAACATGCAGTTTTAATGCATGTATTTTTGGTAGAGTGGTTTAGCGTTTATGAAACTATTTTACGGCTCCATTTATACCTGAAGTAAGCATCCTGTAAATAGAATCCAGCCGAGGAAAGTTCACCAAGGTTTCAATTCGACAATTCATGAAATACTCACTGTGGTACAATTTGCCACCAAGATTGCTACGGGGGGGAGGGGGGGGGGTTGTGAAAATTCAGAAAGAAAAAAATACACCGCAAGAGTGATTTTAAGTTGATTTGGAACGGATGGGTTAACTGCTGAAGTTATATCAATTATTAAACAGACCACGCGGTGATTAGAAAATTAATACAAAATTAGATAACTGAACTAAAATGATTTAGGGGCATATTTTTCAACTAAAAACATGTTGTGGCAATGAATTAAACGTTTTATTTCAACATCCAGTTCCTTGGAATCCTTTCTAACCCTGCATCGACATCTAAAATCCCGCCACCGGGAGTTTAGCAAGGATATACGCCGCTGAGGACACGCCGCAAAGCACACGAAACGAACTATAAATTTCAAACCTGGCCTCTTCCACCCTTTTCCCCTTAGTCATTTCATCTGGTCCTTGCCCTCTGATGGGGATTGCGTAAGAATTTCAAAAGTCTCGCGTCACTGGAGTAATAAGGGTCAATAAGTCGCGCCGTCAATACTTCGATTAACCGGCCATTCGGTTTCTGTTCATCAACTGGTCGTTATTATGGCGGGAGCCAATGACAACGACGACACACACGCACACACACACACACACACACGTGCCGATGCATCAAGCGTTCGAAGTTTACATTAGACTTAAAAATTCAAGCTGAAGTTACTAAGAAAGAAGTGCTCACCCTTCTTAACCCACATACTCGTCTTCGATGCTCGTGTGGATGGAGAAAATGGATTGACCTGATTGAAATTTGGGTCCAGATCTCCTAATTACCGATCAATTAAGTTTCATCGGAAGTTGCTTGGCGGTTTAAATAGTTTACCACACCAGATTGAAAATTGGATGATCCGAGATCAGATCTTCTAATTGACTGAAAATATATCTAAACAGAAAAAGTTCCGTATTCATTAGTCTAAACCAATGCGCGGGTGGCTTTGTATCGACGTTTCCTCATCAATTAATCGGGGCGCCTCTCGACACAGCTGCGTGACGCCCGCGAAACGAACAGGAAAATGGACGTCCAAAACAGCGGTAGGAACGGCAGGAAACTATGAAAGAAATTTCCGCTCTCCGAGTGCCCCATCTCGCCGTCTGCCCTATCTCAGGGAGAAGGCGACGGGTAAAGGCGAGGGGGAAAGAAGGCACGATTTTATGTCGGAGACCGCCTCCTCCCTCTCCACTTCCCGGTCCTACGTTGACCGTCCCCCATCCACCTCCCTCCCTCCCCGTCCGCCGTTGGAAAAGGTCACGGCTTCCACGGGCCTAGAATATTCGACCAGGAGAGAAAAAATGGAAGGGCCTAGGGCGGGTGGCCCTTGCCGGTCCTAAACCCACGGGGCTTTAGGATTTATGGCGGCAGAGAGACGTTAAAGAAAAAGGTAAATAATGACCGAGGGTGAAGCGAGGTATAAAATAAATAAAGCATTCGAATATTCATGTGGGAGATAGTGGAGTAAACAGGAGGGATATGATTACCAATGACTATCCAAATCTTTCATTTATTCAAAAATCATCAAATCCAAATCAGATATATGAAATGTGGAGCTCTTTAATTCGGAAAGTGACCCCTCCACCTTGCATGCGATAATTCTGTTGAAATCATAAATATTTATCAAATTCTGATGAATTAGCTTCATCTTGTCTGTAATATGTGGGCCATTTTTCTATTCCTTGGGTTTTGATAATTACGTATATTGGTATTTTTGGAATTTTGGCAAGACAGTTAGCAAAGAATACCTCGTATCATCGTTAATCATATCCCATGCAATATATTTAGCGTGAGAAATGTCCTATTCGTTCGTGGATTTATCAAACTAATACGCCAAATTAGGGGAACATAGAAGAACATCAAATGCGCCGTTTGAAGGGCTTCACAATTGTTTGAATCTTCGAAGAATGGAATGGTGTATATATCGACGGAGCATGCTAACGTGAAAATCTGTCACCTAAAATATGAAAGAGAAGTAAAACCTTGTAGCGGAATCATTTTTCATCCCATTTACTCCGGATGTTAAGAAAGAACTTGTACTAGAATGCTGCCGAACTAAAGATCTACTCTGCACATATCTGCGACGTAGAGGTACGTAGAAACCAGAAAGCTATTTCACATATCATGGCTCACTACGAACTTAGAAATACCATTACTTAAAATTACACTTAGTACTGAGGCGACTTACCTTTATATCAAAACCAGACAGTACATCCGAGGTAGACAAAAATTGATTAAGTTAGTAGTATTAGTAGTGTTTAGGGGAGACGACCGACAGCTGAGGTCATTTACGCCATTAGGGATGGACAGGAAAGGATGAAGGGTGGAGAGAAACCCGGCGTCGGCATTAGCCTACTCTTTACGAAAGGCGCCGAGGGGTCCGCAGCTTAACGTCCCATCCGACGGACGGCGTACTCACTCAATGTGCCCTCCCCACTAAGCACCTTAAGTAGGGATCGAGATACCACTGAAAAAAATTCGACGCCGCCGGGATTCGAACCCGGACCCTCTGGGTGGGACGCCAGTACGATAGCCACCGCACCATCTCGATCCTCATTGATTAAGTTTGAGTGAGGAATCACCTTTCATTAGATGTGCCATTTTCTGTTTCACTTAGTCTCCTACACCTTACGAATAAACTAAATACAATAATGTAATTACCGCCTTATTACTCTTTTCGACTGATTGACCTCGTTGTACTCTTCAACAGGCACGAAAAGGACGAGGAGACGTACCGAGATAAATTACGGAGGGAAAAGACGATAAAAGAAACATCAAAACAACTAGTTGAAGATTTAACGAAAAAACTATTGGATATGCGAGTCGTAATTATATCCCTCCACGAGGTCGTGGGCCGGGTTAAAACGCCAGATGAAATAGCCATGGCGACAGAAACCATAAACGAGATGACCTTCAAGGAAATAATGAGTCAAATCGCCAATCGTGAGTAAAATAATTTAGTTGAAGCGAAAGATTCATTTAATCACTCACGTTGTGGAGCATAAAAGTTTCGAATGAATGGTGAGTCAGCTGAACATCCTTTGCTGTAATCATGTCCCCGCTTCCCGCTGCGTCTTTTTCAAATCCACAGGAATAACATTAGGATCGCAAAATTTTAAGTTGTCCGGTAAAAACAACACGAGGCGTGAGCTTTTGATATCAAAACAGAATCTTGTGATTTTATTGTGCGCCACAAATGTGGCATATTAAGGGCATGATTGCATTTCGAATCGCAAAATTACAGCCTTCGAAACCCTGCAACTCACTAAGGAAAAGGTGAAGAAACTTCGAAACGAAATCGGTTTGGCAGTAGAGAACTGGCCCGAACACGAAATGAGTGAAGCTGAAAATAATATGAAAGCACCGAAGGAGAAGCAGACTCCCGAAATGCGACAACTGTTGATGAAAGAACCAGCGATTGCCGAGGTCGCCGGGCAAGAGTACCACAACAGGGCGACGGAGCATATTGCCCGGGCTCATTTTGGAGGACCTACCACATATTTATACAGTAAGTCTCCTCTTTCTTTCTCTTATTTTCAGCATCATTTCCCATCCTTCTCATGGGCTACTTCAACTTAAATTGGATTTCTTTCCCCGAGGGTTCTCGATCCAAAATAAATGAAGACCATAATTGAACAGCATTCGTAATATTTTTATATTTAAATCGACAATCAGCAACATACGAGTGGACCCAGAGATTAACTCTGACTAAAATACTTTAGCTGGGTTCATTAATCTTTCGATAAAGTGTCCTCGACGGACTTAATTTGAAATTTCTTAATGAGGGTAGAAAAAGAAACTTTGCACCTCCACATCAAGATTTAATACTTCACACGACCATGGTTTCGATGCTGCGCATCAGCGTCCATCGAATCAAACCATGGTCGTGTGAAATATTAAACCTTTTTATGTGGAAATGCGAAGTTTATTTTATCACAAAGATAAGCCTGAAACTGTTTCGAAATTTCTTACTTAAAAAGATATTGTCCCACGCGCATAGATTTGGAAGTCGTCGATGACAATGAAGTCGGAGTCGCATCAAGAGCCGAAATAAAGCTGGCAAGTCGCCGTCTTGTCAAGGACTCCGAGATGCCTTCATTCGGTTTGGCGGCCAGAAAAGAAACCAGGAATCTTCACAAGCGCACCAAGCCTAAGAGAAGGAAGTGGACACTATGAGTCACCATCGTCTGCCCTTCTGAGGTCAAAGCCCAAAACTCCGTCACTGGAGACATTTCAAATCTTATGTTAACCGCATGCAATATTTTATAGATTCAACGAGCAATTTCCTAATGTCCGCTCAGCGTGTTGTCAAGTTTTTCACGTCCCCAACAGGTGGAAGATTATGTTGCTTTCCTAAAATTCGGCACTCTATTTCATAATATTGGTTATGCTAACCGGTTTAATGCAAGAATTCAAAGTGAATGACTTGCCTTAACTATTGACTACTAGGTCTCAAAGTTGTTTTGATTAATGACTTATACGCCGATAAGTATAGCATATGCATGTTTTTACCAAAATCTGAGTCCTGGTTGATGGAAAGTTCTTTGTAAATTCTATATCATCTCGTAAAATGCACCTAACAGAGAAAGAAATTAGAAATTGAGTTCACTCCTTTTACAGTAACAGAGATTTATTTATTTCCCGCAATAGCAAAAAGCGGTTATTTAATGAGTTCTGATCATAACTTTGCCTTTAAAACGGGACACATTCCACTAGAAAAATCAATCGGCTTGAACGGGGTTCGATTCTGAACCCCGGTCTGGGCGAATAATCCATCAGCGGATGACCCCGCTGAAGCGACCCTTTCATTGCATTTCCGCAGTTATTCCCACATTGAGTCTTCAATTTACGTCACAAGGGTCGAAATAGGTGCAAGGTGATGAGAATTGACCGATTCCACTTTAGGAAATAGGTCTGTCGTCGACAAAACTCAATTGCTTCATATTTCACTTCGTGGAAGTATTGAATATTGACATTAAAACACATCTACAGCAATACTTTTCCAAGGGTTTTTGTTCGTACAACACGTTACACCGTGTTACGGCATCATCAGGCACGAAACCTAAGCATGGAGTATGGATAACCAATTGCACTTGAAAAAGTGCGATTGCATCCGTGTTTTAATATGAATTTCTATCATTGATATTGAAAAAAAATAAAGAAATGCATCAAAATTTTAATCGAAAAGAATTCCCTGTCCGCTGATAGGAAAATAGCACCATGCTGGAGCGTAACCAACACCTATAATAAATATTTGGCAACTCCATTTTATTCAATTGCAGTTATATTCTTCAAAGAGCTAGTGGTCCTCAAAAGTCATTATAGTGATGTTCATGTACATCGGTGTATCAGTATGGAGGATCGCCCTAGGTAAACGAAACAAGAGTCCCGGCACATATTGGCAGATGTCACATTAAATAAAATAACTTTAACCTTCCGTCGCTCGGCGGGACTTGACTACATCGCTCAGTCATGCGTAATTATAAAATATTCCACGGAGGAAAATTAAAATGTAAGAGGCTGTGGGAATAGATGTAAATCCTTGCAGAGCTATCCCGAAGAGTTTAGGAAGAAGTGACAGTAAGGAATGGTGCGGTAGTGGTGGCACATTATACTGACATCCCACCACTAGGGTCCAGGTTCGAATCTCAAAGGGAGCAGGATATTTTCCAATGGTATCCCTACCCCTACTTGGGGTGCCATGTGGAAAGCACTTCCATCGGAGTACGCTGTCCTTCGGATGGGACGCTGATTTTTGTGATCCCTTGGTGCCTTTCGTTATAAGAGTAGGCTAATACCGACGCCGGGTTTTTCTCCACCATTCCTCAATTCCCTGAACATCCTTCCATTGCTAGGACACACCCTTAAAAAAAATTAAAACTACCGAGAATTCTTACCATACCGAATTACCCACATCTATTCCTAATGGGACAATTGACCTCAACCGTCGGTCGCCTTCCCTAATAACTACCACTAACGAAAATGCCTACGAACTATTTTGTCCTTCCAGCTCAACGTTGGTCAAGGAGAGAACCTCGAATTTAAATTTTTCCAGACTTGTTTTCGGAAGAAAAAACATAGCAGACCAATTTCCAGGGATATTTGAATAGAGAACAGATAAGTCCCACAAAAGTTTATCAAATGCGCTTGCCTCTTCCGCTTTGCCCTAAACTTATGGACCAAGGTCTCCGGGAAACAAAGTTGGAGTTGTTTTAATGGTGTCGCTCCCGTTCCGACTTCAGTTCTGTCCTTCGTTCTTTGCTGGCGACGGAGGGTCCCATTTTCAGGTAAATTACTTGAGTTTGAATACATTTATTTGAAGTTTGAGAATTTTTTATTTTTATTCACTGAAATTCTCGTGTTTTTCGGGAAGTTTTTGCCAACAGAAGTAAGCAACTGCTAACACAGACCTACCATTGATGGGATCGACGCGAGGCAAGGACAAAAGGACGATAAAGCGCTTATTAAGACATTCCCACAACAAAAATATGTTCATGGACAAGTTGAATACAATAACATCTTTAAGGTTCTTTAAATTTTACTGTTTTAAAGATTACACGAGTAAATATTGACATCCGATTTTACCAGCGCTGAAAACGGATATCAATTGCTACCGCCAGAATTTCCCAACAAATCTAATTGCTCATCTAATGAAAACTTGGCTTTTCATGTAGTTCTTCAAAAAGAATAGCTGTGACCGGTTACTCAGATAATATTGGCGAGAAGTTAATACGAACATCACTTTGAAATTTGAAATCACACATCACAACATGAAAGTTGTCATAACCCGACTTCATGTCAGAAAGCGAAAAAATCTTATGCATTTGCAACCTTATGTTTGCAATCTTACGTTCTTTGAACACAGTAGTTGCCTCTTCTCAATGAAAGCCTTCTTTTCTTTGGCTATTCTTCGCTTGGTGTCGATCGAAGTTCTTCCATCCCAAGTTATACTTCTTCCCAATTAGATGAAGGATTACACTTGCCCTTCCATCAGTGAGACACGCTTTATACGAAAGTAAAGACATATTTCGCGAATTTGATCTATTTAAAAAATTTCTATAACTCACCTATAAAACAGGCAATTCCGATTAAAGAGAAGGTCGATTTCCAATGATTCACAGTGTGATATGATTATTAGATATGATTTCAAAAACATCATTCAAGAAGATTTTATGATTTATAAAGATTTCCAACGAGAACCAAGATTTCAGAAATCATTAATATTACTAATGATTTTATCGTCCGAAACAGCATTCACTGCAAAATATTTTGGGACTTGTAGTGATGGAGCTCAGGCTGAAGTTACCATACTGGACTTTTCTAGAGAATCCTAATAGTAGTACCGGACATTATTATTATGGGAAATCCGGTTAAGGTAGATTTTGGATGGACACATGGGCCAAATAAATATTATGTTTCTCCTGGCAAAACACAACCCAACATCTTACTATAAAACAAGCCCCTCTTCATCTCTGAATACTTCCTTCCTCCCTCCAACCCGTCCAACATCCATTTCTATCCTGATTCTGCCCTTTTCTCGTGTGCCTAACATTCTTCACCCTCTATGAGTGTACAGAGAGGCTCTAGCCGTGAATGGCGTCCCGTCACTTTTGAGAATAAATATCCAAGAATGTTTGACGCTTATAAATTATATTAAATATTGTCCAGTGAATTCCAGGAACTTTTCTACCAAGAGTAAAGAAATGGGAAGTCAGCATGGGCTTTACACGGGTTTTTATGGTGTGAATCGCGATGTTATCTAAAGGGAACGTTTTGAAACGATTCTTAAATAATTTATAGATGTTTGAAGAGCACCTTCCATCAGTGAGACACGCTTAATACGAAAGTAAAGACATATTTCGCGAATTTGATCCATTAAAAAAGGCAGCCTTCTTATATTTTGGGTTTTTAATGAATTGTACTTGAAGTTTCCAGAGCACCTCACGACAAAACGGGCGCCGCGCACGGCAGCACCGCATTCCTTGACAAGAGGCACCTGACGTTCCGCCCCAGGGTACCGCTTGACCCCGGAGCGAGACGGCAATCTCCCTTTGACCCGGGTGAAGGTTCACCAGACGGACAGTCTGCAGCTTAAGGACGTCATCCTTAGTCACCAGCCCCGTCACCTTTTCCGGTTCATCAAGATCCTCCTCTCCATTTTCGGGTTCCTCGGGGGTGTTATTCGTCGCCAGGATAATGGGAGCTGTAAATGGAAGGGAAGTTGGTTCCTTTTTCCTCATTCGATCTACATTCCTGCATGTCTAGGAATAGGGCCGCCATGAATTTTCGCTGGTTTATTGCCTACGCCACCTCCGTGGTGAGAAGTGCAGGGGGGTCCACAGCGCATCTGCCTGCACGGAAACCGTGTTGATGCGATGGCAATACGCCGTTATTTTCGAAGGTAGTTTTCATTCGTCCCACGATAATTCTTTCGAACTATTTGCCGAGATTGCTGGTGATGCTTATAGGTCTACAGTTCTCGGCTTTCTTGGTGTTTTTGCCAGGCTTCGGTAGCATGACAGTGGTCATTTTCCGCCATTGTAGCGGGCAATAACCATCGTGGCATTGAATATCTTTAGGATGGCAAGAGGGGCAAGGGCATGTTTAATTTTTTTACCGGTGTAACAGGTCATCTCCTGGGGCGGTGTTCATACAAGTTCTTGCATATACCAAGTCGTATTCATGGATGCTACCCATTATGTAATTATGTTCGTATGTAGTATTGTGCCGCGTGTAGACCGCGGAAGGCTCGTTTGGAGCCGCGTTGAGGGTTTAAATCAGAGATTGCTGGGATTTTGCCGGGGAATCGGAGCGGACTTCGTTGATCTGAGGCTCGTCCTCTCATCGTGTCGGGTACCCCTTAATCGCTCCGGGGTCCATTATACTGCCGAGGCATCGCAGTTGGTAGCGCGTAGGTTACACGAACACGTTTCGAGGGTTTAGCATAGCTGGTAGGCAAGAACGTAGGTCATATATTGGGAAAAATAAAGTAGAATCCAGCGCTTTTTGTCAATTCAGTTCAGGTAATGCCTCTCAAATCCCCAAAAAAATTGAACAAACAAACACTTGCGTTAAAGCAACATATAACCCACATAAATTTAATAAAATTGGTGCCTCTACATACATAACAGATAGCAATGCAAGTGAATGTAATTCTTTTGTCTCTGTTCACCACGAATCGTCTCAAAACAGTTTTGTTAGCGTACATAAAACCGAAAAACAAGAAGTTATTAGCCATATTAAAATTATAACATTAAACTGCCGTAGCATTAGAAACAAAATATCGGATATTGAACATATTTTTGTCAGTACAAACGCAGACATAGTAGTTGGAACGGAAAGTTGGCTCACGGGAGATATAGCAAACAATGAGGTTTTTCCGAACGGTTTCACAATTTACAGAAGGGACAGACCAAATAGGTTGGGTGGGGGAGTATTCATTGCAGTAAAGTCACATCTTAGTAGCCAACGATATGAATGCGACGTAGATGACATAGAAAGCGTTTGGTGCAACATTAAGGACTACAACGGCAGAAGCCTATTCGTGTGTTCATTTTATAGACCCCCAGATTCTAACACAGATGTCCTACACAAGCTCGACGAACAAATATCCGCTATCAGAAAAGACAAAGCAACAGTATTACTAAAATCGCTGGTGACACAAATCTATCGTCAATTGACTGGGACAACTACTGCGTAGGAAAATCTGCCAAAAACAGAGATTCATGCCTAGAACTCCTTCATATATTCACAAAACACTCCTTAGAACAAATTGTTAAATCACCAACACGGGGCCAAAGCATACTAGACATCTTTGCGACTTCTATGCCCGAAATCATTACTAACATTGAAATAATAGACGGAATCAGTGACCATAAGGCTATTCTTGTAGAGTTAAAAACTAAGTTCGTCAAAATAAACAAAGAAAAGCGTAAAATATACCTATACAACAAGGCATATTTTAACGGACTAAGAGAATATTTAAAGATAAAATACCAGAATACAAGACAAAAACACTGACAACAAATATAGAGAACACTTGGAATTATTTCTTAAATATTTTACGCGAAGGAATGAAGACGTACATCCCGTCCAAACTCAAATGCGACAGTAAGGAACCTAGATGGTACAACGGGGAAGTCAGATCGGCATTAAGAAGGCAAAGAAAGCTACAGTCAAATTTTAAAAAGAGTTTAAAAAGTGACGATATAGTTTATATGAATACATCCAAACAGCAACTAAAAGAATGTCGTAGTAAGACGAAAAGTATTATGCGCACAGCACTACACTCTTTTAAATCTAAATGGCTAAGCGAATATCTTGAGGAAAATCCAAAGTCATTCTGGTACTATGTTAGGGAAATACAGGGTAAACGTCCAACTGTTCACTCTTTGAAGACGGAAAATGAAGGAATCATTACAGATAGCGTGAAAAAGACAAATATTTTAAACCATTTTTTCCAGAGCGTCTGCAACAAAAACACAAACGCACCAAACGATCCTCCACACCCACCCAGGGAACACATGAGCGATCTTACATTGACCAAGCAGGGAATAGTACATCTGCTCCGTAGTATCAAAGCACACAAGGCACCTGGTCCGGAAGAAATACCTGCTAGAATATTAAAGGAATTAGCTGAAGACATTGCCCCGTTTTTACATATTGTTTTTCTAAAATCGATAGAAGAAGGCTCAGTGCCTCGCGACTGGAAGCTAGCCCATATAACTCCCATCTATAAAGGTGGTGATAGGGATAAACCAATTAATTACCGACCCATTTCTTTAACATCGATCTCTTGTAAAATATTGGAACACATTATTGTCACTAACATTATGATATTTCTTGATAGTAGGAAAATACTAATCCACAACCAGCACGGATTTAGGAAAAGCAGATCTTGCGAAACACAACTTTGTCTCTTCATTCACGATATACTTAGATCGGGAGAAAACAACACACAAGTCGATGCAGTATTCCTGGATTTCAAAAAAGCCTTCGACAAAGTCCCACACAATAAATTGTTACATAAACTTAAATACTATGGGATCAATGAGAAAATAATTAATTGGATTAGAGACTTCTTGTCAAACCGCAAACAAATAGTAGTTATAGATGGGTTGTGCTCAACGGATAGAGATGTAACTTCGGGCGTCCCCCAGGGAAGTGTAATAGGGCCTCTTCTGTTCTTAATATACATAAATGACTTAAGCACACACGTTAGTAGCAATCTAAGGTTATTTGCTGACGACACGGTGATATACAGGGAAATAAGGAGCCAACTAGATCGCGAGCTACTCTCTAGAGACTTAGACAATATCTCGGAATGGTGCAATAAATGGGGATTAACACTTAATATAGATAAATGCGCAGTTTTGAAATTTTGGAATAAAGGAAGTGAGGAACTGGATATAAACTACAAAATAGAGGGTTCAGTATTGACTACGGCAAATCAAGTTAAATATTTGGGGGTTGTTCTAACACCACGCCTTTCATGGGGAGCACATATCAGGACAATATGCGGATCAGCTTTAAAGAAACTTGGCTTCATAAAACGAGTGGTGGGGAAATATAATGAAAAAGTTAAAGAGAGGTGTTATTTTGCTCTAGTTAGACCTCATTTGGAATATGCCGCAAGTATTTGGGATCCGTGGGAGAAAATTTGGCAAAAAGAATTAGATAAAGTCCAGAGAAAACCCGCTAGATTCGTTAAAAATTGTTATGATAAGAACACAATTGTGACAGGTCTCTTAGGGGATTTAGGCTGGGAACCACTTGAAGTGCGGAGAGAAAAAGCGAGGCTTAGACTTTTAGAAAGGTTCAGAACAAACGAGTTTAACTATGACACTGAAGGAATTATAATGGCCCCACACTACTTAGGTAGATCAGACCACAAAGATAAACTAAGGGAGATAGATTCCAAGACAGATAGGTACAAATACTCATTCTTTCCCCGAACAATCAGAAATCATAATAGTAAGAAACCGAAGTCACTTTAGAAATATTGAAAACATTGAATTTACAAGTCGGAGCAAAGTTAAACACTGCAAAGCTGTTAGGTATACTTTCAGGTGTATGTGTATGTAAGATATAGATTGAGTGTCTGCATGTGTGTGGGGTGTAAGTGTTCATGCATGAATGTATGCCATGTTTTTTTTATATATGATTTTGTGGTTATTGCATGCGGTTTTTTTTCTTTTTCTTTTCTAAATTACGTCTTTTTCTTTTCTAAATTACGGGTGGTGTCCTAACACCCCCCGCCACACGCCCTTGCGGCGTCTTGCGGGGTATTAAGTAGATGTAGATGTAGATGTTGATGTTCAGTGGTTGATGTGATGGATGTAGGCTGCAAAGGGAATGGTAGGTGTGCCACGTTGTCCTCTACCATTCGGGCATGGTCCTCTCGGAACAAGTTGTCCCCCAGTGAGTGGTGTATCTTGTTCAGCACCCGGCGGAATTCTTCTGCTTTCTCCTCAGGGAGCGCAATTGGTGTTCCACCTGGGTCGTCGATAATGCCAGTTGCTTCGCTCCTTTTCTGGCCTGTGGGGACCTTAAACATGCGCCAGAACTTGCCGCCATCCCGGTGGTCGAGGTCAATGCACGCCTTCTCCCACACCGCCCCCTTGTGCTGTATTATTTTCCTTCGGATGATTGGATTTGTTCTATTCCATTCTGTTTTAAGTGTCTCATCTTTAGTTCTAACCCATAGCCTGTAGAGTTTTCTTTTCCACTTGATGAGGGAAACTATGTGTTGCGGAAGTGGTGGGCGTGTAGGATTTATGGTTTTTGTGGGGAGGTCCTTCCTTGTAACACGAAATGCCTCCTCAACTGTTTCTACGCCTACGACATCAATTTCTTTAGTTGATGCTAGGGTGGAGATGGATGCCGTCGCGTAACCGATTTTTGCGTTGAAGGACTTCCAGTCTACCATAGCATAATCAGTTCTGTGTAATACTTGGTGTGTGCCCAAGTGATAAGGAGAAATGGAAAGGAGAAAGGCATATGATCGGATGTCAGGCAGTCATCTCCGGGATGTCACCGAGAAAATGCAAGATGTCGGATGAGACCAGTAGGTCACCAAGTATGATGTAGGGTTGCCGTAGAGAAGTGATGTGTTTTAGGGCCTTGGTGGGGAGATTGTCTTGTCTCCTCGAGTAGAGGACTCCCACGTTGATTTTTTTCTTTCCAATCGTTATTTGTGTAAGGCCCCCTCATTTTTATCCTGAATTGGCTCCGGAAATCGCAGTCTCTTTGCTGGGACATCGTCACTGATGAGAATGGTGACACCACCTGATTTTGGAGAGAGTCGAGGAGTGCCGAATTCCTGAAAATTAGAGATATAAAACTTTGAGTGCGGGCGCAGGTAAGTCTCCACCAGCCCCATGATGGAGAGACTCCCTTGGACCTCATATGCTCTTTAATTAGCGGTTTTTTTTGCCACACGGCACCCTGAATATTGACGAATGACACCGTTGAATCCATGGCGGGTCACATTTGGCTATCTTATATAACTGGAGCTCGCGGGTGAGATGAATTGTGATTGGTCCGAAGAGGAGGAGCCTCCTGATTGGTCGCCGGGCCGTTGTGGTCTGTTCCTTCCTATTATAACGTCAATTAGTAGAGGTTTCCATGCATCGATGAGGGAATAGCCGGAGTCCCTGTTGAAATTACGTTCTGCCATTCTAATTTCAATTAAATTGCACTCACCCACCCTGAGGACGATGCACGAGTCGGGCATCGAAACGTCGGCCAATATGGAACCACTGACCCGGTGGAAGACTCGAGAAAACTTCATAAAGCAAATAATCTGGGAAAGCACCAGATCTTACTTTTCTTAATATCCTTACTCAACGTCCCTGTCATCAATGCCCTCCTCCTCGCGAACCCTTTTCGGCAAACACAATTTTTCTTCTTATGTCCCTGCTTATTTAATAATAAGTTTGGTCCAAAGAACTTCCAATAAAGACAAACTGTTTCATTTGCTCTAGTTTCTGAACTCCCATTTTAATATTTAACGTGTGTCCTCTTTCTCTAAATCCGCATAACCTTTGCGGGGCACTGTCTCAGGCTTAACTATGCGGAATCTCTCCACATTTAAAAGGAATGGTAAAACAAATATCCGCAGGACCACAATTTCCTAAAGCACGATCATAGTAGTTTCTCTGACACGCAGCCTCATCAGGTGAGAAGTCCGCAGAGGGTTGCGTTGTGGTTGCTATTCTATTCCGATGGGATGGGTAGATGAAGAAGGAACCAAAACAACAAAGTAATACGTCCCCCGGGTAAGTAAGGACATCTCCTGGGGCTATTATCAACCTTGTACGGACTTTTCCCCTGATGATACTGCGCGACAGCAAAAACACGGTCGTGTGCGTCCATAAATTGTGAATTGTGGTAATACGGAGTTTTGTTTACCATTTGTTGCGCATAGCCTTTAATTTGTTCAGTCATTTTCAACCCACACTTATCCTCCTTATTTTCTAATGCACTCAGCAATGCTTGCAATCCCTTGGCTGACCGGTAAACTAGACTTGTTCATTCGCAAACCTAACTGATTTTATCAATTTCCCATCGCCTTTCATTCCTGTCTCCCGTTCTTCCCATATACGTTGACAAGATTTCCTCTTCAAAGGGCAGAACGTGCCCAGAACGCACCACCTCGTCAAATTGTCCATGGTGAGGGTCCAGGTCACGAACATACGTCACCAACACTAATACGGCGCTTGCAACAGAAAGTGGTAGGGCACGGCACAGATAATTTTATGTGCCGTGCCTTACAACTTTTTGTTGGCAAGGGCCTATTTTCCTTTATTTCGCGGGCCACTTGTGGCCGAAATACGCGTATCCGACGCACACCCTCTTTGTTGTTTATTCCTTGACTTGGGTCAATTTGAGTAATATTCTCCCAGTAGTGAGGCCCTCTCTGGATGAGGGAGTGAGTGATTGTATTCCCGAGTTCTCGTGAGTGCGTCAGCTCTGTGTTTGTCCCTGCCGTGGAATTTATTCCCGTTAATAATCACGGATAGTGTGTATCTCTTCATAAAACCAAGTATCCTTAGCGGAGTCCCTTGAACCCTGTGAAGGATCCCAATTGGGTTGGAGTGTTTGCGTCTGTAGTTGGTCACTGGCGAGGAAGTAACATTACCCCAAACTAACTGCAGAAGGGTATTCAGGCTGAGAGAGGTTGTGGTTGGGCACTGTCGTGGAATTTCCATTCCAACAAACCATCACGACAAATTGAGTTTTCTTTGTGGGACGAGTTGTCCTAACTTATTACGGCCAAAGGAGTTTTCATTTTATTTTATTATTTTACGAGGCATTAGAGATCAGGTTTCTTAGATTTCAACTGACTTATCATCGATGTTAATAACTTGGACACACTTCCTGTATCAATATAATAAGAACATCTCCTGGGGCGAATTACATGCTTGAATGAATATATTCCTCAAATTGACGGTAATAAAATGAAACTGAAGTAGTTTGACTTGTTGAGCTTTCTTGTAATAGTGTGTTGGAAAACAAATACGATAACCTCTCTTTGATTGACCTTCAGCCATATTCCTAAATCCTCTTTTTTCAAAATACAATATGAAGCAGCAATCTCTAGTTTTCTCCAAAACAAAGTTCACGGGACTGGACGTCGAATCAGATCTGAGATTGGAATCGATTTCCTTTCAGCCCAACGCACAATTACTGCACACGTAGCAATAATCAACAGCGTACTTCACATTATCAATCTCTCTTTTCTTTCATTTCACAATTTTCAAAACTGAATTGCTAATTCTTAAGGTGGCAAAGGTACGTAAAAGATGAATTGCAACGAACAGGTAAATCATGGAATTTGATTTTTTAATTGATTGCGTTTTTGATGAATATGCATAGGAAATTTATTTATTTAGTAAAAATTGTGCACATACAGCAGGATTGCCAATTTATAGTGACACTTATAACAGCAACATATAAGGACACAAACATACAAACATCAACAAGACTATAATTAGCAGTTATTAGAGATAAATGTTCATAGAAATAACAAAAACAGTGAAAGAAAGGAACAAAACCGGGATGTGGGAGTGAAAGGAGAGATTGTGCTAGTTCTTTCGAGAGAGATGTGTCAGAGAAAGGTTTATAAATGTGTTGGCTGGGAGTGAGAGGGGGTCAATGCTTTCGGGAAGGGAATTCAGTAAAGCGGGGAGACGGAAGAAAAGGGAACGTTTGGTGAGGGACAATCTGGGAACGGGTTGGTGGAATAAAGAGTGATCGCGGGTAACTCGGGGGGGAACTCTGAAATTGATAAGGGAAATTAGTTCAGGACAGTCGTTAATGGAGTTAAGGGTGTTATGCATGAGTTTTAAATCGGATTTTAGACGTAGAGTGGAGAGATTACAAATCGAGAGCGAGGAAAGAAGTGATTCAGTGGGCGAGTCCCGAAGATGGGGGACTCTGTACTTGACAATTTTACTGAAAAAATTAGTTATCGTGTTAAGGGTATTAAGGTTAGATAGGGCAGACATGGACCATATAGGGGAGCAGTAGGTAATTAATGGTAAGATAATGTTTGAGAAATATGCGGTTAGAGATTGTACATCTTTTATTTCTGTGTAGCGGTAAAGTAGACCTAGAAGAGACATGGCTTTGCATTTAACTGCTTTGATATGACCTGAGAAATTTAGTTTGCGATCAGTTAATACACCAAGATCCTTGACAGAAGCAACACGATTCAGAGGAACTGAATTAATTGTATAGTTAAAGGTAAGAGGAGATTTTTTTTAGGGAGAGAACTAGAGTATTGCATTTATTTGAGTTTAAATTTAGCATCCATGTGATGCACCATTCTGAAATTTTATTTAAAGCCTCCTGAAGGTGGTAGCAATCCGTGGGGGAATTAATTTCCTTAAAAATTTTGCAGTCGTCGGCATATAGTAACGTGTAGGCTAGGGAGGTCGGGACTAGGGAAGCTAAGTCATCAATGTACAGATTAAAAAGATATGGTCCGAGAATACTAGCTTGAGGAACTCCAGATGTCACAGAGGACCTAGGAGATGAGGCGCCAGATAGTATTACTCGCTGATTTCTATTCGAAAGAAAGCTGGTCAATAATTTGAGAAAGTTTCCATGAACGTTAAAACGCTGACTAAGTTTATTAATGAGGAGGAAATGAGGAGGAAAGGTTTATTAATGAGGAGGAAATGCATTAAACCATTGACAAAAAAATACCATAACGGTAACTGGTCCCCAGGTGAGTGACCTAGGTCCATGGTAGTGGAATCTGAGCTGTAATGTGCTGCAGATTCTCTTGATTAGGGCTTAAGGGGTCAATATCAGTTTTCGGAGAATCGCAAAAACGTAAGAAAAATTTAAGGGTGATTAAAATAATTAGTGTAATTTATATCTAATAAAGGAAACTTAAAATTTTAAGGAAGATTTAAGGCACATTGAAAATTTTCATTTATACCACAAGGGAATAGGCCTACATTAATAACTTAAATTAGGAAAATACTAACACAAACCCACTCGAAAGTGAAGTGTAGGGGTAAAATTTCAAGGCAGACAAACCGTCTCCGAGTGAAACAGAGGTTTCACTAGGAGACAGTTTCACAGAGGTGACTTCTGTTTCACTAGGAGACGGTTGTTCCGCCAATAATCTTCAACTACGCTCATGAAAACTTCGTAAGAGAACTGAGTAAGTCAATTGAATAAAAAGAAGTGAATGAGAGAATAAGATTAGTGTACATTAGAGCCAATTTGTCAAAGACTACCTTAGCGGATGACAAATAAATCGTGTCAGATTCAGTAAAAATAGCAGTTAAACAGTTCGAGCAACTGAAGTTGAAAAATTAAGTTCACAATATGCTTTGGGGAAAACGAAAAATATGACAGAACCTAAAAGAATGAAAACTAAATATGGTCAAATATTTAATCTGCCAAATTCAAATGCCTAGGATAAATAATTGAACAGAACATCGCTGAAAAATCCACAAAGAGAGAAAAAGATAAAATTAGCTAATATGGACGCAACAGGAACACATAAAATTAGTAATCAGAATCAATTTACGCTAAAATTATAAATTACTCAAGAGTAATTTGCCCGCAACAGGTACACTATATTGAATCCCTGACCCTGAACTAGAAATTACCGAAGGAAAGATAAAGACAACAATGGCTGTGTACACTCATAACAATTTCAACGAATAATTCAATCAATTTGATTTCATTCAATTTCTTTTGAATTTCAATTCAGGAATTAATTCTTTCTCCGCAGAATTTTCGATTTTTCAGACATTCGTTATGAGGCATAAATAGCTTATCCTCAAAATATTTACATTCTAACATTTCCCCCGTAAATTATTCCACGAATCCAAATTTCTTTAAATTCAGCTCCGCCGATATTACGGACGCACTGATTGTAAAGACATCGATAAATCTTCAGATTACATCCACTAACATATTTTTTCAAGAAAATAATTTTCCCCGTCCCGCACTTTGAAATATAAAAATTTCACGTATTTCATGAATTATTATCCTAACCTTAGCTTTCGAAATTTACTAAAATCATCAATTCGAGCTCAAATTTTCAAGTCGATGGAATCTTGTCCCGATAAACGAGATACGGCAGTCGGAAGTGGGCCGCGGTGGTCTGGTGCCCGAGCCTCCGCCGCTCCAAAAGCTGGAAAAATACGAACGTTTTCAGAAGGTACAGTTTTTTTCCAAATATTTTTGTTGTGATGCGCACTTCATACCAGACGCTCAATTGTTTCGGTCGATCGATACCCATTTACTACAGACTTGCAGTGGTGGAAGCAGGATTTCAACCAGTAGTGGACGGCGGGATGCTGGGAATATCTACGAGGTATGTTCAAAAAGTATCGCGAATTTCGTTTTTTCGCGGGATACATATATTTGAATTGCAATTTTTTTGTGAAGTTATGTTGGTACTTATGTCTCTCACTTATGCCGAAAATTTCGGCCATTTTGAATGTTCAGTTAATTGTTGACAGCTGTTTTGCTTGAACGTGTTTTGGCTTGTCTTCGATTTTTGCCTGTTCCAAAAAATGGATCCAAGAATCTATATAAAATTTTGTGGGAAAACGAAATTAAGGGCGCGGACGCATTCCGAATGCTGACTGTAGCATATGGAGAAGCTACCTTGGACCGAAAAAACGTTCATTGGTGGTGCAAAATGTTCTGCGCAATTTGCGCGAAGAAACCCGCCACAATCGTCCGGATTTGTGGAAGAAGAAAAATTGGCTTTTGCGCCATGGCAACGCCCCAGCTCATACATCGGTTCTTGTGCGTGAGTTTTTGGGCAAGAACAACACACTAATGAACCTGCAGCCACCGTATTCCCCAGATCTGGCCCCCAGAGACATTTTCTTGTTCCCGAAACTGAAGAGGCCTATGAAAGGACGACGCTACGCAACGGTTGATGAAATGAAAACTGTATCGAAGGAGGAGCTTAACAAGATCACAAAAAATTATTTTTTGAAGTGCTTCGAGGATTGGAAAAAACGTTGACACAAGTGTATAATATCCAATGGGGATTACTTTGAAGGGGACAAAATAGATATTCATGAATTAATAAATAATTTTTGAAAAAAACACGAAAGTCGCGATCCTTTTTGAACAGACCTCTTAATTAGCCCTCTTTATTTGCATTATTTCATGGTAGTTGTTCTATAAAACCCAGACTTTAATTTAAATCTGAGGGTCGTTGAAACCCATTACCTCCGCGACTGTGTCCCTGATGTGCAGCGTACATTGGAAATGAAAAGAAGAAAGAGACATGCAGAATATTTATTTTATGAGTGGCTAGGGCTTTATTGGAACCCCCTGTTGACTTCTATCATGGAATTTGCAAGTGCAGCAAGCTGCCTTGAGTATGCCTATACTTCGAGGCGCTCCACATGACAACTGAACTCGGCACAGGACCAATTATCATCACTATCTCTCCAAAATCATTTCATATTCAAATCTTCATCAAGCAAAAATTCTTCTTTTTTCAAAATAAGGTGTCACGGCATGTAAATGGATTTTTTGAGGAACCACGTGAATTAATCGTGAGGGAAAAAACGAACACGATTCAAAGCATTGAAAGAGTGGGGAAGTCAAAGCTATCCTTCTCTATTGCATCAAGGTCCTAGTAGCTCCATTGATCGAGTTTTATCCAGCCTAGTGGAGTAAAATTATGACGATTCACTATGCAATACGTTTAAACTAAGTGGGCGATCCATTCATTCCCCTTCCATAATAACGCTTCTTGCCGAAATCGCCACTTGCACTCGTTCGTACCTCAGAGAGAAAGATGTGGGAGTAATGAGTGAAGAGGTTGCTTTCAAGTATTCTAAAACGTAAAACAGGAAGAAGGGGTAGGACGGCAGGCTTTAACAGATTATTTAACCACTGTCAGTTCGATATTTACTGTCTGTCACCAATTTACTGGACAAGGCAATCCTCTCAATGCGCAGTTGAGAGCTCATACTCGCACCCATTAGCCTCCCACACATACATGCTTCTCGCGACGCAAAACCTTACGTCATCCAACGATTACCTCACCTCCCGCCTCTCCTAGATTGCTCCTTAGGTACGCCTCCGACCCGGCATTCTCATCCATTGCCCCTCATTCCCGCAATTTTAGACGCACGCTTCGGAAAGTTGCAAGATGTCTTATTAAGGCGAAACCGGTCGCAATTGTGCAAATATGGTAAAATGGTGGAAGATAACCATGGGCAGAGAGTTACACCTGGAACAACGGAGTTTACTTCAAAAATGGTAACTTAATCCAAATGAATGACAATTTTAAATTGCGAAAAACTAACAGCAGGTGGCTAGGTAATCGTTCCTTACCACCACGATGGCAAGTAAATGTTGAAGATGAATAGGACGCAGTCAGTTGGAACCAAGCTACTTCGCCGTGCAGCAAGAGACTGTTCTGTCTCGCAAACAGAGACTACGTTCAATTTAGAATATACTGGAATGGATTTTTTAATGCTGAATATAGTTTAGGAGAGGAAAGAGAAAGACCGAAGAGACAGCCTCCTTTAACTGAATAAACTGGGTTAAAAAAAGCGACAAGATAAAGAGCGTAAAATAATGCAAAGGCAATAATGCCGTGTTCCAGGGTGCAATTCAGTGCACTGCCACTCGGGCTTCGTGCATTCACTACTTTCCAAGACGCCTTTCAACTCACCAATTGAGCGATCCATTGTTCTCTTTGAGGGCGAAGGAAAAGAACCGATGGTTAAAGGATGACCACTGAATGCGCGAATCGTAGCAAGCTGGACTGAGAAATTGAATTTCACAAGGGGGTCAGCGAAGCGGTCACCTGAACCATGAAAGCCGGTGTGGGTCCACCTGTGTGCCGTAAAAATTGCAAGCGATACATTGTAGCTTAAAAAGCAATCCTTGGAAATCCAATCGTGATTTAGTTGATCTTTCTAAACTACCTACCCAAATCAAATGTACTCTGTGATGCGATTGTGACATCCAGTGGTCGCGAGGACTCCTCTCGTTTTATCGGGAAGAGGGGCTTTGGTTACCTGTTGGCTCTTTGACGCCCCACACACTAATTTTTTCGAAAAAGGCACTCTGAAAAATGGCATATGCATCATGAAGTCCTTCCAGCAATGAAGCACTCGGGAAAGGGGAGTTAGTAACATGAGTTTAGTCTGCGGTCAAACATATAAAAAATTGGGATTTATTAGACGCATTGTGGGCAAAAGTGACTCGAAGGTCAAGGAACGTTGTTACCACGCTCTTGTAAGGCCTCATTTAGAATACGCATGTAGCGTGTGGGATCCGAGTGAAAAAGGCCTCATTCGGAAATTGAGAAGGTTCAACGCCGGGCAGCCCGTTTTGTTAAAAATTCTTACGATAAAACGAAAAGCGTCACTGAAATGCTTATTGAGTTGGGGTGGGAATCATTAGAAGAGAGACGATTCAATGCAATATTGAAATTATTAAATAAATTCAGATCCGCATGTTTCAGCACCGAGGTCTCGCAAATTATTCGTACTCCTACATACATTGGTTACTTGGATCATGGATATAAAATTCGGGAAATAGTTACCAGAACTAGCAGACTCAAGGACTCCTTCCCACGGACGATACGGGATAGCAACTGCAGGGTTATAGTCAGCAAAAATTCCACTTGCCACCCTCAGCATCTAGGGAATAATTAGTTCTACTTAAATTCATGCACTCTTACTGACTTTGCATGTTTTGTTGTCAAAACCCATTCTTTCCGCATGACCTGATTAGAATGCCTTTAAATAATGAAGTGCTCTTTACAGTATTGCCTGCTCTGTCCACATATAAGCTTTCTTCCAATCCTCGTCTCTCCCCGCGGGGGGGCTCCCGCTACCTGCAGCGCTTGGGTCACATTCCCTAACTTTATAATTGGGGAGGAGAGCGTATTGCATATTCATGTGGTGGTGGAGTTTCGCCTTCTTACTTTTCATATTCCGGCTTGAGGTTGTTGGATGGATTTCATGCTGCATCCTGGGGTGCAGTTGTTTGTTGGTTTATGTGTTTGCATGAAGGGATTTTTGTAAGAGTGTGTACGCCGCTGTGGGTGTAATTTTTAATGTTGTTGATTTTACACGTGGTATTATTCCTCTTTACGGGTGGTGACCTAACACTCCCCGCTACACGCCCTTGGGGCGGCTTGCGGGGTATTATGTAGATGTACATGAATTTACAGGAAGTGCTTCCTTTACTGGGAGCGTCAATCCGTTCGAAACGTACCGTATGACTCCAGTGGATACTGGAAGCTGGCCTCATGCCTCCTTCCGACGGCGCGATGTCATAGCTGCATCAGTCAGCAGCTCCGACGCCACGGATCGCTTGAGGTAGTGAAAAAAAGAGTTTTTCACGCAAGTACGGAGATACTTTCTCCTTTCAATTTCTCTCATTAGCTGTGACCTATCCTCACACTACACCACCCCTCCTCTCCAATTCTGGCACCTGCCCACACTGCTGGCAACAGTGAACAAATACGGCCCATTCTTTGCAGGCAAATATAAAAAAACTTCCTCTAGAATGGCTACAATTAGTAGACGTCCTATCCGAGTGCGGGAGGAACGGAAAACAACAACAAACAACGGAGAAGTCAATTAACGGGCGTTAATAAATAGAATATAATTAATGTTATTAATAGAACAAAAAACCTTCCATCCTTAACAGTGGAGCCATTGTTCGACGTCTTAAATGATTCCAGAAATATTATAGGTAGCGATTAAAACTGGCCAAGATTGCAACATTGAAAAAATTTAACCACTGGATAAAATAATTTTACTAAAGGAGAGATTATCATATTTTTGGCGCATGTTTCGGTTTTTTAATCTAAATTCAATTGGATTACTATGAAACAAACTTCTACTAACTATCCACCAAGTGAAGTCCTAACTGCATACCTTTATTACAAGATTCTAATGTCATCACTTTAAGAGCATCATTTGAGCAATGAATCAGTGTTCACCCGGAACGCTGGTTTCATTTGTAGCATACAGATTACAGGACACTAAGCCCAATGTTGCATAAATTTCACTTAGTTACAATATGAACTCCAAAGTTCATAGGTGGTTCTGCTTGAATATTTAGTCAAGATCACGGATCTTGATTAAATGTGCAAGTAAATTTTAACAATGTGGTGGAAAACAGAATCAGGATTCTCCAAACTTTGTGTAATACAACATAACGAATTTCCGGATCTAACCTAGACCATTTGAGCAGGGTAACTAGAGCCATAAACACCACAACCGGAAATGTTCCACAAAAAATAATTTCTAGAAGCAAAACCTGGATATGAAATCTTAGCAGTAAGTGAACATGAACATTGATCAGGGAGTTGGCACAGAAAAACCCACCCAGTGGAATAGCGATGGGTCTAACTTGATTCTGAAATTGTACTTCCCATTTAAAAAAAAATGCAACCCTCATCCATTGTTAATGTGAACATTAAACAAGGAGAGCAGCCATAGTGAAACAGTTAAATTAATTCTACTGGGTTGTATTATACGCTCAACTTCCATTTTTAAACCAAAGCCCAGCACTTATAATCCTACAGATGCACATCAAATAAATTAAGGCGAGGGGAAGTCCATGCATTCAATGGATGTACCAATAATATTATCCCATGACTTAGGAAGCATATGTACAATATTGATGCTAATTGGATTGATTAAAGACACGACTTAAATGTACATGGATATCCTCAATTTGGAATTAACTTTGTACAAAACATTTCAATTTTATCAATCAACATTGATGCATGAAGAATGTTTCCCAGCTATGATTAATTACTATTCCTTGACAACCATGTCTTGCATTCATTTCTTCACAATGCGAAGAACCAGCCAAAAATTGTAATCCATGAAAATGTTTTCATTTAATTCACTCCTGTGTGTACATAATTCCAAACACTAAGCTTGGTGCTTTGCACTTGAGAGCAAACCAAATGGTTCCAAAATGTTTGTTGGCCACATACAATATAAAGTCAAAAGAATAACATTAACTTTTTACTGATTAAATGTAGGTGAAACTATCGGGTACTTTTCACAATTGCAATTTAATAATGGCATAGGATGACTGACATGAGTGGTTAGCTTCCACAGAAAGACATACAGCAACTGTTTTCATTGCTCCATGGAATCCCAGTCTAAATTTTTAGATGAAGAGTTACTTTCCCCAAATCCTGAAGCATTTAACTACTATACCTAAATTGTGAATCTCACCTTTAATTTTCCTAATAAGGAGGGCATAGAAAGGATTTCAGCCTATTCACATTTTTAACTTCAAAATATTTGAAATAAATGAACCGATTTGCATAAAATGATGCATTTTCATATGATATCCCATTAGAGTCTATTCGTCATGACAGGAAGTAAACAAATTAAATAGTTTTAAATATTATTGAACAACAACAAGGGCTACCCAGACAGTGACCTTGGTTTTTGCTAAGTGCGAGAATTAGCAGAGGGAGTTGAATGGTTACTGTATTGAGGCACCTAGTACCTCAGTAAGCCTCAAGCTGTAGAGGTTGGAAAGTTATTAGCTTGTAGTTTCTTTACATAACGAGTCAAAAAGAACAACACAATGGAAAAAATCCTACCAAATGTTAAGTTTTTTCAGTGATAATGTTTGTACAGATAAAAATACTTCTCAAGCTGCTGACATTAATCGAGAAATTTGTGCTCTGTACAACCGAATGTGATGAGTGACACTAGTGAAGTGCTTCAGTGTTGTATTTGGTTCAAGAGTGAACATAAATGTCCGTGATAATGTCCAAGAAGTGGCCGGCCACCTGTCTGTGATCATCTCGATGGTGATCTTCAAGATGCCATCATCGTTTGGCTGTGACCTCAGAGGGCCGAATTTTCTTCTGAATGAATTTGTCAAGTAGTTCAGAGATATGACTAATATTCGAATCCGTTGAGCGAATATCTATTAAATAGTAAAGAAATGTAGTTTTGAGATGAAAATAATAAATTTTCAGCATCTATTCCAGTGTATTTTTTAAAGCGTAATGGGGATTACTTTCTGGGCAGCCCTCGTGGACTTTCCCCAGCCTATAACACTTTCATTTTGCATCAGCTTCTTGCTTGTCATATTCTATTCACCAGTTCGTCACACATCACACCAGTTTTCGTGGTGCCCTATCCTTTCTCACCAGCACAACATTCTCCCCCCTTCCTGTAATACCCTTCTCCATGCTCCACCCACTCAACATGTCCCTCTTTATCCAATCAATTAGACTTCGTTAGTTTACCCTTCAAATATTCAGGTTGAAATTATGACAAGCCTCTTCATTTGGAAGGATCCTAATTCATGCATAAGAATAATGGTTTACCTGGTCCCATAAAACAGCACAAGAGAAACATTTAACAAACATACACGAAAGTTCTTCCAATGCACACAAAGCAAAATTTTATGTTGGCACCCACTGATCCAATGCCACCATGCACATCAGCTTGACATTCCCTAGAGCAGAAAATGCAACACAACAAGTGCCTTCATCCATCCCAATAAATATTGACCTACATGCCCTCAAATAGATAACACAACAAAGTATTTAGCTGGCAATTATCTTTGGATCAAGTGGCATTAAATTCCACAAATTTTTCAAGGGTATTAAAGTAATAACTCAATGACGGAAGAAAATTTATAACCTCGTTGAGAGAGAGAATCCACTATAACTGCATCTAATTTCACCTATCAAATTGCCAGATCCAATTGCACAAGGAAGAAAAATATTTCGTCCAAATACATGGCATCCCTGAACATCACAATCCAAAACTTCAAAAAGGCACAAAGACATGTGTCCAAACGGCTGAAAATTATATTCCAAAACATAATATGTTTGAAACATTGTGCGCATCACGTGTTGGCGCTACAGTCCGATTCCTCAAGGGCTGATTTCCACAATCGCCCGTCTCAAGCATACAGCTCATCAATTAAACCAGCTAAAAACTTCATTCTGCACTGAATTTGCCAATTTAATTTTTAGATCACAATGGTCCAATGAAGTCACACTCCCACACCTGAACTGATGCAAAAATCAGATCTCCGTTTAACTTTTTGTGAAATACTCCTTATGGCACGAATATCTATGAATCCTGATAAACTTTAAGACTGGACAAATATGATAAGTATAAAACATAGTTGACAATTAAATGTACGGTACACAAGAACAAACTGAGAATCAATGAATCCACATGTTTCAAATTCATGACTTATATTACACTTTCAATCAAACATTTGACAGAAGAATCATTTTAAGCCTCAAGACAAAACAAATGGAAATGTTACAGATTACAAAAAATACAAGCATAAGCACTGTCCAACTCCAATTATTAAAAAAATGACTTTTAAATATCTGAATAATATTGGCGAGTCAATATAATTTTCACTGAGTCAAACTGTAACCAAGAATTGACTGTTTGGTGATCACAATTAATTAAAGGAGTCACCAGAATTAAAGTGATTGGGGTATGCACATCCATGAAAAACAAAAATTCTTAGCGATTCCAAATAACAGATTTATTTAGCTAATATTAGTCTATCTTAATATTTACTACAATGACAAAAATTACCGATGAGCATGGGAATGGCATAAAATAGAAACAAATTAATTGCCTTGCAATTTAATGAGACAGATAGTGAATTAATGATTATTCATTCATGTTCTGTGAAGAATTGCTTTCATTTCATTTGAGAATGCTCTTTTTACATCTAATTGCACATTCATCATAATTGCTCAAAATTAAAGACTGAGGAAGCATACTTAGGCATATAACTTTTGTATCACAAAATTTTTTATACGGCTGACTTAGATTCAACAAAATATAGTGCTGAAAACATCACATTCATATTTAATAAATTGTTTGCAGACATGCAAGAACATGGGTTTTGAAAATTAAAATTCACAATGAAATCAACCACCATTAAAAGCAACCTTGAAGTTACTTTAATTTCACCAAGCTCCAATGAAAAAGATTAATTTTTCATTTAACTTTTGACTTCTCCGAAGAGAGCATTGCTACTGTTACAACCAAAGTTAACAAGCGTGAAATAAAATACCATTTTTTTTTGGGCCAAAGTAAAGTGAAATTATAATAATAGTCGCTCTGAAATCTAAATATTAAGGGCGAATGAAGAGTCTAACACATGTAAAAGCAAGATCTACAATAACCTTAATACGCAAAGAATATCCAAATTCACTGTAATAACAACCATTAAAAAATGAACATGTAAAATGAAAGTACTAAAATTACCCAACAATCCAAGCATTGGTAACTGCGACTACTTGCTACTGTTGCAAATATTTACTTCTAAGCATAGTTTTGTTATAATTTAATGCAAAAGTTCATGACATAACAGTGAAAAAGGCGAATTTCAAAACAGGGAAATGAAACAATGTTCCTGATACACTTTTAAGTGTTGAGATGGTAATCTTTTACGTTCATCAACATCACAATGTCTCAAAAAGTAATTTCATGTACACAAACATGCCCCAGTGTAATGCACATAAAAATAACTATTTTCCTAAGACTTTAAAGAGAGAAGACAGATTTGAATCAACATTACAAATGGCGTTTCAAGTGAACCAATGCTCTTCAAATTCTTTAAGTACACCGAAGCTGAAAATGGAAACCCACGGGGGCGAAATTGGTACAGAAATAATAGTGACAAGTTTCCAAATCACAGCCAAAATTAGTAGCCGACCTTTTTATTTTGACCACAATAACTTAGGCGTGCATGTATTCATTGTGGCATTGAAATTGATGTGATTCACAAAAGGGCACACATTGGCATCCACATGCCGATATATATATATATATAGATAGATCTAGGCCCCATGGCAAATGGAAGAGGCTGAAGCACCAAAATGAAATGTTATGGGTGAGGCTCAAATTGACTGATGCGATCGGACCCACCTGGGTGGTCAATACTTTTTCAATGGCATAAAATTGGAGTCTTACACATCATTGTTGGCTTATTATTATTATCCTGAACACGTATTGGTGATAGTTATTTACACAGCATGGCCAGTTCAGCCAGTTCTAACAGCAATCTTATCCAATGACTGACTTAGAAAGAAGTGTCTACTGCATGAGCACAATTAGACAACACAATAATAATAAATTACAGCTTTCACTAAACACTGGTAACAACTTTTAAGTCATACAAAAGGATTGCCATGACAAAATTCTAAAAAATAAAAATTGGTAGGTAATATAATGGTATATCAAATGTTATATTTTAAATTAAGATATGAACATCACACTATATCTAATTACAAAAAAAGTTCAATAATGGACACCTGGGATGAACTGAAACACACACAAAGCAAAGCAGGAGGAAAAAAATAAAAGATTAAACGACGAACATGTAAAAATAATGACTTTGGAGGGAAAGCTTCAAAGAGAGAGAAAAAAATAAAAAGTCCAAGCAGCAATAGCCAAAATTTACAAATAATCAAATTCACAATTAATCCAAAACAGTCGTGGGCATACTTACGCATGGGGGGAATATATCTCCAAATTCCTTCATTGATGTGCTTTTGACGAGAGCACAGACAGACAGGTAAAGGGTATTCATGGGATTAAACAAAAATAATTTTGGGAAAGAATATTAAATGGAAAGGTATTTTAATTTGCATTTGACATTTAAAATGGCAATTAGTTGATCAGTTTCTCCATAATTGTAGATGAGAAGAGTATCAAAGAAATGGGGTAATTTTGACAAGGAAGACGGTCTGCACAATCCATCTTTCAAAACATCATCTTTACACTTTAGCCATGTTGGTCACATTTTTATTTTAAATACCATCCAATTTCATTTGCTTCCATTAGAAAAAAAATCCATAAGGCATGAATTAATTGCAATACCATTTAAAACTCCTATTTCATTGTCTCTTGACTGCTGTCTCATGGCATTTAAACCAATATACATAATGCACAAAAATTAAAGCTTTTTTTGCATAATAGTGATTAAGGATTTTTTTTGTCCAGAAAATGGTCCTTAAAGTTAAAAGCATGCCACCACCTTTGTCTCAAACAATCAAGAGTCAATAAATCTATCCAAGAACTTGAGATTATAACTAAAGTTATTTACAAGTACTTTCAATGTAAACGAAAGGAAAAATCATCTCCAACAACCTGTTGGCAGACTGAAAAATTGCATTCAAATGGCATAGTGACTACCTCAGAATTACACAAAGAATTATAGCAAAGGATGAGAACAAATGCCAACAACAGCACGAAATAATGTGCAGCGGGTAACCGACTCAATTTTGTAGATTTATGATTCCCTACTGGCAGAAGTGGAAAAGAGGCGAACACTAAAAAGAAGGCAACAGAAAGCATCACGAGAAACATTTTTTTAGGGGTTTTGGTATTGGTAAAAAGCATCACCTTTAAACATAAATTTACTTAATTTATACTACACTGATACACTTTAATTAAGCAAAATTGCTATGAAGTATCAACCTATTGAAACTTATGGTGGCATACCGTTCGCTCAAGAAAAATTCAGATTTACAAAAAGACCAGATTCAAAGGTGAGCTACGCTTTTGTGTCCGTCACTAAATATCCTGCTTGAAATCAATGGACGAACCAAATAATGGAGTGCAGTTGGCCGAAATGCACTTGGCTTCTCTTCTATTGCAATGCCTCATTACTGAAGGCAGCATGAATTCTTGTGCCCATTTTTTATCTTGAGGCGGGATTTGGGACGGTATTTCTCCAAGAAGGACAGCTGCTTTGCATTTATAGCACCACGCCGCTTCCTGAAACACAGTAAATTGATCGTGCATCAGTGCAACAAGCCGACTTGCTCACTTCACCACCTTCAACTTAGGATAGCAAGACGTTTCACAGCCAGACACACAAAGAGACCACCCTTCTTAAGCTTACTCTCGAATTAGCTCCACAGCATCTTCGTATTTCATCCCCAGTTCCACCAGTGCCAAAGCAACCAACACAGGAGCCCGACCTAGACCAGCTACGCAGTGGACCGCCACACAGGAATCAGCCGATTCTCGGAAACGACGCTTGAGTAGCTCAAACCACTCCTCAACCACCTACCAAAACGTAAGTTTTCCATTAGGAAATATTTACTTCAATGGCTCATTGAACGGGCCATGAAAATGCAATAATGAATCCACTTTTGATAATCCTATGCAGCATAGAAATTAAGACCAATCACGATAAGAATTATGCTGTACAAATGCACCACCCTGCTTTGCGTAATGTACATATTCAGTTGTTCTGTGTAGCATGTGATGGACACAATAATGTTGACATACAACTTACATACCAAGAACAATGACCAACAACAACATTAATCTCAACCAGTGAAATAAATTACAGACAAGCATGAACTTTGTGAAGTACACTTAAAATAATGTGATCTAAACTAGCATGCTAATCATTATAAGAGGTCATTGGGTTACATCAAGAAAACAATATCATGTTTTCATAAAAGATTTAAGATGATGAAAAGGTATCATATCAATCAGGAACATTATGGTAAAAGATTAACTATAGATAACTAGACTATATCAGCAAATATTTTGATTAATTAGGGTCATAATACTTTGTCTTTTGAACAGGAAATTAAGAGCAATAAAAATTATTATTATTATTTAGGATACATTGCTGTTAGGCGATAAGCCGGGTGGCAATGACATGATATAACAAGAGCTATAAACTATGCAGTAGTCAGTCTTAAAACATATCATAATGCCATTTAGTCATATAGTAGACTTGCAAAATAAAAAAAATAAGAAAAAACAATATATTGTGATACAGCCATACACCTTCTGCCGTATTGCATTGAACAATCCCATCATGTATACCTTGTACATTCACGCCTAAATGATTTAATGCTCTGATTAATGCTAATTAATGATTAATATTACAAAAACTAAGCACTCTTAGCAATCTTAAGTATGAGAAATATGAAAACAATATTAGGTATTGATACCAATCAAATTAGTTCAGGTCTTTTATTCATGTTTTCATATTAGGAGAAATGGAATGATGTGAGAGCACCTTTCTTCAACTTGACAATAATGATGGTGCAACATACTCGTATTAGAAGCCCAAAATGAATAACGTCTGCATCGATATCCACTAATTTGCTCCAGTTGCATCCCATTTGATCAGAGAGCCGAAATGTGCAATATCATCACGCAACAATATCAATAAGTGTCTAGTCGAAACGGCAATCTTTGAAATCAGGCCTGTCTCAGCTCAGGCTCTCAATTTAGATAATGACGCCACCTTCTTCCAATCAAAATAAGTAACAAATTGTACCTGAAGGAGCACTTGTTAAAAAATGCTAATAATGTGCAAGTAAATAAGAAACCTAGTTGGGCAATCACCTCAGCTGGAGGAGATGTACCATCTTCAAATGCCAGGTCAGTCACATCAATACCCTCGCTCCTCAGTTCCTCGATTTTGTAAGTAGGTTCACAAACTCTGACAACATCTTTCACCTTGTGCTTTTTCAATTCCTGCAAATGAATTAAAGACAACATTAATTTACCCGGCAGCAATAACAATTTGGTAAAATAAATATTGACTGGTCTGCCATCAACTTAACTCGGAACATCTATTACATAGCTATATTAGGGCATATCAATAATCCTCACTATATTCCCGTGAGCATGCAGGCTACTTCCCGAAATTTTCTCCTTAAGTTTGGAATATGTATTTTCTGAGGATAAAGACCCTATAATTTCACATACCATTGCTATCTCCGAAGTTGGGTCTTGTTTTAACTCGGAATCGATTTTGGCAGGGCCTCCAACAGCAAAGTGCTCCCACAGCTAACATGATCATTATAGCCGATTATTCTAAATTGATTTTGTTTTAGAAAAACAGGCCATTTTCCCAATTAAATCCAATATTTGGGAGAAATAGAGTAATTTCATACTTTTGTGAATTTCCCAATCAAGTGGCCAACCTGAATACTTAACTAATGGATATTAAAACACACAATGCTGCAACAGAAATGGACAAATTGGAAGGCAGGACTTTTTAACTAAAGAAGTATGTATTGGGTCAAGAATTAACCCTTTTGCTGAGGCTCACTCTCCAGGAACCTATTCCTTTCAAACAGGGACAATCATGTCTCCATTACCTTCATTATCCCTGGAATAATAAATAATCTAGATAATAAAAATATAGAAGTAATAAAAAATACCTAGATCCACCGTTTCTTTAACGGGATCATTAATTTATATGGACGAACATAACATGAATAAAATTTCAAAACAAGATTTCACACCACGGAAGATGAAAAGGTACATTCACAAAAGCAAAAGGGGTTAATACATAGTATCTATAAATTTCCTTAATTTATTACTTTCTTGAAACTTAATGGAACTGAAAACTTTTGAGGTACGATTTGATAAATGTTGAGATGCAAAATACTCTTCTTCACAGCAAGATATTCATTCTTAGACATTGATATCAGATTTGGTTGGTTGGTATTCATCAAAAATTGGTTGGTCATCTAACATAATACACAAAGCATGATGCAATTTTTAATAGGACCACTTAGTTGTGTGAAATGACAATTTTTTAGAAAATTAAAAGTTCATAAATATCAATGGCATACATTTCAAATGGATTCTCCCAGTATGCAACACATTGCAGTAACGCATTACTGTTTCGGACCTTCACTTCTGCATATGGAACAATTTTGGAAGTTCATTTGATTAGGAAGTTTGTGTGTGGCCAATAATTATAGTTATAACATCATAGTCTAAAACACGAGGTAACTTTAATCAATGACATATTTCAAAATGATATGGGTTATGCCAATGAAAACTTTACTTATATGCCAATGGCCTCTTGCAGTCAAACCACCAAACCTCATTAAATATAAAACATTGGGCAATTACCAAGTGCAATTACTTCATTGGCCATTATAATTTCATCATAATTTCATGGGCAATTTACATCATTAAAATGTCACAATATCGAAGTCCCTCCCTCTCTTTCAAAGATTATAACCAAGTTCAAACACCTTAAACAAATGAAGAGGGCAAACATCATGCAGGGGAATTTGAATACTATGAATCAACAAATAATTTAGTACCATACTAAAAGTGGAATATTACTCATTACACAAAGTTGAGCTCATACAAAATATCAGGGTGACATCCAATTTGACGTAGTTCTAAAACCCTCACAAACATTCATGAATAGCCATGAACAAGGCATTAAACACCTCTTTCCTGTTAAGGGCTTCCTTGTGCTAAAGAACTTCCAGAACAGAATTTCTGACAGAAGCAACCACGGTTCCAATTCCTAGGGGTCCCCCATGAGACTTGCCTTTAATCCTTGTGGGCAAATGATATTCTCATTTACTTAGGGATTCCATGATCATTTAAATAATCTAGGCTAACAAATTTATTTCACAAGTGTAAGGGAAAAGCAAAGCCTATTGAACAGGTGAATAATTTGCCATTTTTAGAGAAGCATGTGAAAGAGGCTTTATCTTTCAGTTAAAGAATAGGAAACAACTATTAACACTGAACGACTTCTAATTATAGCCTTGCAACGACAAACATTTTGTACCCTAAACAAAATGGCTTCCAGAAGAGCAAGTTTTCCAGGTTGACTCATCCTCCTGTCAAACCGAAAATTAAATACTTGCAAACATCTGCTCACATGCTTCTCTACACCCGTGGGGCGTACTCAAAGATTAATGTTGATGGTTAACAAGCAGATATTGTTGTTTTCAAAGTGACCCCATGACACTGACTTTTCCTATTCCTAGATGTCTTTCGTCGACCATCAATCCCAAGTAGTGTCTACCATTATGCCTTGTATCCATGAAGACCACGAGATGATTTGTCGACCCAAATTTCTCACCAAATGCTGATTGAGTTGAGGCTATATAATATTGTACATAGCAAGTTTTGTTCATGACACTCACATGGCACAACTTCCATAATTATAATTATCATAGGCCAATTGCTTTCTATGATCATTCTCCTCACTATGCTTTAGCACAACCCTCTGTAAATCATTTTCTACAAACATTTAATGTTTATCATTCAAACAAATTGTCAGCTGTGAAATAATAGTCCAGGGATACAAACACATCCCAAGAAGATTATTTCGTTGTTAACTTATACTTTTTATTTTACATGCACACACAAACCCTTAAGATTATGCCAACAGTTTTTCCAGAAACATTCCCACTGCTCACTAAATAGAAAATGCAAAATCAGTCAAGGCAAATGTTGCCATCACACAAACTCGCGACAGTCTACAAATCTTTAACGTGAATACATAGTAGGGGGCATGGTGGCTCTGTCATTAATATGATCTCTGGGACTATTAACTAACCATGGTGATTTTTTATGGAAAATGCACCACGCATTTTTAGAAGATGATCACAGCCATTGCAAAAATATGGTTGCTACCTTAAAATGTAAACATTCAAAGAACAGCTTCCTCAATCTATGAACTTGCTCATTCAATAAAGGTAATGAGAGAAAGAGCAACACCCGAGAAAAGCCACTGGCTCATCCATCAACCTTCATCCAAACCAGTATTTCCATCGGGAAGAGACATCCCTGGCATCAGAAGCTTCTGGCTACCCAATAACACTTAATGTTTGGTGAAACTAAATGTTACCATCATTGCTCACAAATTTGTTTTTATCCTTAAAAGGCATCCAAGGCCTAATCATTGCTGTTTTACAAATATAGTTTTAATTTACAGCCAAAATTAATCTTCTTCGTCGCTATAAGTCAATTTTAAGTTTTATATCAACCTATCCACGGATGTATCTCACGCAAATTAACATTTTGCACTTCATTGCTTTACAACTACCCAAATATTTTGAAACCAATCTTACCATTGGCTGATCAATTCACAGAGACTGTTGCCACAATTTGTCATGCCTAATTCAAACCACTCTGAAAAACACACACAACTGATGACGCTCAATCTTGGAAGAGTAGACCATCAATAAATTTTCATCCCACCCAGGGTATCGTTTGCATGTTGACAAAATCTTAGAATTCACCCCCCCCCCCCATGAACCCAGTTTGGACGAATTATATTTATACTGCAAGACATCACGACATCAAACGAATCTCTCCTTGCAGCTATAAATATCTCTTTTGAATAAATGGAACATACAAGCAAAAGAATCTTATGCCAAAATGTGATCACTCTGAAAGAATAGGAACATGATTGTTACCCACTTAAGATTTAGAATGTACGTATCTCCTGAGGGTACTAAAGTTAGACATTTGAGAATTACTCCAAATTTAATTGGTGGAAAAACTGTGCTTTGAAAAATGTAAAAAACAAGAGAATTTAACTGCCCAGAAAAATTAAAAGCACTAAATTATGTCGTCACTAATCATTCCAATGAAATTGTCATTTAAAATTTTAAAAAGCAACCAAAACATGGCTAGGCGAATGGTACCCTGAATTTAATTGCCAATAACAGCATTTCAATGTAATTCAATGTATGTATAAGAAGAGGAGATGCATACATGCCAACAGAGATTGCAATGGTGGTAATTGCACGGAGGCAATGTGGTAACATCCCTGCCTACTACATATAATAAAGATACCAGACGACAATCCAGGACATAGATTCTTCCTCAACCTTACAATTTATGCATTTCCGATGGTTCAAACAGTTTTAAGAAAAATTAAGGTCAGCTTGGCTTTGGTTTGGCTGTCAAAAAACCAGAAATTAAATCACTAAGACAAGGGATGGAATTGCTGCCAATGTGGAATCCTTGGATAAAATTCTAGTCAATCATCTTTTACCATGCTTAGACCCATAATAACTTGCATTATAAGTATATTATTACTTGTAGGCATTCAAAAAATCTTCTACGCTAGGGAAGGATGTTTTCATTTCACCTTCGCTTAACAAAATGACTTTTTAACCCATAATACCAATTCTGATACACAGAACTTGTTTTGAATAAGGCGAGTGCTGGAGCTGGAGCATCAATGTTTTTGTGAAATGCAATACTGAAGGCATGGGAGGGATGATATTCAGACGTAAACCACACACACCATCATGTGGTAAATCCTGGCAACAACTAACAGCAAAAGATTACCTATCAAAAAACTCTATACTAATGTTGGAGTTCGTCATGCTACCTTTCTCAATGCTCACACTGGAATATCATGGATAAGACACAAAAAATTGAACCAACAAAGTCCTGCTACAGCACGTTACGCGATGAAACATAAATTAATTACGTTAACACTGCAGCCACGTAGTGTTGACTGCAAACCAGAAATGTATTCACCCGAGGAAACTCTTGAGAATACCACCTCAACATCTATTCCAAAATTGTGGGCTTCCCTGCATTACACAATCCACTGAGTATTGCTGCTGGAACTAAGCATTAAAATATATAACAAGCCAATGGAACCACTGGCAAAGATCATTTTTTATCACTCAGACACTTCCAGACTTTCGTACTTCTGAAATACGAATGAGCCATTTTTAGTTTATTTTGTAGGTTTCCAACATCAATACCTAGGACAGGACAAAATCTTTAACACACACAAAAACATCTAGAAACTAAATGCCCATCAATCACATTTTCAACAAATTATGAATTAACCATAAATTTTTATTTACCTGGATGTAATTATGAATGTTCTGATCAGTAGGGCGGTCTGTGATCAGGAAGCGCATATTCTTGTACTCAATCTCAGAGGGGGCAGGCCGAATAACCTTATGCCTCATACTGCTGATATTGGTGATACTGGCAGCAGAAACTGAAGAGGATGACGGTGGCGATGTGATAACTCCAGCACCACTACCGGTGCTCATCTCTTGTATCTGACAACTAGATTGGAAAGCAGTGTCGTCCTGCCTTCTGTAGACTTTCTTCCGAGATGGCGGAAACGATATATATCCAAGTGGAGGACTACAAAACGTAAAAACCGGTTATTGGAAGGAATTTGGTGATATTTGTCCACCTGGAGCACTTCACAAATGAAATAAATACAAGTCGAGACAACTGTCGGCAGATGCTTCCTTCAGTAAATCAGAGTGCTCTTTATGAGGACGAAGCTAACTCACAAGAGAACATGCAGAAGCTGGATTGAACGTTCGAAAGGTAAAAACAAACAGCCCCGAGATCACTTACATACACTTAACACACATTAACACTCTTACACATTTAATGTAGCCCTAACTGCAGCTCAACCTTACTCCATGCACACTAAAAAATTCAATGAAAAATAAAGTCTTTTTGATGTCCTCTCGAACCACAACTCACATAAAAAATTACCAAAAAACTGTCTGATAAACGTGCCTCTCCACCCTTTAAACTTAATTGAAGAGTAAAGTGAAACCAAACGGGTGCGATAAAATCTTGGGGAAAGAAAAAAATTCAACTAGAAGGTGGCAATAAAAAATTTTTTATCGAGGTACGAAGAGCAGCTCCACCACTCACTCCCAGGGTCCAATCGGCACAACAACAGCAACAGATGACCTTGATTTCCTCCAGCACACTTGCTCTATTACACCAACCACACTGCCCCCCCCTCCCCCTCCTCTTCTCCCCCCCCCCTCCTCCTCTTCGCCTCCACCTCCACCTGCCAGGGCTTCCTCCTCCCACCCCACCGTCACTTCTCATTCGACAACAGTCGTCTGTTTCCTTATGTCCCGGGCTCTCTGTGAGCACCCGGCCACTTCCTCGAGGAACCTTAGGGCAGTTTTACCATAAGGGGCTCCGCAAGCCTCATTCAATATACACCACACGGCCTCGATGGTTCTCTGCACAACCACTGCTCCTGCAATTATACACACACAGATTTAACATCAACTCACTCCAGCTAAACATGGACGGAATAAAGATGAATTTCCAGTCTCAGTTACAATACAGAAACTTCCCAATAATAATGTGTTACATTTATCATTACACCTTATTTGTGCTTAAAATGTCACACAGACTTACGTACATTATCACTCATTAAGATTAATCAATATTAATAAAGCAAGTTAGATTGATGAGAATCTATCCATTTCATGTTCCAGGGGGCAGAAACAAGTACAGGACATAGAATGTGTAATTAGTTTCTAATGTTAACATGCATCTCCACAATGAAAGCACTTCAGAGCCATTTCATAACTAAGTGCCATTTTCATCCACCCCACTCAGCTGTTACCACATCAGTTATTTCAAGTTCAACAGTATTCAGGAATTTTTCTCGGGTTTCCAACCGGGTCAGGTTTCGGAGTACCGACGTTTCGATGGCTGACTCTGCCATCGTCTTCAGGGTTGAAGTGCAGAGCATGGAAATTGCCGGGTATTTATACATGTTGCGTGGGTCAGGTGTGGCCTGATTGGTCGGATGAGTTTCTTCGGCCCGCTCCGGTCAATCGGCCTTGTTCCCGTGTGTTTCTCATCTTTTTTAGTATCGGCTTCCAAATATTACTTATCTGGAAGCCGGTGTCTCGGTTTAAGTTGTTTTTCTCCAGTCGGATCTCTATTCCTTCTTTTACCACGCGGTCCCAATAACCGTTGGCATGGCATAGCCTCTTTGTGGCTTCAAAGTCGATTCTATGGTCATGGGTGATACTGTGTTCGGCGACTGCCGACTTTTCCGGGTAGTGGAGTCGTATGCATCTCTGGTGTTCTTTTAGGCGTTTTTCAATTGTGCGGCCCGCCTCCCCGATGTAAACTTTGCCGCACTCGCAGGGAATTCGGTAGACTCCCGATGACTTCATTCCGCGTTTGTCTTTGGCCGTGACAAGGAAAGATTTTAGCTTCCCTTGTGGTTTGTGAATCGTTTCCACCTTGTGTTTTTTCAGTATTCTTGATATCTTGTGTGATACTGAAGATGTGAACGGGATGCATGCTCTGCAACGCCTAAAAGAACACCAGAGATGCATACGACTCCACTACCCGGAAAAGTCTGCAGTCGCCGAACACAGTATCACCCATGACCATAGAATCGACTTTGAAGCCACAAAGAGGCTATGCCATGCCAACGGTTATTGGGACCGCGTGGTAAAAGAAGGAATAGAGATCCGACTGGAGAAAAACAACTTAAACCGAGACACCGGCTTCCAGATAAGTAATATTTGGAAGCCGATACTAAAAAAGATGAGAAACACACGGGAACAAGGCCGATTGACCGGAGCGGGCCGAAGAAACTCATCCGACCAATCAGGCCACACCTGACCCACGCAACATGTATAAATACCCGGCAATTTCCATGCTCTGCACTTCAACCCTGAAGACGATGGCAGAGTCAGCCATCGAAACGTCGGTACTCCGAAACCTGACCCGGTTGGAAACCCGAGAAAAATTCCTGAATACTATTCGCCGGGAAAGCCTGAGATCCTTCAAGTTCAACAGTATTTTCACTGACAGTCAAATACAAAATACTTCCTCACCAATTTATTTAGACAAAAATATTTGAAAATTAAGTTTACTCTGCACACTTGTCATCCTAGTGTGTACAATGATCCTTAAGAGGAAATGTTTGGTAAGTATATGCCATCAAAACATCTTATTTGTGCTAATGTTTGATTGGCAACCAGTTGCCTTAGATTTAAATATTAACATTCTTCTGACTGTAAGACCAGGTGCTTTCCCAGTGTATTTGCTTGAATATTGAAAACCTTAACTTTTACTTATTTGTGGCCATTAACTAATGTTATGTAAATGATGGTATAGTTCACTTTTATCATTAAGACATCGTAGGACAAAAACCAAATGATCCCAATCGTTCAAAATATTTTGTAACCAAGTATTGGTAATGAATGTGAACTATTTCTCTCTTCCGACTGTGATAGCTGATGCCATATATTCGATTTACAGCATGACATTACAAAAAATATTTTCCCATACTATTATGGAAACTGCCAGCCCTGGTAGAGGGAACGTGTAACTATTGACCACTTGTGCAGTGCTGTGTGCCCAGGTATTTGGGGTTATACCACAAAAACATTTCACAAACATACACAAACACAAAGTTCAGAGATTAATTTGTTTTTAATTCAACAGCAGTATTAGGAAGTTAAATTTTACCATATTAATCACTTGGTATTAAAGTGATACTCTTGCGTGGAAAATACAGTCAATCTTCACTCACTCTGAAACTGTTTAGGTCCCAAAGATACACTTCTCCTGTACACCTAAGCTTCACACATCCATACTTCTTAAAAGTATAATTAATGCTGCCGTTTCTTGCCTTATTATATTTGATGGAAGACATGAGGGTTTAACCACATTCAAAAATTCCATTGATAATGCAAATTTGGATTTAAATTTTGGACTTCAAAATATTAAGACATATTTAGCAATTAACCTTATTACTCCTTTAGTGTACAATACATAGATATAAAATTCATATTTAAAAAGATATGCATCATAGAATATGATAAAGATTCGCTATGGAACTTTAAACAAGTTAATTCAGCAAATGGACACTACCACAAACATAGTAACTTTATTAAAACACTGCAAAATAAATATGCATTTAAAATTACATTTCATTCAAAATTGGGCCCACATCAACGCTACCTAAACTGTGCCCTTTGCTTAAAGAAACAGAAATAATCCCAAATCATGAAGGACAAACAAAAGACCAGGACAAGAGCCAAATGCACTTTGCTAAAGGCTGGCTTCAAACATTGAGTAGAAATTCCAAGAAACTGCGGGAAATGCAGCAACAGTAACTTTTAACATAGTCATCCACTAATATGCATTTCAATGCAATAATTTCAGAGTGTAAAAATCCCAGTCAAGGCAAATGATTTTTATACACTGCAATTGTTGCATTGAGTAGAAAGCTTACAAGGACCATACCCATCTTTCCACTCCACCTTCCATAGTGTCACAGATACAGAAGAATGAATTATCACATTTTTGCAGATGATGAGAGTGAAATTATTATATATTCATAAAATCTGATGCCAGAAAGGCAGTATAAAACCAAAACAGTAATGAGCCCAAAGCAAAACGTTCAGTTAAATCCACAATATTCAAATTTTTAATAGTTATGCTGCTTCGTCACTTTTTCCAAAAACCAAAACTGGTTAGCATGCCTTTGCTTTCAAAGCAAGATACTTTTGACATTCAAAGAATACCATTTTTAACACGTGCCAAAATTCCCCAGAAAAAGAGACTAAAAAAATCTACTGTAAGGGATAGGCCATCTACAGCAAAACATTAAAAGGAATTAGCAAATAAAACTAAGGGTATTAAAAAATTTCACTGCACCTTCTGATGTTGCCGTTGCTTGTCGATTGTCCCAATCTGGGAGGGAGTTAGGAGGAGTGCAAGTCAGGGAGAGAGAGGGGTTTAGCAGTTGGAGGACAGAGAGGTACGCTAAGTGGAGAGAATGGAGCTATATGGTGGAGGGACACAGGGTTTCAGAGGTGCTCCTGGCTGACTGCCCCAAACAATTTTATGATGCAGGAATTGGAAGCTCTTGAGGATGATATTGACTAATGGCACACCCCAGGCAATTTATTTGTGCTGGGCCTGGCAGTACTCCCCGCTGTCCAGCTGGAACTCCATGAATGTGAGGCCGATCTCACCCAGAAACTACAAATAAAAAAGATAAGGATATTATCAACCACTGAAGCCAAATTTTTTAATAAATTCAACATAAATTCCCTAAAAAAATTTTCCATTGCCATATGGTTGTTGTACCAATCCTCTAATTTGGCTCAATCATACCAGCAAATCAGTCTCCAGACTTGAATACATTGAAGGTCTATAATCAAAACCTAAAAATTCCATTTATCCCAAAAACAAAGCATCCTCTCCATGACTCCCACTTCACTTAGTACAATCCCAAATCATGCAGCTTAACAAATAAGCATAATGGTTTCTATCCATTTCAAATCATACAAATACACACTGATCTTATCCCATTATTCATTTTTAATATTTTTACTTTTCCCTCTGTAGTAAAACCTTGAACCTTACAAATCTGAAATTTCTTAGTTCAGAGGTCCACTGAAGTCAGCATGTCCACTACGTTAAGAAATTATTTTCGCGTTCTCCAGGAAATAATTCAGTTTACCAGAGCATTCAAAACCACGACAAAGGTGTATGCCTGGGTGAATATCGGTCATACGGTAATAATTATTAACTGCAATGTCAGAAATGACTAAGAGCAGCCGCTGGTCAGTCACATGGTGATAACGAGCATGTTACATAGCATGATGCTAAATGCATGCCGTACCGAGAGTGCCAAAAGTAGTGCGGGCAGTGTCATTTTCGTTGAGTTAAAAATGAATCGTTTTATCAATAAGATCTGAAAATAACTCTCAAGCGAAATAAAATAACCAAGTGACAAAGAGGGCTAAGGACAAAAGAAAATTTTCCTCCATCAAAATTTTAAAGAGTTGAACAGATTTTCCAAGTTGTCAGACACCATACGTAGTCATACATGCCAAGAAAATCAAATTACAGTAATTATGAAGATCTATACACTAAAACTTAAACACAAACGTACTTTAGTAGACTAAGTAGCATTATTGTGAGGTTACTACTATTCAATATATGCCAAATTCTATCATAAATAATAGATCTCTTTTTTCCCTTAAAGTGTACATGCTCAAAATTGCCTTCTAATTAAAGTTATGGCAACAAGAACGTTATAGCACACTTGAGGTAATAAAAGGTTCGATGTGATTAAAAAAAATTGGTTTACCAATGTGTGCCCAGAATAACCTTGACCTGCTTGCCATTATGAGTTGGTTAAAATTCGAAATTTCTCAGTCAAAAAACAAGAAATCAATCGGGGTTACTTGGCGGCCGGTAACACAATACTCCTCTCATTATGAAAAATCTTAAATGAATCCGAATTCACTATCCACATAGACCTTTCGCCCTAATAGAATTCACCGAAAATATTTTTCCCGCGTTCATATTTGTCCTACGCTGTCGTCTCTTCAAATCTGCCCAGATTAAATATAATTTAGCTTCAAACCGATTAAACGGAAGGGGAGAATACTCATTACGAATTCCATAAAAATGCGGACATTGTCATCACGGTTACGTTATTGAGGGTAAACATTTGAACGACGTCGAAGAGATTAATTGCGATACGTTTTGTCACAGAATCCGTGAATTTCGACCAACACAGAGCCCTGCATCACTGAAAACATTTCACAACGGTAATTGGCAACCGTCAATTATACGAGTTACGCCCGACTCATAAGTTTCGCACGAGACGCGACCAGAATAATAAACAAGTCACACGGGCGGCAGGTGCCCCAGGTAACCTTAGTCCTACGCCCTAACACACTAGCTGTCTATCGATCTCCTTTGGGCGAGCACCACTATTCCCACAGCCATGCCTCCGACCACCACCACACACACACACACACACACGCAGCGCGGCGGAGTGCCCAGAGCTCGCGGGTGCAAGGTGGCGCCGAACACGTGCCTCATTCTGCCACCCCCCCCATCCAGACGTGACATCGCCATGAACTCGAGGAACCACTCTTTCGGCATCCCTCAACAGCCACGGCGGGAAACACTCCACGCTCTCTTTTGTGTAAATGGTAGAAACTGCGGCGACTATCCATACCGTCATGTACCAAGGAAACGATGCCAATAGTTCTACTCGGGGGAAACTCTCCAACATATGCTCCCATTTCAAGACAAGCGTAGACCGTCGAAGAAAAAGGCTGTTTCAATTTTTCAGAGACGTTCACCTGGATTCCATGAACACCTTACGTGGCATTTTCAATTTCAATTTTCCTCTGCCGCACAAAAATAGCTCGAATTTCAATAACGTTTGGAAAAACAAGTAGAAATATACCTCCGAACGATGAGTATTGCACTCAATGGTCAGTGAGATGCCGTATTCATGCTCGTTATTCCACAAAGTATTAATTAATAACAAAATTGTTTCGAAAATGAATTTTTATCTAATGATGAGCACCTGTAACAAATCATCACTACACAGGTATAAAAAATTCGCCACCATGAAAAATCAGCGCGTGCAATGCATCTAAAATAATGCCCATGCGAAAGATTTAGATAAGGTAAGGTTTTCGCCACAAGTCCGAAAAGGAAAAACGTCTGCTGTGAATATTTTCGCACGTTCTCAACTGATCACGTACGGAATCCCAACAAAATACATATAAAACCCACTTCAAGGACGGGCACATTTCTGCAAAATGAGAGGGCAAACTTTCTCAACCAAATCGGATAAGACGACCAACTTCTAAAAAACATATCACAATAATAAACAGACAAAGAGGCAACACCATTGCCAAGAAGAACCCTTCCGTGCATTGACATCTAGAAGGAGCGACGTTTCGCCACCTAGAATTTACCAGACTCCGCGCACATATCATTGACTAAATACATACCACTTATCCTACGTGAAACACTAACAAGGTTTCTCAACTGTAATCGAATGTTATCAGATAATGCCAGGCGTTTTTATCATCCTGAAGACAAACATTTCATCAGATGACTAAGTCCAAATAAATTAGGCATGTTCAATTAAGTTTTAATTGACATTAGCTTTAAGGCACACCAAATTCGTTGTTACTTACCTCACGCTCACTCGGCGAAAACTTAAATCTTACGCTCAATTACGATCACTTAAACAGAACCCTTCGGGTACACGCTTCGTCGAACACAACAATTCCTAATCCTTAATAGCGACGCACAAACGTACGAGAATTCGCCTTACCTTAACGTTTTCAAACCTTCCACCCAACATCCCCAGACGAACGCCCAAAACAGACTGTCTTACGACACGTCCTGTCTGGCGCAAGCCACCGAGAGAGAGAGGGAGGGGGAGGAGAGAGGGGGAGGGAGCTCCCCCCCCTCGATGATGACGTCAGATCCCAGCGATAGGACAACCAGGCCGCGAAGGGAGGTCTGAGGAAATAGGCGAGTGAAATTCGTACTCCATCGATGCTGGCGAGGCACGAACGAAAATTGATAACCACTTCTTAAGGTTCGACGTAACGTACTCGTGAGAAGGCAGGTATTTTTCAATTTAAGATCACGACATATAACGTATGGATTCCGCGTTAACGTCGGAATAGACGCAAACCAATTTTCGTGATTGGAAAACGAGGAAAAAATTAAACGAACCATGGTAAAATGGTACAAAGGGAGAAGATTCACTGATAAGCCTTGGAGAGCTCACATCAGTGAGAGTCGATTTGAATAAATTAAGCGAGCAATAAGGTAAGCTGTTTAATTAAGTGAACCGTTCCTTAGCGTGAATGGTCAAAGTATAGTCAAAGCTAAAGCTTAAACTAAGAGTACATAACAACATTACATTTGCATTAGAGTGCATTTCGAGTGAATAATTAATTCACTCCAAATTGAAGAAAATATTCAAGATTCGTCACACATATATGAATATTATTAACCTAATTCGTGCATACTACTATTAAAAAGTGTAAAAAATTGCTTGAAATTAAATTCCAAGCGATGACTGATAATCACCGAGAGGTGGGATTCTGGATGCATACTAAACTATTGCAATCCGCTCACTTGCGCCTGACGAGAACTTGTGCGCCATTTCGGACGCGTCGATCGCATTACTTAAATCTGGAATGCAACGAAGCGATTGGATGACATTTTGCAATTGTAAATTTGGCCCATATGTAATTCGTACCACATTTCGATTCACGATGTTTGCTACAGGAAGAATGACGGAATCGCAATTCCCCCCGAGAGAGAACACACACATCGCACGAAGAACATGGTAAGCAAATATTATTATTAAATAAACGAATGATGAGACAGAACGGTCGGAATTTTGGACCAGAGTAAGGCTTTTAAATGAATAAAACATAATATCGCCAAATAAAAGTGCACATAATGAAAAAGAACGCATCGAAGCATACACGACAGGGATCTATACATATATATATATATATATATATATATATATATATATATATATATATATATATATACACAAAATATTTGCGTTCTCCAAAAGGAATTCCTCAAAGGGCGCCATTAACCTCTGGGACAGACGATTTTTCATGCGTAATACGAAGGTCAACTTGAGGAGGAAAAATTCGAGGACACGAACGGAACGAGAGAGCAACGCCAATTGCGTCTCTGTATGCCAAATAGTATCAACGGGTGGGTGTCCCCGCACACTCATACCTACTGGGTTTGGCCTACGTCACATGTAGTTAACTCATGACGTCATCTCCAGCGCCCGATCGATACCAACCTTAAATTCTCGCCATTTTGACGTCATACCTAAACCTACGCACACTTTAAGTGTTCGTTCCTCAAAGGTCACCAAATAACGCGATGATCCTTCACAAACCACGCAATCGCATAATTGTGATATATGTACCTCCTTACCACGGGCACTTGCATAGAGGGAAACATTTTTGATGCTAGAGACATTAGCTTCAGCTTGGGAGGAATGACGAAACCAATTGGAAGCCGTTGTGCAATAGCGGGTTGAGTACATGCCACGGAAATATCTTACAAATTATTAATTGGAATAACCACTCATTTTGGGAATTGACTTCCCAACCATACCCTGTGTGCCGCCGCGGGTTTGGGCAAAGCCATTAATTATGTACCGATAAAAAGTTCAGAATCTAGTTCTTGGATATTCACACCGAAGAAAAAGACGCGAAAAACAAGATATTTGCAACAAATATCGCCGATCGACAATTTTATTAGTTTATAAAGCAATTTTTTTCAGAAAAAAACTAGTATTCGAATTATCAATGTCGAAATTAACATTATCCGGGTAATCTAATTGGAGAAGAGCCGTGTGACCAAGTCCGAGACAGAAAATGGCAAGGAAATGAAATCACGCGAACGAGAAAAATAATAATAACGGCTGATCGATGATTTTTTTATCCGAGTATATTCTTCGGGGAAGAGAAGAGGAATTTCGGAGAAGGGGGTAATTATGAAAAATGGTGCTCTGGTGGGCCCGATCGCCCGCCTCGACCAATGCGATGCCGTGTTTCATCCGGATGGAGTAAACGAAGCGTACACAATAAATGGCGAGGGTAGGATTGGTCAAGCAAGGCATTCGGAAGGTGGACCACACCTAGAGAGAGGTGGACGCACTACTTGAAGGACGGCGTTGACCGAGGCCGCCGTTATCCGCCGACGAGTTCGCCGACACATCACTCGTCAACCTTGAAAGCACGGCGGCCGGTTCCCAACACCACCACCATCCACCCGCACCATTTCGAACCTCGACGGTGTTGTTCGATGTGTGTGTGTGTGCTCTTCCTATTGACGCCCGTCTTTCACCCCATTTACGTAAAAAAAATAACTAACGTTACGAGGAAGCGCATTTCTCTGAACCTGCACGCGATAATGAGATTAGCCACATCCTTGCAGAGATGAGAGAGAGAGGGATTAGGCCGGAGTGAACCTCTAGGAAATATGAAATACGTACGTCATAAGGTTACGCAGCGAGAGGATATACAGTGACGCCTGATTCAATTACGCCCTCCGTGGCGATACCGTTCAAAAATTTACAAATGTACGCGAGGGGTGAACAATTCACGGCGTTCACTAAACGCAGAAAATGACATTAGTGAGTGCAGTGGAAATGCGAGACGGCCGGCGATTCGACGGCCCAATCGATTATAAACACCAGCGTGCAACGTCCCTCGGAGGAGACGAGATCACAAAACACGGCAATAACACAAGCAACGAGTGAAAATAACCACTTCTAGATGACGACGAGGAAAGCAATTTCGATTGAAATTTATTATCTATGAATCACCACTCTGGCTCCTGACAAGAATGTTAAATCAGTCCCCATATTACGAAATTAAGATACGGGACTATCACTGAAAAATGATTTTAAGTGAAGCATTCTTCTTCGTCCATTTGTACAGCCATTGTAGAAGGAATGTCCGATAAGAGGTTATTACTACGAAAGGCAAGGCAGAAATATTACGACGCAATTAGCCGAATATACAAAGAAAGAGCATTTAGCTACATTTTACGTCACCTCAAAAAAGAAGTATAAGAAGAAAAAAAAGAAGACCTAGAGCAAATAATGATTCCTTCGGCACGTGCTTCAGTCGACCAGACAATAACATCCCACCACACTGAGGATGTGTCAAACCTACAGTTCACGTCTCGCTCAAGACACCACTACTAACGCTCTCCTTGGCGTTTAAATGTTTAAGTCGGAAATAAGATTTAGCCCAATTATTTCGTCAATACTGAAGCTCTTCCAGACAATTATTATAAAAATATGAATGCATGGTTTGCCATTTCATCTCCACATCTTACGTAATAATCCCACGACGCAAAGAGGCTACTGCCTGCAATTATCCCTATAATGTTGCCAACGGCTCAGTTTAAGAAACAGCGACACAATATGAAATTTATGCTTACTGCCTACGTAGGTCACCATATTAAAAAAGAGAATCTAGACAATGTAAGAAATTAGAATGAAAAAGAAGAAAATATTATGCTGAGATATAAGTGATTTTTTTCAGAACCACAGAAATAGGATAACCAGCATTAAAAATTTGAAATCAATTTGGCGCGAGGACATGCCGAACTTAATCATTGCGGCCCCTCGGTAAACGGACAGGTGAATTATGGAATTGCAAGCAATTTTACGAATTTCCAGATTCGATAATTTCTAAATTAATGCCACGCTCTCCAGGTATGACGGACAAACCACGAACTACGGCCAACGTGGATTTATGCACGGTATTGTTCGAAGAATGAAAGGAAAACAATGGGGAGGCACATTGAATCCATTTCGCGTAAATGCTAATTCGACACCGTAAAGAAAAAAATACATGCATTGCTTCTGTCCATGCTTCTTGGAGCGACACTCAACGGTAACTTTGTATAGAGCTCTACGAAATGAATTTCATTAAAAAAATGAAGGCAATCAGAGGCCATTGATGTAAAGAGAATGGCATACGATACCACGAAAGTAACAATATCATTGGAGTTCGGAATGCTATAGGAATTTACACTTGCGTTTTATCTGAAAGATATTTTTATCTGGAAAGGAGGCGCTTTGCCACAAAATGGAAAAGATAAGAAAGACAATAGTGTGAAGGAGCGCAGTCTCTGTGAGACAACGGGAGTCGCGGAGGAAGAGGAAAATCCGCGAAGGCAGGAGCTGAGGCGGCAAGGAAACGGCCGAGAAGGCCAATTACTATTGCCGCGTACGTGACCAAGACTCGAGCCGTGTCCTTACAAAACGTATTCTACAAAATATAACGATTCTTCCGTTCTCAAGGGCAGTGGAAATGCACGTACGTGTGCAACCGTGACCACTTTTCCTAGAAGCCCGAGGAACGGCGGCGATGCTCGCGTGCCGGCATTTGGGCACCAGCGGAGTGAGCGCAGCCCAGCTCTCGGACCCTCGAGAGACGCAATCCGCTCAACACACACGACATCCACACCGCACCGCTGCAGCACCAAACACTAACTAGCCTGAATTATATATATTTCAACGAAACACATCTAGGAAATATGAATTGGAATAACCGTAACAGCCGCTTACGGAATATCCCTTCGTGCCTAACGGCCTACATCTTCTAATCCTTACTAAAAGAAGCAGAGACGATTTCACTGTTTAAGCGTAGGGTTTATTAAAAAGGCAACCCAACCGTTCAAAGACTGGATTACATATTTATGGACCCTCCCATCGGTTTGTAGAAAGAAACGCTTATAAACTTTGTTAAACACGCATATTTGCGTCGATGGTAAATTATCCAGTCGGAAATATTCACGAAGCTAAGATACATTTAGACAAAATTACACCCGACTTGTATTAACTCCTTTAGTACTAATCATCATGGATAAGAAAGACCAGTTTTGCCACCCTATGAAAATCACATCATCAACTCACCCTACAGGCCGTGACGACCACCAGGACACTCACGGCTTAATCTGTTTCACGGATAATGACCTAGCACGCACTTGCGGGGCATTGTGCGTACATGAATACCCAGAAGGTCACGCCCGAATGGGGGTGGCGGGTCATTAGCCAAGAGCAGTGGCACAAAGAGTAAATGGTGAGTGTTGATATTTCGCACAATTTAACATTCTGGAACTTTTAATTGTCATATGCGATGCTACCTAATGTCGCCACAAATTGCGCGAATAAGGATCCCTTAAATCCGTCGTCGTATTCGGCAGTCGATTTCTCTTCTCGTCGGGGGATAATCAAATCCAAGTAATGCTGACTCAAATTATCGCCACAGCATCAATGCCAAACTCGAATGATTAGCATTTACCTCAAAGCTTCAGGTCGTGCATGTTATCTCCACTCCGATGGCTCCCACCCAAGTTATCCACTACGTTTCTGTTCGCCGTTAACCATTAATCACGAAACGAGCAATTTTTTCCTTATCCTTCGTAATCCCAGAATTTGGTATTACTGGAGAGATTTTCCTAACAATCGACGCCGCCTTTATTTTAAGTCTAACCGAGGAGAAATGGTGGTGGAGTTTCGCATTCTTGCTTTTCATATTCTGGCTTGCGCATTGTCAGATGGATTCCATTCTGCATCCTGGGGTGCAATTGTTTTTTGGATGATAGTGCGTGTTAGATGAAGGGATTTTTGCATGAGTGTTTACGACACAGTGGGTAGAGTTTTGCACGTAGGTGTTGATATTGCATGTGGTATTGTTCCTTTCTACGGGTGGTGACCTAACATCCCCGACTTAAATTTTGCATTCCAATATTTCCTCACCTCGTTTAAGGAACCAATTTGTTCAATGCAGCTCAGCAACTGCTCTTAACTCCAGATTTAAGCCCGATGTCCGAGAAACTCCTGGGTGTTTCACTTGAGCAAAATAGCAGAGGGGCTAGGAATTATACGCGATATGTGTATTTTGAGGAGCAAATCAAAGTATTCCCACTGGATGGCCATTTCCGCGAAAGGCAGACACAAGTGACTGGCGGTCCTTCGGTTTGCCATCTCTAACGCAGCAGAATACTAGTTTTCTAGAGCGGTTCTCAAAAGTAATTCCTTCTTCCAAAAAACTTGGAAGCTGACGCATCATCATGACGAGAATAAAGAGTGACGGTTGACGTTTTCAAATAAATTCACAAAAAAATGAAGATCGACATTAAATGGCTACTAATAATGGAAGGGTTTGGAAAATTGAAATTTTAGTAATGCATATGTACGGGCGTTGCCGGTGCACCTATAAATGTTACTCAGAATGTTGCCATTCCAAGCAACCAAGGGCGGACTAATCGTAAGCACTGCGTGGTGAGAGAACTTCTTACAGCCAGAGGAATATTTCCAATGCTTTTAGTGGAGTGGCATTATAAGAACGAGCTGGTCAATGTATTTCGATGTTACGGAATGATCGCAAAATACTGTTAGGTACGATGAAGTTTTAGAAACACGGGAAAGGAAATTAATTACTCACCTCATAAAGTAATCAAAGGTAGGATTTCCACGGAATATTATAACAGGTTAAACTCCAAAATTTCATCCTTTGTGAACAAATAATGTTTACAACTGGTTTTCGAAGTACGATAATAGGAACATCTTTCGCCATGGAAACCAAACAACGAACTGTAAACGAAATTTTAAAAAAATCACGACATTACGAATATCCGTATTCACCAAGAAATACTAAGCCGCCGTCGAGCTGAGACTTGGGTGTCAAGATCAAAGTTTCTGGGATCGTAATTACTAAAAAAAAACTATTTGGCCACAAGATTCAATTTTGGACTCATTTTGAGTTCATTGATTTAATATTTTCTCTTACAAAACAACACAGATTTCCATAATTTAACCGAATTATTAAAGAGATAATGGTGGCGTAACGAGTGACCTACACGTTAGCAAGGGTGAAATATGTTGTAACCGAGGCCTGCTGGCGCTGTCTTCAACTATTTTTATGCCCAAAAAAAGTTTAAAAGGTTTCCGCCAAATAAAAAACATTAATCGACTCCAAATTGCCAAGGGCAAGCGCATTGAAACGATGCTCAGGTTAAAAATACGTCATTGGTTACAATGCAAGGAAAAATTAGTCTCATTTTGATGTGTTTTCGCTATCTTCTAGGAACTCCTTTGGCTTCCATAATGGGGATGTGTCACAACCACGGGAGGGACGGGGGGAGAGATGGGGGGCGCAGTTACGCGGCTATCTCTTGGTGGTGGGGAAAGGAACTGACTTCGGTGTCAGCGGGAGATGGGGAAAGGCTTTAAGGGCAAAGGGAGATGAATTATGGGAAAATTCGACTGGGAGAGAGAGAGAGAGAGTAGGGCATATTCTGAGCGACGGGTGGCACAGTGGAAGGGACGGGGGGGGGGGGGGGAGCACTCAGGGACAAAGGGCATAAATGGGGTTCTCATTAGCTAGTTAGGAGGCTAGTTAAGTCCATCTCATACACACACATACAAGGTCACCACTCTCCCCACATTGCCACAGAGGTCTCCGCTGAGGCCTCATCCGATACCATAGCGGCAGCGCTAAATGGGTATTTCCAGATTTTTTGCAGCCCAACTACTCCAGGGGATTTACTTACAATGACTCCCGTCGGTTTGGACGAATAAAATGGGTAACCGGATTTCAGCCGGTTCAAGAAGAAAAAATCATTTCAAAACCGGTTGATGCATTTACAAGTACTCAATACTTGCGTGGAATACCATTACTCTCAATTAAACAAATTGCGTACACTTATTACTGGGAAAGATACCTTAAAACTAAAATGAAAATCCCTTCTTTGCAAACTTTTTATACGCCTTACCACATAAACGTGAAATATTGTATGACATCTCCTCTACCTGTGTTGCAATTCGCAACTGAACATTTTTCGTGACGAGCTCATAATCAAGACTTTCTTAATCCCCGAAGAATATGATAGATCCTGTCAATAAATAATACCATCACCTGAAATTACTACACGCAAACTCACATCAGTTTATGGGTTAAATGGAAGAAGGGACCATTTGGTCTCAATTTCGCCCAAATAGAGACCTCTATCTATCTATCTATCAGTTGGGCCTTTTTTCAAATGATAATGGTTAACACTGTGACTCTTGCTTACACACGATTCGCAAAACATTCCGCCGAAACCAACACAGGATCTAATGCCGTCACAAAAAAAGAATTCCATTAGGACAAAGGCACATATTACACACGATGGAGCATGAAGGGTAGACCAATGATATGGAGCAATAGCCATTGCATTAGAGTTTAATAAATTCGCGCCAGAAAATGTGAAGCCAGGGTCCAAGGAACGATTATTGCCCATTAGTAATTCAAGTAACTATAAATGTAAAACAAATGGTTAGAAGAACTGTGTTGAGTGAAAACACACGAGGAAATTGACAATGGCTTTCAGTACTGTTGGTTTAGGGTATGTGTGTTTGCATGAGTGTTGGATGAAGGGTTTTTTGCAAGAGTGTGTGCGCTGCTGTGGGTGTAGTTTTTCATGTTGTTGTCTCTGCATGTGATATTGGTCCTTTTTACGGGTGGTGACCAAATACCCCCCACCACACGCCCTTGCGGCAGCTTGCGGGGTATTATGTAGATGTAAATCTACATAATCTTAAAAATTAAGCAGTGCACACAGTCATGTTGACGAGGTTATCCGTAAAATTGGTGAAAAGCAGAATCAAAGTCCTCAACAACAAAGCTTCAGGAATTTCAGGTTAGACTAAAATCACGGCGATGATTTCTGGGAAAAAATTACCGCATCGTTGAAAGTTACGGCCTCCCTGCTGCCCATAGCCCTCGAGGCGGCTTTCCTCGTTCACGCTTTACGTAAAAACCGGTTGTGACCTCTGTTACTTCTACACGTCGAATAATACGAGAAGCAAATTAGTTTTAACCATAAAAAAGCTACTAAATAAAACATGTTGTCCCCTCATTACATCGACTATTATTCTCGAATGTTGCCCAATTTTCCCAGCAAACATGCCATCCTGTTTCCAGACATTTTTCTACAGCGCTTGGCATCTGACGACGCTTTTTACACGAGGACCATACCGTGTACCCCACGGGTTGCAGCATATCACTCCAGTTGATACGAAATTGCACTTTCGGTCTTTAAGGACTCACGATGCCCTCCGACTAACACACACATTCATCTCCCAAATAAAAGCAACGTCGTCATTGGGAATTTCCCATCCTCATTCGCCAATCCCATTACCGCGTCGAAAAATAATTCTATTCTCTTTCCCATTTATTTTTAGAATTTCGAAGAAATTGATAATTTTTTTCCCAAAAAAGCGGACGACATCTTAAATTTGCCGAAGAAAAATCGTTTTCTATCGAAATGGTACGAACCCAGAGCGTCGCCCACAAAATAGTTTACTATAAACCCGTTGTATTCGTCATTAGTCGTCTATTATGAAAAATGACAAATGTTCTTGATAAACTACACGACGGGTAACCGTCAAAAGTCAAAGATTGTTGAGGGATGACTTACCCCACCAATGTAAGCAATTGGCATTAGGAAGACTAATGCTAAAACACTGAATGTTGTTCAATTGTCTAAATAATTATGAAGCGCAAAAATTAAGTTCGGAGTTTCTATTCATCTACACCTACATAAATACCCCGCGATCCACTTGAACGGTGTTTGGCAGGGGGTGCAATAACCAGTTGAGAGTAAGTGATAAGGGAGGAATATGGAAGAGTTAGGGAAACGGGGAAAATATTTAGCAAAATACTATCAAGTAGCGTGCACTTTGGTACACATGCTATAGTAAGACTCAAATTCCAAACAACAATTGATTTCACCTAATAAATTAGTACTTAAGTACACGAAAAAAAGGTATAAAAAATGAACCACAACCATTTTATTCATGCGACAGGCATATTCATGGTCAGACAGATTTATTCGTTGTGAAGGGAACCGGATGGAATAACGGCGCAGTCGTACATTCCGGAGCCACGGATAAACTGCACTCACTCATCAAAATAGTTTTGGATTCTAGGCACGCTTGCAGTG